>NW_027140238.1:445000-745000 GCF_036365525.1 Heterodontus francisci
ATAGGGAGAGAGAGCAGTTTTACCACGTGGCTGCAGGGATGGTGTAGGAGGGAGGGTTTTGGTTTTCTGGATAATTGGGACTCTTTCTGGGGTAGGTGGGACCTCGACAAACAGGATGGTCTTCACCTGAACCAGAGGGGTACCAATATCCTGGGGGGGAGATTTGCGAGTACTCTTCGGAGGGGCGGGGGGGGGGGGGGTGGAATTTAAACCTAATTCAGCAGGGGAATGGGAACCTAAATTGTAGTTCCAGTGTACAGGATGTTGAGAGTAGTGAGGTCAAGGATAAGGTTACAAGGACGCAAGAGGGCACTGGCAAGCAAGAACTTGGTTTAAAGTGTGTCTACTTCAACGCCAGGAGCATCCGGAATAAGGTGGGTGAGCTTGCAGCATGGGTTGGTACCTGGGATCTCGATGTAGTGGCCATTTCGGAGACATGGGTAGAGCAGGGGCAGGAATGGATGTTGCAGGTTCCGGGATTTAGATGTTTCAGTAAGAACAGAGAAGATGGTAAAAGAGGGGAGGTTGTGGCATTGTTAATCAAGGAGAGTATTACGGCGGCAGAAAGGACGTTTGAGCACTCGTCCACTGAGGTAGTATGGGCCGAGGTTAGAAACAGGAGAGGAGAGGTCACCCTGTTGGGAGTTTTCTATAGACCTCCGAATAGTTCCAGAGATGTAGAGGAAAGGATAGCGAAGATGATTCTCGACAGGAGCGAGAGTAACAGGGTAGTTGTTATGGGGGACTTTAACTTTCCAAATATTGACTGGAAATACTATAGTTCGAGTACTTTAGATGGGCCAGTTTTTGTCCAGTGTGTGCAGGAGAGTTTTCTGACACAGTATGTAGACAGGCCAACCAGGGGCGATGCCACATTGGATTTGGTACTGGGTAATTAACCCGGCCAGGTGTGAGATTTAGATGTAGGTGAGCACTTTGGTGATAGTGATCACAATTCGGTTAGGTTGACCTTAGTGATGGGCAGGGACAGGTATATACAGCAGGGCAAGAATTATAGCTGGGGGAAAGGAAATTATGATGCGATTAGGCAAGATTTAGGATGCGTAGGATGGGGAAGGAAACTGCAGGGGATGGGCACAATCGAAATGTGGAGCTAATTCAAGGAGCAGCTACTGCGTGTCCTTGATAAGTATGTACCTGTCAGGCAGGGAGGAAGTTGTCGAGCGAGGGAGCCGTGGTTTACTAAAGAAGTTGAAGCGCTTGTCAAGAGGAAGAAGGCGGCTTATGTTAGGATGAGACGTGAAGGCTCAGTTTGGGCGCTTGAGAGTTACAAGTTAGCCAGGAAGGATCTAAAGGGAGAGCTCAGAAGAGCGAGGAGAGGACACGAGAAGTCATTGGCGGATTGGATCAAGGAAAACCCGAAGGCTTTCTATAGGTATATCAGGAATGAAAGAATGACTAGAGTTAGATTAGGGCCAATCAAGGATAGTAGTGGGAAGTTGTGTGTGGCATCAGAGGAGATAGGGGAAGCGTTAAATGAATATTTTTCGTCAGTATTTACAGTAGAGAAAGAAAATGTTGTCGAGGAGATTACTGAGATTCAGATTACTAGGCTAGATGGGATTGAGATTCACAAGGAGGAGGTGTTAGCAATTTTGGAAAGTGTGAAAATAGATAAGTCCCCTGGGCCAGATGGGATTTATCCCAGGATTCTCTGGGAAGCCAGGGAGGAGATTGCAGAGCCTTTGTCCTTGATCTTTATGTCGTCATTGTCGACAGGAATAGTGCTGGAAGACTGGAGGATATCAAATGTTGTCCCCTTGTTCAAGAAGGGGAGTAGAGACAGCCCTGGTAATTATAGACCTGTGAGCCTTACTTCGGTTGTGGGTAAAATGTTGGAAAAGGTTATAAGAGATAGGATTTATAATCATCTTGAAAAGAATAAGTTCATTAGCGATAGTCAGCAAGGTTTTGTGATGGGTAGGTCGTGCCTCACAAACCTTATTGAGTTTTTCGAGAAGGTGACCAAACAGGTGGATGAGGGTAAAGCAGTGGATGTGGTGTATATGGATTTCAGTAAGGCGTTTGATAAGGTTCCCCACGGTAGGCTATTGCAGAAAATACGGAAGTATGGGGTTGAAGGTGATTTCGAGCTTTGGATCAGAAATTGGCTAGCTGATAGAAGACAGAGGGTGGTGGTTGATGGCAAATGATCATCCTGGAGTTTAGTTACTAGTGGTGTACCGCAAGGATCTGTTTTGGGGCCACTGCTGTTTGTCATTTTTATAATTACCTGGATGAGGGTGTAAAAGGGTGGGTTAGGAAATGTGCGGATGACACGAAGGTCGGTGGAGTTGTGGATAGTGCCGACGGTTGTTGTAGGGTACAGAGGAACATTGATAGGCTGCAGAGCTGGGCTGAGAGATGGCAAATGGAGTTTAATGCTGAAAAGTGTGAGGTGATTCACTTTGGAAGGAGTAACATGAATGCAGAGTACTGGGCTAATGGGAAGATTCTTGGTCGTGTAGATGAGCAGAGAGATCTTGGTGTCCAGGTACATAAATCCCTGAAAGTTGCTCCCCAGGTTAATAGGGCTGTTAAGAAGGCATATGGTGTGTTAGCTTTTATTAGTAGGGGGATCGAGTTTCGGAGCCACGAGGTCATGCTGCAGCTGTACAAAACTCTGGTGCGGCCGCACCTGGAGTATTGCGTGCAGTTCTGGTCACCGCATTAGATGAAGGATGTGGAAGCTTTGGAAAGGGTGCAGAGGAGATTTACTAGGATGTTGCCTGGTATGGAGGGAAAGTCTTACGAGGAAAGGCTGAGGGACTTGAGGTTGCTATCGTTGGAGAGAAGGAGGAGGAGAGGTGACTTAATAGAGACATATAAGATAATCAGAGTGTTAGATAGGGTGGATAGTGAGAGTCTTTTTCCTCGGATGGTGATGGCAAACACGAGTTGACATAGCTTTAAGTTGTGGGGCGATAAATATAGGACAGATGTTAGAGGTAGTTTCTTTACTCAGAGAGTAGTAGGGGCGTGGAACGCCCTGCCTGCAACAGTAGTAGACTCGCCAACTTTAAGGGCATTTAAGTGGTCATTGGATAGACATATGGATAAAAATGGAATAGTGTAGGTCAGATGGTTTCACAGGTCGGCGCAACATCGAGGGCCGAAGGGCCTGTACTGCGCTGTAATGTTACAATGTTCGAATGTTCTATCTATAGGTTTGACCCGACGAGGCAAGGAAGGGATGGTAGGGTGAATGAACCTTGGTTGACAAGTGATGTGGAACAGCCAGTCAAGAGGAAGAAGGAAGCTTACTTAAGGTTGAGGAGGCAAGGATCAGACAGGGCTCTAGAGGGTTACCAGGTAGCCAGGAAGGAACTGAATAATGGACTTAGGAGAGCTGGAAGGGGACATGAAAAAGTCTTGGCGGGTAGGATTAAGGAAAATCCCAAGGCGTTCTACACTTATGTGAGGAACAAGAGGATGGCCAGAGTGAGGGTAGGGCCGATTAGGAATAGTGGAGGGAACTTGTGCCTGGAGTCAATGGAGGTAGGGGAGGTCCATAATGAATACCTTGCTTCAGTGTTCACTGGTGAGCGGGACCTGGTCGTTTGTGAGGAGAGCGTAAAAAGGCTGATATGCTCGAACAGGTTGATGTTAAGAAGGAGGATGTGCTGGAAATTTTGAAAGACATGAGGACAGATTAGTCCCCGGGGCCAGACGGGATATACCCAAGGATATTACGGGAAGCGAGGGAAGAGATTGCCGCACCTTTGGCGATGATCTATGCGTCCTCACTGTCCACTTGAGTAGTACCAGAGGATTGGAGGGTGGAAAACTTTATTCCCTTGTTCAAGAAAGGGAATAGGGATAACCCTGGGAATTATAGACCAGTCAGTCTTACATCGGCAGTGGGCAAATTATTAGAGAGGATTCTGAGAGACAGGATTTATGATTATTTGGAAATGCATAGTTTGATTAGAGACAGTCAGCATGGCTTTGTGAGGGGCAGGTCATGCCTCACAAGCCTTATTGAATTCTTTGAGGATGTGACAAAACACGTTGATGAAGTAAGAGCAGTGGATGTGGTGTACATGGATTTTAGCAAGGTGTTTGATAAGCTTCCCCATGGTAGGCTCATTCAGAAAGTAAGGAGGCATGGGATACAGGGAAATATGGCTGTCTGGATACAGAATTGCCTGGCCCATAGAAGACAGAGGGTGGTAGTTGATGGAAAGTATTCAGCCTGGAGCTCAGTGACCAGTGGTGTTCCGCAGGGATCTGTTCTCTGACCTCTGCTCTTTGGATTTTTATAAATGCCTTGCATGAGGAAGTGGAAGGCTGGGTTAGCAAGTTTGCCGATGGTACGAAGGTTGCTGGAGTTGTGTATAGTGTGGAAGGCTGTTTTAGGTTGCAACGGGACACTGACAGGATGCAGAGCTCGGCTGAGAAGTGGCAGATGGAGGTTAACCTGGAAAAGTGTGAAGTGATTCATTTTGGAAGGTCGAATTTGAATGCAGAATACAGGCTTAAAGACAGGACTCTTGGTAGAGTGGAAGAAAAGAGGGATCTTGGGGTCCATGTCCATAGATTGCTCAAAGTTGCCACCTATGTTGATAGTGTTGTTAAGAAAGCGGATGGTGTGTTGGCTTTCATTAACAGGGGGATTGAGTTTAAGAGCCACGAGGTTGTGCTGCAATTCTATAAAGCCCTGGTTAAACCACACTTGGAATATTGTGTTCAGTTCTGGCCGCCTCATTATAGGAAGGATGTGGAAGCTGTCGAGAGGGTGCAGAGGGGATTTACCAGGATGCTGCCTGGACTGGAGGGCATGTCTTATGAAGAAAGGTTGAGGGAGCTAGGGCTGTTCTCATTGGAGCGAAGAAGGATGAGAGGTGACTTGATAGAGGGGTAAAAGATGATGAGAGGCATAGATAGACTGGATAGCCAGAGACTTTTTCCCAGGGCGGAAAGGGCTATCACCAGGGGGCATAATTTTAAGGTGATTGGAGGAGGTTTCGGGGAGATGTCAGAGGTAGGTTCTTTAAACAGAGAGTGGCATGTGCGTGGAATGCACTGCCGGCGGTGGTAGTAGAAGCAGATACATTAGGGACATTTAAGCGACTCTTGGATAGGTACATGGATGATAGTAGTATGAAGGTTATGTAGGTACTTTGATCCGAGAGTAGATTAAAGGTTCGGCACAACATCTTGGGCCGAAGGGCCTGTACTGTGCTGTACTGTTCTATGTTCTAATTTCTATATATATATATATGAATGGAGTCAAATGTAGGCCAGGCCTCTACCATGAGTACATTAATAAGGACAAAATTGTTTGACCATTTCACTTTTTATTACATACAGAAACTTACATCTGTCTTTTCTCTATTTACTAAAATTCTTTGACTGGTATGAAGCTGTTTCTTTCTGTAGGACCTGCGATGACCTCTCCCATGACAGAGAATCGACCATAAAGTATATTAGTTGAAATCTTTCTCTCTTGATTGCTTCTTGTTGTCTCGTATCCAATTCCATCTGGAGTGAGCAGAGTGAAAAGTCCAAGGGGATTTGTGCGGAAGAAGGTTTTTTAAAATATCAATAACGGTACAGCAGCAAGTGTGTGCTGATGTAAATAATAATGAACAGAAGAGGGCCATGGCATCATAGAATAGTACAGCACTGTTGGAGGCTATTGGGCCCATCAAGTCTCCGCTTGCTCTTTTGAAGAACAATGCAGCTCGTCCCACTCTCTCACTTCTTCCCCAATCCCTGCAATTTTCCGCATTCAAATATTTATTTAATTCCATTTAGAAAGCTACTGTTGAATCTTTATCCACCGTCCTATTAGGCAGTGCATTACAACATTTGTTCCACTTCAAATATTTTGGTCCTCATGTCACATGATGTTCTTTTCCCAATCACATTCATTCTGTACTATTTGCATATCTATCCGACAGCCATTGAGAACTGTTTTGCATTTTTTCAAACTCTATTTATGCCTTTCATCATTTTAAACCCCTCCATAAAAATCTCCTTTTGAACTACTCTGCTCGAAGGAGAAATATCCCAGCTTCTGCAGTGCATCAGCGTAACTGTAACAATCTCATCCCTGGAACCGTTCGAGCAAATCGGTTCGAAACATTCACAGAAGTATATTTTTATTTACATATACAGCACTGAAAGAGGCCCTTCGGCCCACCGAGTCTGTGCCGACCAACATCCACCCATTTAGACTAATCCGACATTAACCCCATATTCTCTGTCACAACCCCACCATTCTCCTACCACCTACGTACACGAGGGGCAATTTACAATTGCCAATTTACCTATCAACCTGCAAGTTTTTGGCTGTGGGAGGATTGCGGAGCACCTGGCGAAAACCCACGCAGACACAGGGAGAACTTGCAAACTCCACACAAGCAGTACCCAAAACTGAACACGGGTCGCTGGAGCTGTGAGGCTGCGGTGCTATCTACTGCGCCACTGTGCCGCCTCTGCCCTTCCTAAAGAATGGTCCCAGTGTTGGACACAATACTCCATCTGGGGATAAACTATTATTGTATCAAGATTTGGCATCACGTCCTGACATTTATACCCTCGACCTCTGTTTATAAAGCCCAGAATGCAATCTGCTTAAAAGCCCGTCAGCAGGCAGAGGAATTCTGCCAGAACCATCGACCAGTTCCTTTAGACATGAGTCTTTGCAAGGCTGGTGGGACGGTCTGGGAGACTGGGGACGAAAGAGAATCCAGACCTGGTCATTTTTTTTCCAAACAGAAAACCATCAATGCATTGGCACCCACGGCCTGGAAGGAGAACTTTGTATCGTGGTAACATTTTCAGCTGTGAATCACTGGATAAAGTGTTGAAATCCATCTTCACAGCATCCCAGTGACTGACACTGGAGATCTGCCTCAGAATTCTGCGTAAACATCAAGCGAGCTATTCAGCTGTGCGAGCTCTCCCACCTCTCCCTTTCTGTTTCTTCTCTTTCTCTCTCCCTCTTTATCAGTTTCTCCTACATTCCCTGTCTCTGTTCCCTGTCTTCTCTCACTGTTCTGCTCTGTCTCACACAAATACAACACAAGTTTCCTTTTTTGTTTGATTCTCACTGATCTGTTCTGATTCTCTCTCTGTCGCCACAGAATTCCAAGCAGTTCCAAAACTTTTTTTTAAAACACGTATTCTCCTACTCTTGTTGTTCATAAGATCATAAGATCATAAGATCAGAAGAAGTAGGAGCAGGATTAGGCCGTCCAGCCCCTCGAGCCTGCTCCACCATTCAATAAGATCATGTCTGATCGCTGCGTGGACTCAGATCCACTTACCCGCGCTCTCACCATATCCCTTAATTCCTTTATTGTTCAAAAAGATATCTCCCTTAGCTTTAAAAACGTTTACTGAAGTAGTGTCAACTACTTCACTGGGCAAGGAATTCCATAGATTAACAACCCTCTGGGTGAAGAGGTTCCTTCTCAATCCAGTCCTAAATCTGCTCCCTCTAATCTTGAGGCTATTCCCTCTTGTCCTAGCTTCACCTACCAGTGGAAACATCCTCTCTACTTGTATCTTATCTATTCCCTTCATAATCTTATATGTTTCCATAAGATCCCCCCTCATTCTTCTGAATTCCAAAGAATATATTCCCAATCTACTCAGTCTGTCCTCATAAACCAACCCTCTCAACTCCGGAATCAACCTAGTGAACCTCCTCTGCACCCCCTCCAGTGCCAGTACATCCTTTCTCATGTAAGGAGACCAAAACTGCACACAGTACTCCAGGTGCGGCCTCAACAGTACCTTATACAGCTGCAACATAACCTCTCTGCTTTTCAACTGAATTCCTTTAGCAACGAAGGGCAATATTCCATTTGCCTCCCTAATTACTTGCTGCAGACCAACCTTCTACGATTCATGCACAAGGACACCCAGGTCCCTCAGCATAGCAGCATGCTGCAACGTTTTACCTTTCAAGTAATAATCCTTTTTACTGTTACTCCTACCGAAATGAATGACTTCACATTTATTAACATTGTATTCCATCTGCCAGACATTTTCCCACTCACTCAATGTATCTATGTTCCTCTGCAAAGTTTCACAGTCATCTGCACACTTTGCTCTGCCACTCATCTTACTGTCATCTGCAAACTTTGACACCCTACACGTGCTCCCCAACTCCAAATCATCTATATAGATTGTAAATAATTGCGGTCCCAACACCGATCCCTGAGACACACCACTAGTGACTGATTGCCAGCCAGAATAGCACTCATTTATCCACACTCTCTGCTTCCTGTTAGTCACCCAATCCTCTATCCATGCTAATACTTTACCCCAAACGCCATGCATCCTTATCCTATGCAGCAGCCTCTTGTGCGGCAACTTGTCGAAGGCCTTTTGGAAATCTAGGTACACCACATCCACTGGGTCCCCATTGTCCACCTTGCTCGTAATGTCATCACAGAATTCCAAAAGATGTGTCAAGCATGACTTGCCCTTCATGAACACATGCTGCATCTGCCCAACGGGACAATTTATATTGAGATGCCCTGCTATTTCTTCCTTGATAATAGACTCAAGCAACTTCCCCACTACAGAGGTTAAGCTAACCGGTCTATAATTCCCCATCTTTTGTGAACCTCCCTTTTCAAACAGTGGCGTCACATCTGCTATTTTCCAATCTGCTGGGACTACCCCAGAGTCCAGAGAATTTTGGAAAATTACCACCAGTGCACCTGCTATTGCCCAACACTACCTCTTCCGTAATAATGATTGTTTCCAGGTCCTCACCTAAGTTCGTCTCTTTGTCAATTACTGGCATGTTATTAGTGTCCTCCACTGTGAAGACCGATACAAAATACCTGTTCAATGCCTCGGCCATTTCATCATATCCCATAACTAAATTCCCCTTCCCATCCTCTAAAGGACCAACGTTTCCTTTAGCTACTCTTTTTCGTTGTATATGTTAATAGAAACTTTTGCTATCTGTCATTATATTCTGTGCTAGTTTTTTTCTCATGTTCTACCTTACTTTTCTTTATATCTCATTCTGTGGCTTTCTGTTAACCTATAAAGTTTTCCTGATCTTCTAGTTTCATGCTGTTTTTGGCCACTTTGTATGCCTTCTCTTTCAATTTGATAGCCTCCCTTATTTCCTTGGACAACCATGGCAGATTACCACTTTTCTTCCAGTCCTTCCTTTTCACTGGAATATACTTTTGCTGAGCACTTTGAAAAATTGCTTTGAAAGTCCTCCACTGCTCGTCAACTGCCCCACCATAAAATCTTTGTTTCCAGTCTACTTTAGCCAAGTCCTCCCTCATTCTATTGTAGTCCCCCTTGTTCAAGCGCAGGACCATGGTATTGGATTTTATCTTCACACTCTCCATCTGTAATCTAAATTCAACCGTACTGTGATCACTCCTTCCAAGAGGATCCCTAACTATGAGGTCATTAATTATTCCTGTCTCATTACACAGGACTAGATCTAGGATAGCTTGCTTTCTCGTCAGTTCCATTGCATACTGTTCGAGAAAACTATCACGGATACACTCAACGAACTCCTCCTCAAGGCTAACCTGACTGAGTGGTTCGACCAATCTACATGTAGATTAAAATCACCCATGATAATTGCCATACCATTTTTACAGGCATTAGTTATTTCTTTGTTTATTGCCCGCCCCAATGTGATGTTATTATTTGGTGGCCTATAGAATACGCCTATCAATGGCTTTTTCTTCTTAGAGTTTCTGATTTCCACCCAAATGGATTCGACCTCATTCTCCATAGAACCTATATCATCTCTCAGCATCGTCCTTGAATATCAGAGCTGCACCACCTCCCTTACCTTCCTGTCTGTCCTTCCGAATAATCTGGTACCCCTGGATATTTAACTCCCAATCGTGACCAACCTGTAACCATGTCTCCGGAATGGCTACCAACTCATATTCATTCGCGATGATTTGTTTTGTTAACTCATCAACATTGTTACAAATGCTATGAGCATTCAGGTAAAGTTCCTTTATGCTAGCTTTCTTACCCTCATGATTTCCAACATCTCTAATAATAACTGTTGAGTTATTCTTCCTTTCTGCTTCTTTCATAGTCTGCCTTGAACTTAAACCCTCCTGCACGCATGTTAACCTGCTGCTTACTTTTTTATTTACCATCATACTCCGTGTCGTTTTCCCTTTCCCTTCCCCCCGACTCACTCATTTAAAGTCCTAGAGACCACCCTATTCATCCGTTTCGCCAGAACACTGGTCCCACATCGGTTCAGGTGGAGACTGTTCCATCGGTACAGATCCCCCCGCTTCCAAAACTGATGCCAATGCCCCATGAAATGGAACCCCTCTTTCCCACACCACTCCCTCAGCCACGTGTTTACTTCCCTAATATTCTTATCCCTAAGCCAATTTGCACGTGGCTCGGGCAGTAATCTGGAGATTATGACCCTCGAGGACCAGTTCCTTAATTTCGTTCCCAGTGCTTTATAATCCCCAAACACGTCCTCCATCCTAGCCTTGCCTATGTTGTTAGTCCCAACGTGGACCACAACAACTGGATCCTACCCCTCCCACTCCAATATCCTTTCAAGCCGGTCAGAGATGTCCTGCACCCTGGCACCGGGCGGGCAACACATCATGCAGGACTCCCGATCTGGCTTGCAAAGGATATTATCTATCCCCCTAATTATAGAATCCCTTGAATGGCCTTCTGAACCATGGTGCCGTGGTCTGTTGGCTCATCCTCCCCGCAGCCCTTTTCCTCATCCACACAGGGAGCAAGTATCTCGTCCGTGTTGGATAAGGTCAAAGGCTGAGGCTCCTCCACTCCTGAACTCAGGATCCCCCTACCTGCCTCACTTGCAATCATACCCTGTTGTCCCTGAACACTAACTGAATTTGAATTACTTAATCTACCAGGTGTGAATGCCTCCTGAAACGAAACGTCCAGGTACCTCTCCCCCTCCCGGATGTGCCACAATTTTTGAAGCTCAGACTCAGGATCCTCTGCCGCTGCCCAAATATATTCCCGTCAGCCCCCAGGTCCTCGCTGACAACTCTCCCGCTGCTGCTGAAAAATGTATCAACTGACTTTTATTTTCCTGAGCGGCTGTCACGGCTGTGCCAGCGTTCAGGTAAGTGACGTGCTACTGCGATAACACAGCAGTCCAATGTTTGTGGCACAACTTCAAATCTCGAACCCGCTGTTTCCGTCGTTCAACCTCTTTATCTTTCTGAGTAGCGGTCTCTTGGATTCAGTGAGTTTTTCTTATTCGTTTGTGACTGTGGGCGTCGCAAAAGGGGCCCAGCCCTAATTGCCCTTGAACTGAGTGGCGTGTGAGGCCATTTAGGAGGGCATTTAAAAGTCAGTCACATTGCTGTCGTCCTGGAGTCTAGAGAGAGGCGGTGGTGCAATGGTAATATCACTGGACTAGCAATGCAAGGCCCAGACTAAAGTGCTGGGGATATGGGGTTGAATACCAACAGGGCAGATCGTGAAATTTGAATTCAATCACGAAATCTGGAAATAAAAGCTAGTTTAACGGTGATCATGAAACCATTGACGATTGTTGTAAAAAAAATCTGCTGTGCTTATCAAGTCTGACCTACATGTGATTCCAGATCCACTGCAATATGGTTGACACGTAATTGTTGTCTAAAGTGGCCGAGCAAGCCACTCAATTCAAATGCAATTCGGGATGGGCAGTAAATGTTGGACGTGCCAGTGATGCCCACGTCTCACAAATGAATAAATAAATGTAGGCCATACCAGGTGAGGACAGCAGATTTCCTTCCCTAAAAGGACATTCACGCACCAGATTTGTTTTCAGCAGTGGTTTAATGATGACCCTGAGACTAGCTTTTTAATTCCATGTCTATTAGTTGAATTCAAATTTCACCATCTGCTGTGGTGGAATTCGAACCCATGCCCTCTCGAGCATTAGTATGGGCTCCAGATTACTAGGACAGAGATTACCTCTATGCGACCACCTCCCTAAGCAGCTGTAAGTCCTGTAAGCCAGAAGGATTTTTGTTTTTGTCTTCTGTATCTTGAACTTCTTCGGACTTACCTTGAATAAACTCTGCAACTTCCTTGCATTTCTCCCTGAAGACCCATTTAACATCTTTAGACAACATGCGTTTATTCATTCAAGTTATATATTCTTGTCTGAGTGCCTTTGAACACGAATGGGTCGATGAAGGTCTCCACACCCCCAAAAGTTTTTCTTTTCCCCTTCCAAGACGCGAATTAGTCAGTCTCGCGATCTCTAGATCCTTTTCTTTCCCAAAAAAACATTCAGATTGAGCCAAGTCCAATCTGGGGTTCCAGAATGTAAGATTTGAGAAGATAGAGGTACTTTATTCCCCCTTCCATTGTGGGAACAGACATGGCAGCACGAAGCTTGTTGTGAATCGACTAACTGAGATAAAGCTTAAGACAAGTTTGTTAAAATTTCAGATAAACCCTCGTCACAAGCTCAGTCAGTAAGTAACAGTCTAACCCAGATTCTACCTGTATTAGAGACTGGACAGCAGAGCGCACGTCTCTTTCTCGTGCAGCTTTTGGCCTTCAGGTTTTTGGTTAGTCTCTCTCTCTTATCTCTTGTTGTTGTTCATAACTTCTCTGCCATCAGTATCAAAGACAGGACTTATTTTATCCTAGCAACTTTCCAGTTAACCAACACCTCTCCCAATCATCCCAATCAGTGATTCATTTATTTGTGAAATTATGCCTTTCTTAACGAATCAAGGATCTTTTTGTGATTGTTGCTAACCATTCGAATATGTACAATTTGCATCCCTTTGTGTTGACTACTTTGTCTCAAGGCTTTTGCATTTCGAATTTCCTTATCTCACTCCGAGTCAAATCTACACAGAAGCAGCTTTCAGCTTCTGCTCTCAAGGTCTCATCCTTTTCCTGCAAGTAAGTATTTTAAAACTTGGCACTATATCCGACAATCCTTCCAGGTTGACAGTTTGTCTATGCTGTTCCTGATTTCCGAAATTCTCCCACTGTACCACACTACAAAGAAGGGTATTAATAAAGCTAAATGTTAGTTTAGAATAATAATTCAATTGTTAATTCATAATCGCTGGATTTTAACAATTATTAATCTGGTTAGTAGCTTTGAGTCACCGAATAACCTTACACAGATGAGTGATTGAGCGTTTTCAATGCCTGATGGGCTGAGGCAGGGGCAGAGGCTGGCGATGTTATGGAGGTGGAAGGAGGTGTCATTTCTCATGGAGACAACATGAGGTTCGAAACTCAGGACAGAGTTGAATTGTGGGCATATTTTACACAACATCACATTCAGCCTGATACAACATCTAGGAATGGCGATGGAATCAATGACAAGATTGTGGAGTGTGTGGTGGAGCCGAAGGTGGAGGCTTCACTCTGCCCCATGCTTAATTGTAGGAAATTGCAGCTCATGGAAAACAGGCTGTCGGAGTTTGATAATACAGAGGCAGTGAATAGTCGAAGGAGATGATGGAGAGCTGGAGCTGGGTGTTGTTAGCACACATGTGGAAGCTCACCCTACATCTGTAGATGATGTCACCAGCGGGCATTGTGTAGATGAGGCAAAAGGGGGCACAAGAATGGAAAGTTCCGGGACTCCAGAGGTAATAGTGCGTGTGTGGGAAGAGCGGCCATTGCTGGCGATGCTCTGGTTACAATCAAATTAATAGTGGAACCATATGCGGGCAGTCCCACTGAAAGATACCAATGTTAGAGATATGGGGAGGTAACGGATGGGTTTGCTGTAGATTTTGAGGAGTGGCTGGAGATGAGGCGTGGTGAGGACATGGAAGATTTTAATCCAATGATAAGAATTATAAATCTATGTACTTAGAGAACTGAGAGACAAAACAGATCGGTTCGGCTGAAGGTGTTGGATGAAATGCATGTGGCGAGGGTTGACATGGAAACAGGGATTTTGGGCAGTTGATAGTGAGGGAAGGTGGAATTTGGGTGTCCAGTCAGCAGTGAATTGGAGGAAAAGAGTCAGGAGTTGGCACAGTTCAAATTTTATCAGAGCCATTAACCTATGTAGAATAATCAGGGAAATATCTGTAGTGAAATAGCACAGAGAAAATGTTATTTTATTCTTTCACGTGATGTGAGTTCTGCTGACAAGATCAGCATTCAGTGTCCATGACAGCCCGCTGGGCCGTTTCAGAGGGCAGTTAAGAGTCAGCCACATTGCTCTGGGTCTGTAGCCACATGTAAAGCAGAGCAGGTAAGGATGGTAGATGATAAAAGCAAAATACTGCAGATGCTGGAAATCTGCAATAAAAACAATAAATGCTGGAACCACTCAGCAGGTCTGGCAGCATCTGTCAAAAGTGAAGCAGAGTTAACGTTTCGGGTCAGTGACCCTTCTTCAGAATGGATGGCAGATGTCCTTCCGTAAAAGGAATTAGTGAACCAAAAGGGTCGTTACAGCAATCGATGATAGTTTCATGCACCATTACAGAAACTGTCTTTCAATTGCAGACTTTTGTTAATTAATTGAACTTAAATGTCAGCAGCTGCTATGGTGGGATTTGAACCCCTGTCCCCAGGCCATTATGTTGGGCCTCTGGCTTACTAGCCCAGTGATATTATTGCTATGCGATTGCCTCACCAATGGGTGTGTACAGTGTCTGCCCCCTAATATCATCCACAATATCATCTGGGCTGAAAACCTGAACTTGGTCCAAACTCAGAGACTCAAAGTTCACATTTTAATGGGAAATGGCAGTAACAGAGTGAAATGGGATTGTTTTTCTCCATGGATTCAGTGTACACTGCAGGTAGATCACGTACATTTTAATAGATACGCAAAGAGTTAAGATGGTCAATACAACAATATGGAAATGTAAATGACGCCACCCATAATTGTGGCATCTATCCAGTATGAGTACAGATCTTTGTTTTTTCCGAGAAGTCTTACTAAGGTCATTGACACTGAAATAATTGCGTTATCGTCCATCATATTAATTTCATAGAGTCAAAGTTGCTGATGTAATGTGTTTGTTCAGGTGAGTGTAACTGATAGCAATGATCAGGGGTACAATCATGTCAGTGGAGACTTATTCCCTGCATAAATTAGGGCCCATTGAAATGAATCAGTTCGGAATGCCTGCTAGAGCTGTGGGTTCTGGGCTAACAGAAATATCTGCTTCTCACAGACATGGGATATCCATTAATATATCAAATAGAAAGCATTTATTACCCTGTACTTGCAACAATTGGAGTTCCTGGTAAGCCTGTATCTCAGCTGTTAATTGTGTTAATCGATGTTCACTGTGGTGCTCCACTCAGTATTATTTATCTCGGTGAGTGTTACACAGCCACCTGTTTTTGTCCAGCCATTTACTGATGAAATATCCTCGTTTTCTATGCTTTCAGTCTTACAGGATCTGCATTATCTTTGATAGTATTGGTTTAAGTAACCCTGGCATTGTTGCTGTATTATTTTGAGTATTGAATATATTTGAATCAAGTGTCTTGGTTAGGTTCAAGAATCAGACCATCAAGAGCTTTTAATAGTTTCATGTTGTGGAACCAACTAGTCGTGGAATATTTTTATGAATGTTTTTAGCTGCTTGATAATGAGATATCTCACGTTCTCAGTGTTACAAGGGGACATCAAAGTCCTCCCTCCCCAATAACATAGTTTAATTTAACTGGGATTTCAATGTATCGATTGGTTATCACGGTTATAAAATATTATTTCATTCTGTGTGTGTCTGACGTTGCTTCGGAGTTCTGGCTATTGTACTGTGTTGTTGACTCTTTCACGTGTCCTTCTCTGCTGCACTTTGGAGCCTTCACTTTCACTGGACTACATTATAAAATAGAAAGTATTGATACGATGTTTTACTGGTTTGCAATCTATCAGCTGGAACTGTGAGTCTTTCCATTTCTCTGTAGATTATCAGATGCAGCGCTGATGTTGGTGTTTCATTAATTAAACAATCCCACATTCTAATGTTGTACTTTATAAATCCAGGAGAAGGATTTATAATGATTGTGAGGTTTGTCTGGAAGAAGCGTTCGATTCTTTTTATTCCATGCATTGCAGATGAAGTGAACAGTGTAGGTGAACAGGTGGAGACTTCGGTACTCTGTCGACGCAGTAAATTATTCACAGAGGATTCGCCATTGAACTGACACTGAGAATAGAATCATTGAACATGCGGCTGGTTAACAGATCACAGGTGCAGAATGTTCGGAACAAACCGTATGTGAAAAGGGACATGAAGCAACAGTTTGCAGCGTGTGAGTACTCCAGAGAGATAGGGAGGGCGACAGAGAGACGGAAGGAGAAACAGAGCAGGGAAAACAAAAGTGAGGGAAAAGGATAACCAGAAAGAAAGAGAAAGAAACAGCAGTGTAAATGATTCACTATCATAAAGTGCTGGAATATCCAGAAAGATTAGCGAGAGAAGCTATGAGTTGAAGTTGTCTGTTGTCAGATTGCATTAATTTTGCTGTTTGACTTGATCGTCTCTGTTTATTTCTGTCAGGTCCGTTCTTCACCTTGGTAATTCATTCTTCAAATACTGTACATGAATTTTGAATGACTGCTGAATTAAATAAAGAGCGAGGCTGGTATCAGAAAAAATTAAGCTTATATTTAATTGCCTGCACAAACTAAATGTATTGACTATACTGTGTAACCAATGAACTGTTCTCCAACACCAATAACAACAGGTATTATTGTTTGAATGTATTAATTGAACTGTATTACTGGGATCTATAGATCAGATTTACTCTAACACTCTGCTGCAGTCTCTCCCTATGAATCTCAGCCTCTCCTCTCACTGTATTTAATCCTCTGATTCCTCATCCATTGCTTCAGTTTATTCGCTTTCCCAACCATCTGCTCCTGTCTCCCATCCAGCAACAACATGTCCTTTTCCTGCTCTCTCTCCCAATTTCACTCATTGCATCATTCTCCAGTTGCCTCGTCCAACCTCATAGGAACATAGGAACATAGGGGCAAGAGTGGTCCTTTCAGCCCTTCGAGCCTGCTCCGCCATTCTGAATCATGGCTGATGCAAACACTCAAATACAGTGCTGCAATTTTCAGCCTTTTCCCATTTGGTAACAATCCCTGTCGGCTCCCCGAATCCAGAGCAACAAACCAGCAGTACCTTCCGCTGTCTCAAAGCCTTCCCGCCCAACAATCTGGAGACAAATCCCCATTTAACTCATTGGATTCCATCTCTGTAAAAGCTCTTCTCATTTCCCCACCGGTACTGCATCCTCCCCCAGTATTTCCAGTAGATCCAGTGCTGACTTCATTCACTTTCTGTATCCATTTCCCAATTCATTATTAATAATTATGTTTCAAACATTTCACTGTGGCAAAACACAGCCCAGGTCAATGAATCAGTTTTTACTGTTCGATGCAGCAACAAAGCTGGAAATAACAGCTTAGATCCTGTTAAACAGCTGCTTTGTCTCCAGGTCTGATCAGTAATTTCTCTGCTTCCTTTTCTCTCTCTTCCAGTTAACTTGGTGGCGATTGTGATCCTGTGCCGAGGAAAGTGCGGTCTCTCCAAATGTATCACTGTCTACCTGGTGGGAATGGCAGTGGCTGATCTCCTGGTCGTTATCACTGATCCCATATTGAGTTGGATTGTTGTAATTTATTTCCCAGATTCATTCCTGAGAATTACTCCTGTGTGTTGTCTCATTGCCGTTCTGCTTTATGCAGCCACAAATATTTCTGTCTGGCTCACAGTCACTTTCACCTTTGATCGATTTGTGGCCATTTGTTGTGAGAAGCTAAAAGCAAAATATTGCACCCAGAAACTGGCGGCTGTGGTTGTAGGAACAGTGAGTATGCTGGGCTGTTTGGAGACTGTCCCAATTTACTTTCTGTATAAGCCAAGGTACTTTATTGATAATGTTCCTATGGGTTGTGTCTTTAAACCGAGCTTCTATACTTCCTGCGCTTGGGCAGCATTTGAATTGCTTCACCTCATTTTAACCCCTTGTATCCCGTTCATTCTAATTTTGTTGTTCAATGTTATGACGGTCAGACGTATATTATTCGCCAGTAAAGTCCGCAGGGGATTCCAAGACCACAGCAATGGAAAGAATCACAAAGACCCAGAGATGGCGAATCGGAGGAAATCGATTATTTTACTCTTAAGTATATCCGGCAGTTTTATACTGTTATGGGTAACACTAGTTGTATGCAACATTTACAGGCGTATTGCAGATATTCAATATAATGACTCCGTCACTGACCCTCACTTTATCACAGAACGCACATCACTAATGCTGCAGCTTGTCAGTTCCTGCACCAACACGTGTATTTACGCTGTGACCCAGAGTAAATTCAGAGAGGAGCTGAAGAAAGCGGTGAAATACCCTCTCAATCTCATTGTTAAGTTAGTGAATCAACAGAAAGAGCTGAAGAATTTCAGACAGTGGAACTAAATCCCTTTTCATATTCCATTCACTACACTCCCCGAAGGACAGAACGTACGTTTCATATTCACAACACTGAGAACTGAAATGATTGTAAATTTGATTCTGAGATTTTATTTTATTGATAATCTGATTTATTGAGGTGGAACTGGCTCTGCGGACGATTCATGAATTGTTTCTCAAAAAGGTGTCAACGAGCAGCAAAGCAGGGCTTCAACTAAACTCACCCTGGACCCACAGCAAAATGGACAAAGCTACAAATCACAGTTGCTGCTGTGGGCCTGAATAGAATGTGAGGTCTGGGCATCAATGGAGAGAGGGTGACAGAGACAGACAGATAGGCGATGCACTGGAACCCTCCAGAGCCCAATCGGACCCCAGATCTCACTGTCTGTCCCTGTGTGTGTGTCTCTTTCTCTCTCTTACTCTCTGTCTCTCTCACTCTCTCTCTCTCTTCCCACCTCTGTCCTTCTGTTTCTCTCTCTCTCACGATGATATTTGAGAACTGGGTCTAAAAGATCTGAACTGTGTACTAAATAATCCTGGATGTGAGGTGTTCAGGAATAATAGGGATTGACGGACAAGAGGAAGGACAGCTGTATTAATTAATGAGAATATTACAGTGCTAGAGAGAGTATTGCTTAGAGGGATCATAAACATAATCTGTCTGGTTCGAACCAAGAAATAATTGAGGTACTATTAATTTCCTGCAGTTCGTCTGAAGACTATTGATTAATGGGAAAGATGCAGAGGAATAAATTTGCAAGGAAGCTGAAGAGAAGTGTTAGAATTTGAGTCCTTACAATGGGAACCTAAATTATCCCACCATAGACAGGGAGAGTAATAGTGTAACGGGCAGAGAGGGGCAAGAGTTTCTAATAGGTGTTCAGGAGAAATGCCTGCGTAACTATGTTTCCAGTCCAATGAGGAAGGAGGCATTGTTGGATCTGGTTCTGGGGAATGAGGTTGGTCAAGTGGACCAGGTGTCAGTAGGGGAGCATTTGCGGGTTACTGGCCACGGTATCTATCAGGCATTTTATGTCAGCTATGGAAAAGGACAAGGAACAATCCAGATTAAAGATAATTACTTGGGAAGGAACATCTTGAATAGGTTGAGAGCAGATCTGGACAAGTAAATTGCAACTTAAGATTGGCAGAAAAACGTGCAACTGAACAATGGTCTGTCTCCAAAGAAGAGGTAGTTTGGTTGCCGTTGCGATACATTTCCACCAGGGAAAATGCATGGCAACCAGACCCTGAGCTACCAGATGCAGAAAGAGATGGAGAGTAAGGTCAAGCAGATGTCAAGTGGGTAATAGAACGGAGAACCAGGCTGAATAGAGAAGGGTCAGACGGGGTGAAAAGGGCAAATAATAGACCTACAGAAAGAGTATGAGACTGGCAGCTGACTGATTGTTCACTCAGCTAGATTTCTGCTCAATTTTACCTTTCGACTATTCGTTCCCTGTCCAGACATTCAGATTCAAATACATAAGGTAAAACCATCGAACAGTTATGGCAGAACAGAAGGAGGCCATTCAGCCCATCGCTTCTGTGCCAGCTGAAAAAACTAGCCTTCCATTCAAATACCAACTTCCCACCCCTGGTCTGTATCCTTGTAGGTTACAGCAATTCAGATGCAGGTCCAGGAACCTTTTCAATCAGTTGAGGGTTTCGGCCTCCACCAGCGATCTAGGCAGTGAATTCCAGACATCCACCACTCTCTGGGTGAAAACAAGGTTTTCCTCATGTCCTCTCTAATCGTTTTATCAATCACCTTAAATCTGTGCCCTCTGGTAATTGACCTCTCCATGAGGGGCAACAGGTCTTTCCTGCCTACACTATCTAGGCCCCTCATAATTTTGTACATCTCAATTAATTCACCCCTCAGCCTTCCCTGTTCAAAGGAAAACAATCCTAGCTTATCCAATCTGCCCTCATCGCTGAAGTTTCCAAGCCCTGGCAGCATTATTGGAAATCTCCTCCATACTCTCTCCAGAACAAATATGTCTTTTCTGTAATGTTCTGACCAGAACTGTACGCAATGCTCCTGCTGTGGCCTAACCAGCTTTTTATACAGTTCCAGCATTTCATCCCTGCTTTTGTATTCTATACCTCGGCCAATAAAGGAAAGCATTCCATATGCCTTCTTCACCACATTATCTACCTGTCCTGCCACGTTCAGGGACCTGGACATGCAATCCACGGTCTCTCACTTCTTCTACCCCTCTCAATATCTTCCTATTTATTGTGTATTCCCTTGCTTAGTTTTCCATCCTCAAATGCTGATCTCATACTTCTCCGGATTGAATTCCATTTACCTCTTTTCCGCCCACTCAACCAAGCATTTATATAATTCTGCAGTCTACAACTATCCTCTTCACTGTCAATACACGGCCAATGTTTGTGTCATCTGCAAATTTCCCATTCATGCCTCCCACATTTAATTTCAACTCATTAATATATATTACAAACAGCAAGTGACCCAACACCGAGCCCTCTGGATCGCCACTGGAAACCGCTTTCCATTTGCAAAAACATCTGACGACCATTACTCCTTATTTCCCGTCACTGAGCCAATTTTGGATCCAATTCGCCACATTCATCTGTATCCCATGGGCTGACCAGTCTTCCATGTGGGAACTTGTCAAATGCTTTATTTAAATCCATTCAGACAACATCAATTACACTACCCTCATCGAACCTCCTTGTTACTTCCTCAAAAATATCAATTAAGTTAGTAAGACACGACCTTCTGTTAACAAATTCATGCTGACTATTCCTGATTAATCCGTTCCTTTCCAAGTGACAGTTTATCCTAACACTCATAATTGATTCTAATAATCTGCCGACCACCGAGGTCAGACTGACTGGCCCACAGTTATTTGGTCTATTCCTCACACCCTTTTGAAACAATGGCACAACGTTTGCAGACCTCCAATCCTCTGGTATCTCGGCTTTATCTCGTGAGGATTTGAATATGATACTTAGAGCATCCGTCACTGTCTCCCTGATATCCCTGAATAACCTGGATACAATCCTTCCAGCCCTGGTAATTTATCTACTTTCAAGGATGTCAGACACTCCAGTACTTCCTCTCTCATTATACTTGTCGTAACCTGTGCAATCTATCGTCAAAACTGAAGTTCCTCATCGCTACAACGATTCTCCTGATGTTTTCTGAACTCCCTCCAATGCCCTCACATCTTTCTTACAATGCCTCCATTGTTCAGACCCATCTTTGAAGAGACCCTTCCTTTCAAAGCCCCTCCGGTCTAATTCAGCACTGGTGAACACACTGTCCTCCCGTCTATTAACCCCTATGAAGACCCCCCTCCTGTAAAATTCCCCGCCCCAGCCCCCCCCCCCCCCCGTGAACAACAACTTCCTGTTTAATTCTGTCCTGGCGAACACTCCCCGACTGTCTCATTCCCTTTGTGAATGCCCCTTTCCATATAATTTCCTCTGCGAACACCCCGCCCTCTCTAATTCCCTTTGTGAACACCCCCTCCTTTCTAATTCCCTGTCTGAACACCGGCTCCTGCCTGGTGAAATGAGGACAAAATGTGGCGGACACACTCAGCAGGTCTGGCAGCATCTGCGCAGAATGAAACAGATTTAACATTTCAGGTTTGCCACTATTCATCATACCTGGAAAAAAGTTAGAAATGAAACAGTCTTTGAGCACGTTGGGTTGCGGTGGTGGGGGGGGGGGGGGGGGAGGGCAGGGGAGTAGAACAAGAAGGAAAGATTGTGGTGGAGCGGAGCAGGGGCGGGGAGAGGTTAAATGACAAAAGGGAAAGGGCCAATTCAAACCAGACCTGCGTTAATCCCATCTAGAGTAGCACTGATTCCCACTGACACACCAGGAAAGGGTCAATTCAAACCAGGCCTGTTTTAATCCCAGCTGGAGTGGTACTGAGTCCCTCTCACACACCCTGGGAAAGGAACAGTTTAAACCAGGTCATGTCGTTTGCTCTTTCATGAGTTTATTGTGGATTTCAGCCCCCAATTTCTGTGTTACGAACAGATAGTTAATCTATTTTCTTACTCTGAACAAATTTCTCTGTTTTTTTCAGCCTCGTTCTGTAATTAGATTATTGATTGAATTTATTCCCTTCCCTTAATCCCTAATAATACATGACAGCATCAATACAGTTCTTTAAGTTTGAACAAAAGATGTAGGGTTTATTAATGCACATTCTTAACTGGGGAAAGGGAATAACTTCACAATGCACGCATACCAACATGTCTGGACAGATTAAAGGCACAAAAAGACAAAGACATTTACTAAATAGATAATTATCGTAACTACAAGCTAACATGGATATATGGATTTCCGTTTAAACTAGTGTCTGTTCGAATGAGCAAAAAGGGTCCGAAAATTGGAGATCACCAATTCGAAATGCCAAATAGGGGAGGAGCTGTTGGAAATATCTCTTCTCGTGCAAATTTCTAGTTTAGTTTAGAGATTCAGCACTGAAATAGGCCCTTTGGCCCACCGAGTATTTGCCGACCAACAACCACCCATTTATCCCAATCCTACATTAATCCCATATTACCTACCACATCTCTACCATTCCTCTGCCAACTACCTACACTGGGGGCAAGTTACAATGGCCAATTTCTCGATCAACCTGCAAGACTTTGGTTGTGGGAGGAAACCGGAGGACCCTGAAGAAGCCCTCACGGTCACAGAGAGAGCTTGAAAAATCCACACAGGCAGTACACAGAACTGAATCTAGGTCGCTGGAACTGTGAGGTTGCGGTGCTAACCACCGCGCCACTGTTCCACCACTTAGTCTGCTGGCACTATCGGATATAAATGGAGACAGCTACATTTTTGGAGTCATCTGCTTGTAGACGGAGAGGAAACTGGTAGAATTCAGACTTTCTTGCTCTTGAGATGTTTAGGTACAGACAGGCTTGACGACAGTTCTGTTTCTTGCTGGATTTTCCAGAGTGTGGTCATTTTTAATTGTTCTTGCTCAAAAGGCCTTAAATTCAAGTTACGGCAGCTAGAAGGCAAGTTTCAGACTGACGTGTGTGCAGGCAGCAGGCAGTTGTGAATCAGAAAGGCTGCACTCTCAAATTGATGCAGTTTCAAATTTAAGGCAGGGTGAATAGTGTGGCTCATGGACAAGTTGTATCACATAATATCTCTCCTCCATTTTAACAATTAGAACATAG
Organism: Heterodontus francisci; assembly: GCF_036365525.1. Taxonomy (NCBI): domain Eukaryota; kingdom Metazoa; phylum Chordata; class Chondrichthyes; order Heterodontiformes; family Heterodontidae; genus Heterodontus; species Heterodontus francisci. Next base: position 468,605 of record NW_027140238.1, read on the forward strand.
AAGTAAAAGCTTAAACTGTTCCAAAAATGCACCAAGCACAATTAAAATCGTGGTCTCATCCATTCATGACAGAACAATTCCAGACAGTGACCGGGGCAGCAACTGATGCAGGAAAACTCGCACACTCTGAATCAGTACATTGTCAGACAGCGACCATGACAGCAAAGTGATTAATTAATGACCTCAGAGTAAAGGCACCTCCAGGTAGCAGCAACTGCAATTGTGCGTGAATTTTACATCCAGTTTGGAACAGAGAGGAGTGGGTCGAAGACTAGTATTTTATGCTTAAATAAGGGTAAATAAGGGGGCATGAAAGCTGAGCTAGCTCCAGTGAACTGCGTTACGAGGCTTGGAGACAGATCAATATAGAATTGGTGGCCGGAATTTAAAGGGATATTTCAGAATACTCAGAATAAGTATATTCCTGCTATAAAGAAAACATTCTGAGGGGAGGAATTAACATCTGCGGTTAACTAATGAAGTTAATGAAAGCATCACACTTATGGAAAACGCATATAATTGTGCAAAGATTAGTGGCAGTTCAGATGATTGGTCAGAATATTAAGAACGACAGGGAATGATTAACTGTTTTATCAGGAGAAAGGAAGTCGAATATGAGAGGAAGCTAGCTAGAAATGTAAAAAAAAAGGAGTAAGTAAAGTGAGTGTTGTTCCTCTAGAGAGTGAGAATGAAGAGTAAATAGTAAGTAGTAAGGAAATGATGGATGAAATAAACAAATATTTTGCTTTTGTCGTCACTATAGAGGATCGAAGAAAACATTCCAGTAATGGCTGTAAATCAGGAGGTGGAAGGAAGAGAGGAACGTAGTACATGGCAATTACCAGGGAAGCTGGACTGAGCAAAACTATGGAGTTCCAGACAGACAATGCCCCGGTCCTGATCCTGATCTCAAACGTGAGCTGTCAAATTAAAATATGATTCGATCGTGAAGGAGCCCTCAATTAATATATATCATTCTGATTGCAGTGGGAGCAACACACTGTCAATTCAGTCCCGTTGCTTCACAGGTCACATTGTATATCTTTAATATTTACAAAACGAGGAAAGCAGCAGCCGAATTGAATCAATCTAGTAACCACCAAATTAGGCGAACCAAACCAAACCGGCTATCTTTAGATATCGAGAAATATGCCAAAAAAAAACTAAAATCTAAACACCGCTAAGATAAACCAATATCTAAAGACTTTATAATTTCTTGTTTAAAAAATCTAACTCCTACATTGCATACATTTATTTAAAATAACAGTTTGGTTTTTAAGTGGCTGCCAGAAAAAAATAGAAATAATAATAAAGCCTTTGCAGATTATACTTCTGACGAAAGGTCATCTGATACAAGGAAAAGGAAACGTCCTGCTGATTACCACCTACTGCATTCACCCAGCTGATGAGTCAGTACTCCTGCATGTTGAACAGAACTTTGAGGAAGCACAGAGGGTGGCAAGGGCAGAACATGTACTCTGGGTGGAGGACTTCAATGTTCATCATCAAGAGTGGCTCGGAAGCACCACTACTGACCGAGTTGGCCGAGTCCTAAAGGACATAGCTGATAGACTGAGTATGCGGCAGGTGATGAGGGAACCAACAAGAGGAAAAAACATACTTCACCTCGTCCTCACTAATTTGCTTGCCACAGATGCATCTGTCCATGATAGCATTGGCAGGCGTGACCACCGCAAAGTCGCTGTGGAGACTAAGTACCGCCTTCACATTGAGGATACCGTTCAAACTGGGCATCCATGAGGCGCTGTGGGCCATCAGCAGGAGCAGAATTATACTCAACTACAATCTGCAACCACAGGGTCCGACATATCCCCCACTCTACCATTACCAATAAGCCAGAAGACCAACCCTGGTTCAATGAAGAGTGCAGGAGGGCATGCCAGGAGCAGCACCAGGCACACCTCAAAATGAGGTGCAAACCTGGTGAAGCTAAAACACAGGACTATTTGCGTGCCAAACTGCGTAAGCAGCATGCGATAGATAGAGCAAAGCGATCCCATAACCAATGGATCAGATCTAAGCTCTGCAGTCCGGACAGATCCAGCAGTGAATGGTGGTGGACAATTAAACAACTAACTGGAGGAAATATCCCCATCCTCAATGATGGGGGTGCCCAGCAAATCACTAAGAAATATAAGGCTGAAGCATTTGCACCAATCTTCAGCCAGAACTGCCGAGTTGATGATCCATCTCAGACCTTTCCTGAAGTCCCCAGCACCACAGATGCCAGACTTCAGCCAATTCGATTCACTCTGCCTGATATCAGGAAACAAACGAAGGCACTGGATACTGCGAATGCTATGGGCCCTGACACTATTCGGGCAATAGACATGTGCTCCAGAAATTTCTGCACCCCGAGCCAAGCTGTTCCAGGACAGCTACAACATTGACATCTACCCAGCAATGTGGAAAATTGCCCAGGTATGTCCTGTACACAAAAAGCAGGACAACTACAACCCGGCCAATTACCACACCATCTAGCTACAATCAATCATCAGTAAAGTGATGGAAGTTGTCTTGCTTAGCAATACCTGCTCAGTGACGCTCAGTATGGGTTCCGCCAGACCCATTCAGCTCCTGACCTCATTACAGCCTTAGTTCAAACATAGACAAAAGAGCTGAACTCAAGAGCTGAGGTGAGAATGACTGCCCTTGATATCAAGGCAGCATTTGAACGAGTATGGCATCAAGGAGCCCTTGCAAAATTGAAGTCAATGTGAATCAGGGGGGAAATTCTCCACTGGATAGAGTCATACCTCGCGCAAAGGAAGATAGTTGTGGCCAATGGATGTCAATCATCTCATCTACAGGAAATCACTGCAGGAGTTCCTCAGGATAGTGTCCTAGGCCCAACCATCTTCAGCTGCTTCATCAATGACCTTCCTTCAATCATAAGGTCAGAAGTGGGGATGTTCACAGATGATTGCCCAATGTTCAGCACCATTCACGAATCCTCAGATACTGAAGCAGTCCGTGTAGAAATGCAGCACGACTTGGAAAATATCCAGGCTTGGGCTGATAAGTGGCAAGTAACAGTCGCACCACACAAGTGCCAGGCAATGACCATCTCCAACAAGAGAGAATCCAACCACCTCCCCTTGACATTCAATGACATTAACGTCGCTGAATTCCACACCATCAACATCCTGGGGGCTACCATTGACCAGAAACTGAACCAGGAGTAGCCATATAAATAACGTGGCTACAAGAGAAGGTCAGACGCTAGGAATCCTGCGGCGTGCAACTCACCTCCTGACTCCCCAAAGCCTGTCCACCATCTACAAGGCACAAGTCAGGAGTGTGATGGAATATTCTCCACTTGCCTGGATATGTGCAGCTTCATCAACACACAAGAAGCTCGACACCATCCAGGACAAAGCTGTCTGCTTGATTGGCACCCCATCCACAAACATTCACTCCCTCCACCACCGACGCACAGTGTCAACAGTGTGTACCATCTACAAGATGCACTGCAGCAATGCACCAAGGCTCCCTAGACAGCAACTTCCAAAACCGCGACTTCTGACAACTAGAAGGACAAGGGCAGCAAATGCATGGGTACACCACCACCTGCAAGTTCCCCTCCAAGTCACACACCATCCTGACTTGGAACTATATCATATTTCCTCATTGTTGCTGGGGGAAAATCGTGGAACACCCTTCCTAACAGCACTGTGGTTGTACCTACCCCACATGGACTGCAGCAGTTCAAGAAGGCAGCTCAGAACCACCTTCTAAAGTGTAATTAGCGATGGGCAATAAATGCTGGCCTGGCCAGCGATGCCCACATCCCATGAATGAATAAAAAAAACACAACACGGTACGAGATCCCTTGCAGTCTACCAAAGTCGGATGAGAAAAAAAGTCCTTTATGAGATAGCGATTCAGCAGTTCAGTTCAGCAATTGAAGTATTAAGTTATTCTTTTTTTCCAGCGATGAACACAGCACATCAATAATTTGTCATTTGTTGAAGGCATGAAACTGCACAAATTGACGTAGAGAGAGCTCTACTATTTCCTTCACCTGCTAGAACAGCCTGTGTCGGTCTGTTAACTGTCTGTCCCTGCAAAACTAGTTTTTGCCAGCCAGTTTCAAAGACAAAATAAATACGGTGAATGTCTGTTCTCTGCCTCTATGTGGCTATATCTTAGAAACCAGAATGCACCTTGGTTCTCTGAGCTTCTGAAGAGATCTCTTAAAGTAGCACTGTTCTCTTCAGGAGCGGAGAGCAGTCGGACCTGTGTGGAAACAACCGGGAGCAGATAAATCCAGCGAGAGGCTCGCAGCCTTAACTTACCTTCAGGAGTGGAGTGCAGTCGGACCTGTGTGACAGCACTCGGACCTGTGTGAGAGTAGTCGGACCTCTTCAGGCTTGCAGGAGTTTTGGAAAAAAGCCAGCAGTGACGTCACAGGAAAGCTGCAAGGTGATCATTTGGTGAGTCACTGCTGTTATGGAATCGCTCTCAATAGCCTGGTATGTATCTGAGGTAAGAACTGTTTACAGTTCATTTTCAAATATAGGATGTCGTGTTTTTAGGGAGTTCTGTCGTAACGGGAACCAGGGAAGAAGGGCCCTAGAGTAATTGATATTACTTGGTATTAAGATCTTCCAAAAGGTTTAATTTAAAGGGTTAAGTCATGGCAGGAGAGCTCAAAGCCGTGGTGTGCTCCTTGTACTGTGTGTGGGAAGCTGGGAACAATTCCAGTGCCCGGTACCAGGATGTGTGCAGTAAGTGTCTCCAGCTGCAGCTCCTGGAAGCCCAGGTTTTGGACCTGGAGCGGTGGATGGGGACACTTGGAGCTTGAACGAGGCTCAGAGTATCGTCGATAGCACGTATAAAGAGGTGGTCACAACGTAGGCTCAGACCCCACACGCAGGAAGGGAATGGGTGACCACCAAGCAGAGCAAGAGGCCTAGGCTGGCAGTGCAAGAATCTCCTGTGGCTATCCCTCTGCAAAACAGATATTCTGCTTTGGATAGTGTTGGGGGGTATGGCCTTCAGGGGAAAGCAGCAACTGCCCAATTTGTTGCACCACGGTTGGCTCTGTAGCATAGTGGAGGAGTAAAAAGTGTGGGAATGCAATAGTCATAGAGGATTCAATTGTAAAGGGAATAGATCGGCGTTTTGGGGCCACAAAGATTCCAGGATGGTATGTTGCCTCCCTGATGCTAGGGTCAAGGATGTCTCTGAGCGGTTGCACGACATCCTTAAGGGGGAGAGTGAACAGCTAATGGCTGTGGAACACATTGGTGCAAACAACGTGGGTAAAAAAAACAAAAGATTCGTTCCTAAAATAGAATATAGGGAGTTAGGAAGTAAGTTGATAAGTCGGACCTCAGAGGCAGTGATCTCAGGATTACTACCAGTGCCACGTGCTTGTCAGAGAAGAATTAGCAGGATATATCGGATGAATACGGGGCTGAAGAGATGCTGTGAGGGGGAGGGCTTTATATTCCTGGGACATTGAGACCGGTTCTGGGGGGTGGTGGGACGAGTACAAACTAGAAGGGCAGGACCGGGACTGATGTCCTGGGGGGAGTATTTGCCAGCATGGTTATTGAGAGTTTAGATTCAAATAGCAGGGGGGATGGGAACCTTTGCAAGGAGTCAGAGGAGGGGGGATAAACGACAAGAACAAAAGAAAGAAGGGGGAATAAGAAAAGTGATAGGCAGAGAAATAAAGGGCGAGAATCAAACAGGGCCATCGTGAAAAGTAATGGGAAGAGGCCAAGTAATGTTAAAAAGGCAAGTCTTAAGGCGTTGTGCCTTAAAGCGTGGAGCATTCACAATAAACTGGATGAATTAATTGCGCAAATAGATGTAAATGGGTATGATATAGTCGGGATTATGGAGATTTGGCTGCGAGGTGTCCAGGGATGGTAATTGAACATCCAGGGGTATTCAGTATTTAGGAAGAACAGACAAAAAGCAAAAGGCGGTGGAGTTGCATTGCTGGTTAAAGAGAAAATTAACGCAACAGTGAGGAACGTTATTAGCGGTTGCACGACATCCTTAAGGGGGAGAGTGAACAGCTAATGGCTGTGGAACACATTGGTGCAAACAACGTGGGTAAAAAAAACAAAAGATTCGGTCCTAAAATAGAATATAGGGAGTTAGGAAGTAAGTTGATAAGTTTCTTTTTGCGAGGAGCAGCTTTGACAGAACGAGGTGCGGAGCGAACTTACAGCTGAGCGGTCAATTTCAGTGTAAGTTACAAGTTAATCCCCTTTTGTTTCGGAGGACCAGGGGACTGCTGCGGTAGGGAAAACTATTTATTTGGGCAGTTTTAAAATCTTTTTATTTTTGCGAGGAGCAGCTTTGACAGAACGAGGTGCGGAGCGAACTTACAGCTGAGCGGTCAATTTCAGTGTAAGTTACAAGTTAATCCCCTTTTGTTTCGGAGGACCAGGGGACTGCTGGGTAAGGGAAAACTATTTATTTGGGCAGTGGCAGTGCCCGAGACACTACACGTGTAGTGTCTCCCACCCACCCTCCTCCTCTAACCAAAAAAAAGGACTCTGGTGTGTTGATAAGGTAAGCTTTTTATTTAAAAAGTTCAGTTCGTCGGATTGCTCAGCGAACAAGTTTTGACTTTTTTTTTTTCGTTTGGTTTTTCAGTAGATTTGTTGGGAATCTAGAATAGTGGGAATGGAGGTAAAGTCAGTTGTATGTTCCTCCTGCAGAATGTGGGAGGTAGGGGTCGCCAAGAGTGCATGCTGACTGCATCTGCGGGAAGTGCACCCAACTCCAGCTCCTCGCAGACCGCGTCAGGGAACTGGAGCTGGAGCTGGATGAACTTCGGATCATTCGGGAGGCGGAGGGGATTATTGACAGGAGTTATAGGGAGGCAGTCACACCTCAGGTACAAGAAGTAGGTAGATGGGTTACCGGCAGGGGAAGGAAAGGCAACCAGCAGGCAGTGCAGGGATCCCCTGTGGCCGTTTCCCTCAACAACAGGTATACCGTTTTGGATACTGTTGGGGGGGGACGACTTACCAGGGGTAAGCAATGGGGTGCAGGTCTCTGGCACAGATTCTGTCCCTGTTGCTTAGAAGGGAAACGGGAAGAGGAGCAGAGAATTAGTCATTGGGGACTCCATAGTTAGGGGAACAGATAGGAGGTTCTGTCGGAACGAGAGAGACTCACGGTTGGTGTGTTGCCTCCCAGGTGCCAGGGTACGTGATGTCTCTGATCGTGTTTTTGGGATCCTTAAGGGGAGGGGGAGCACCCCCAAGTCGTGGTCCACATAGGTACCAACGACATAGGTAGGAAGAGAGATGGGGATTTAAGACAGAAATTCAGGGAGCTCGGGTGGAAGCTTAGAGCGAGAAAAAACAGAGTTGTTATCTCTGGGTTGTTGCCCGTGCCACGTGATAGCGAAGCGAGGAATAGGGAGAGAGAGGAGTTGAACATGTGGCTGCAGGGATAGTGTAGGAGGGAGGGCTTTGGTTTCCTGGATAATTGGGGCTCTTTCTGGGGGAGGTGGGACCTCTACAAACAGGATGGTCTTCACCTGAACCAGAGGGGTACCAATATCCTGGGGGGGGGGGAGATTTGTTAGTGCTCTTCGGGGGGGTTTAAACTAAATCAGCAGGGGAATGGGAACCTAAATTGTAGTTCCAGTGTCCAGTCTGTTGAGAGTAGTGAGGTAGGGGATAAGGTTACAGGGACGCAAGAGGGCACTGGCAAGCAAGAACTTGGTTTAAAGTGTGTCTACTTCAACGCCAGGAGCATCCGGAATAAGGTGGGTGAGCTTGCAGCATGGGTTGGTACCTGGGATCCTGATGTTGTGGCCATTTCAGAGACATGGGTAGAGCAGGGGCAGGAATGGATGCTGCAGGTTCCGGGATTTAGATGTTTCAGTAAGAACAGAGAAGAGGGTAAAAGAGGGGGGTTGTGGCATTGTTAATCAAGGAAAGTATTACAGTGGCCGAAAGGACGTTTGAGGACTCGTCTACTGAGGTAGTATGGGCCGAGGTTAGAAACATGAGAGGAGAGGTCACCCTGTTGGGAGTTTTCTATAGACCTCCGAATAGTTCCAGAGATGTAGAGGAAAGGATAGCGAAGATGATTCTCGACAGGAGCGAGAGTAACAGGGGACTGGTTATGGGGGACTTTAATTTTCCAAATATTGACTGGAAATACGATAGTTCGAGTACTTTAGATGGGTCTGTTTTTGTCCAGTATGTGCAGGAGGGTTTTCTGACACAGTATGTGGACAGGCCAACCAGGGGCGATGCCACATTGGATTTGGTACTGGGTAATGAACCCGGCCAGGTGTTAGATTTAGATGTAGGTGAGCACTTTGGCGATAGTGATCACAATTCGGTTAGGTTTACCTTAGCGATGGGCAGGGACAGGTATATACCGTAGGGCAAGAATTATAGCTGGGGGAAAGGAAACTATGACGCGATTAGGCAACATTTAGGATGTGTAGGATGGGGAAGGAAACTGCAGGGGATGGGCACAAACGAAATGTGGAGCTTATTCAAGGAGCAGCGAATGCGTGTCCTTGATAAGTATGTACCTGTCAGGCAGGGAGGAAGTTGTCGAGCGAGGGAGCCGTGGTTTACCCAAGTAGTTGAAGTGGTTGTCAAGAGGAAGAGGGCGGCTTATGTTAGGATGAGACGTGAACGCTCAGTTAGGGCGCTTGAGAGTTACAAGCTAGCCAGGAAGGATCTAAAGGGAGGGCTAAGAAGAGCAAGGAGAGGACACGAGAAGACATTGGCGGATTGGATCAAAGGAAACCCTAAGGCTTTCTATAGGTATATCAGGAATAAAATAATGATAAGAGTTAGAACAGGGCCAATCAAGGATAGTAGTGGGAAGTTGTGTGCGGAATCAGAGGAGATAGGGGAAGCGTTAAATGAATATTTTTCGTCAGTATTTACAGTAGAGAAAGAAAATGTTGCCGAGGAGATTACTGAGAGACAGCCGACTAGGCGAGATGGGATTGAGATTCACAAGGAGGAAGTGTTAGCAATTTTGGAAAGAGTGAAAATAGGTAAGTCCCCTGGGCCAGATGGGATATATCCTAGGATTCTCTGGGAAGCCAGGGAGGAGATTGCAGAGCCGTTGTTGTTGATCTTTAAGTCGTCATTGTCGACAGGAGTAGTGCCGGAGGACTGGAGGATAGCAAATGTTGTCCCCTTGTTTAAGAAGGGGAGTAGAGACAGCCCTGGTAATTATAGACCTGTGAGCCTTACTTCGGTTGTGGGTAAAATGTTGGAAAAGGTTATAAGAGATAGGATTTATAATCATCTTGAAAAGAATAAGTTCATTTGCGATAGTCAGCACGGTTTTGTGAAAGGTAGGTCGTGCCTCACAAACCTTATTGAGTTTTTCGAGAAGGTGACCAAACAGGTGGATGAGGGTAAAGCCGTGGATGTGGTGTATATGGATTTCAGTAAGGCGTTTGATAAGGTTCCCCACGGTAGGCTATTGCAGAAAATACGGAAGTATGGGATTGAAGGTGATTTAGAGCTTTGGATCAGAAATTGGCTAGCTGAAAGAAGTCAGAGGGTGGTGGTTGATGGCAAATGTTCATCCTGGAGTTTAGTTACTAGTGGTGTACCGCAAGGTTCTGTTTTGGGGCCACTGCTGTTTGTCATTTTTATAAATGACCTGGATGAGGGTGTTGAAGGGTGGGTTAGTAAATTTGCGGATGACACGAAGGTCGGTGGAGTTGTGGATAGTGTCGAAGGGTGTTGTAGGGTACAGAGGGACATAGATAGGCTGCAGAGCTGGGCTGAGAGATGGCAAATGGAGTTTAATGCGGAGAAGTGTGAGGTGATTCACTTTGGAAGGAGTAACAGCAATGCAGAGTCCTGGGCTAATGGGAAGATTCTTGGTAGTGTAGATGAGCAGAGAGATCTTGGTGTCCAGGTGTTAAATCCCTGAAAGTTGCTACCCAGGTTAATAGGGCTGTTAAGAAGGCATATGGTGTGTTAGCTTTTATTCGTAGGGGGATCGAGTTTCGGAGCCACGAGGTCATGATGCAGCTGTACAAAACTCTGGTGAGTCCGCACCTTGAGTATTGCGTGCAGTTCTGGTCACCGCATTATAGGAAGGATGTGGAGGCTTTGGAAAGGGTGCAGAGGAGATTTACTAGGATGTTGCCTGGTATGGAGGGAAGGTCTTACGAGGAAAGGCTGAGGGACTTGAGGTTGTTTTCCTTGGAGAGAAGCAGGAGGAGAGGTGACTTAATAGAGACATACAAGATAATCAGAGGGTTAGATAGGGTGGATAGTGAGTGTCTTTTTCCTCGGATGATGATGGCAAACACGAGGGGACATAGCTTTAAGTTGAGGGGTGAAAGATATAGGACAGATGTCAGAGGTAGTTTCTTTACGCAGAGAGTAGTAGGGGCGTGGAACGCCCTGCCTGCAACAGTAGTAGACTCGCCAACTTTAAGGGCATTTAAGTGGTCATTGGATAGACATATGGATGAAAATGGAATAGTGTAGGTCAGATGGTCGGCGCAACATCGAGGGCCGAAGGGCCTGTACTGCGCTCTAATGTTCTAATTCTAATTCTAATTCTAATTCTAGCTCTGGCAATGTGGAATCTATATGGGTAGAGCTGAGAAACACACAGGAGCATAAAAAAATATTGGGGGTTGTATATAGACCACCCAACTGCAGTGGGGGCGTTGGGAATGGCATTGAACAGGGAATTACAGACGCATGCGATAAAGGAGCATCTCTAATCACAGGTGACTTTAATTTGCATATAGATTGGGAAAATCTAATTAGTCACAATACTGTAAAGGAGGAATTCTTGGAGTGTATACGGGATGGTTTTCAGGACCAATACATTGAGGAACCAACCAGAGAACAGGCCGTCCTAGATTGGGTATTGTGTAATGAGAGAGGAATAAGTGACAATCTGGTTGTGCGAGACCCCTTGGGGATGAGCGACCATAGTATGATAGAATTCTTCATCAAGATGGAAAGTGACGTAGTTGATTCTGAGACGAGGGTCCTGAATCTTATTAAAGGAAACTATGAAGGTATGAGGCGCAAGGTGGCTATGATGGATTAGGAAACGTTACTTCGAGGGACGACGGTGGAAAGGCAATGGCAAACATTCAAAGAGCGCATTGATGAAATTGAACAACTGTTTATTCCTGTCTGGCACAAAAATAAAATGGGAAAGGCAGCGAAACCATGGCTTGCAAGGGAAATTAGAGATAGCATTAGATCCAAGGAAGAGGCAAATAAATTTGCCAGATAAAAACAACAGACCTGAGGACTGGCAGCAGTTTAGAATTCGGCAAAGGAGGCCCAAAGGAGTGATTAAGAAGGGAAATAGAGTACGAGAGCGAGATTGTGGGGTACATTAAAACTGCCTGTAAAAGTCTCTATAGGTCTCTGCAGAGAAAAAGATTAGTGAAGACAAATGTAGGGCCCTTACAGTCAGAAACAGGGGAATTGATAATGGGGGAATAAAGAAACGGCTGACCAACTAATTGCATACTTTGGTTCTGTCTTCGTGAGGAGGAAACAAATGTCATACCAGTAATGCCAGGGAACTTGGCAGACTCGGAGGGCGGAGTTCCAGAGCGGTCAGTATAAAAAAAAATTACCTCGGGGATTCTCGGAGCAGACTCGGAGGGCGGCGTTCCACTGCGGTGAGAAAAAAAAAAACTTACCTCGGGGATTGTCGGAGCAGACTCGGAAGGCAGAGTTCCTGAGCGGCAAGTATAAAAAACCTACCACGGTGATTCTTGGAGCAGACTCGGAGGGCGGAGTTAGAGAGCAGTAAGTATAAAAAACTTACCTCGGAGATTCTCGGAGCAGACTCGGTGGGTGGAGTTCCAGAGCGGTAAGTATAAAAAACTTACCTCGGAGATTCTCGGAGCAGACTCGGATGGCGGAGTTCCAGAGCGGTGAGTATGTAAAAGAACTTACCTCGGGGATTCTCGGAGCAGGCTCGGTGGGCAGAGTTCCTGAGCGGCAAGTATAAAAAACCTACCACGGTGATTCTTGGAGCAGACTCAGAGGGCGGAGTTAGAGAGCGGTAAGTGTAAAAAACATACCTCGGAGATTCTCGGAGCAGACTCGGAGGGCGGAGTTCCAGAGCGGTGAGTATGTAAAAAAACTTACCTCGGGGATTCTCGGAGCAGGCTTGGAGGGCGGAGTTCCAGAGCGGTCAGTTTGAAAAAAAACTTACCTCGGGGATTCTCGGAGCAGACTCGGAGGGCGGAGTTCCAGAGCGGTGAGTATAAAAAAAAAATTACCTCGGGGATTCTCGGAGCAGACTCGGAAGGCGGCGTTCCGCTGCAGTAAGTACAAAAAGCTTACCTCAGGGATTCTCGGCGCAGACTCGGAGGGCGGAGTTCCAGAGCGGTGAGTATCAAATAAAACTTACCTCGGGGATTCTCGGAGCAGACTCGGAGGGCGGAGTTCCAGAGCGGTGAGTATAAAAAAAAACTTACCTCGGGGATTCTCGGAGCAGGCTCGGAGGGCGGAGTTCCAGAGTGGTGAGTGTCAAAAAAAACTTACCTCGGGGATTCTCGGAGCAGACTCGGAGGGTGGAGTTCCAGAGCAGTAAGTATAAAAAACTAACCTCAGGGATTCTCGGTGTAGACTCGGAGAGCGGTTTCCGGAGCGGTGAGTAGATAAAAAAACTTACCTCGGGGATTCTCGGAGCTGACTCGGAGGGCGGAGCTCCGGAGCGGTGAGAAAAAAAAAACTTACCTCGGGGATTGTCGGAGCAAAGACGGAGGGTGGAGTTCCGGAGCGGTGAGTAGACAGAGTAAGTTACCTTGGGTGGGAAAAAAACTGAAGAGGTGACGTCACAGGATAGCTGTGACCTGATTGGCTGGTAGGCAATCTGAACCGAATTTGAAAATAAAACTGATAAAAATTGATTAAAACACTAATTAACTAATTAATAAGTAGATTAACTAAACCAGAGGGAGGAGATGACTGGATTTAAAAAGCATTTAATAGAAACTGTAGAAATCTAGCACTAGGGACCACATAGTGAAGTGCATCATAATTTAGAATTAGAATTAGAACATTACAGCGCAGTACAGGCCCTTCGGCCCTCGATGTTGCTCCGACCTGTGAAACCATCTGACCTACACTATTCCATTTTCATCCATATGTCTATCCTATGACCACTTAAATGCCCTTAAAGTTGGCGAGTCCACTACTGTTGCAGGCAGGGCGTTCCACGCCCCTACTACTCTCTGAGTAAAGAAACTACCTCTGACATCTGTCCTATATCTATCACCCCTCAACTGAAAGCGATGTCCCCTCGTGTTTGCCATCACCATCCGGGAAAAAGACTCTCACTATCCACCCTATCTAACCCTCTGATTATCTTATATGTCTCTATTAAGTCACCTCTCCTCCTCCTTCTCTCCAATGAAAACAACCTCAAGTCCCTCAGCCTTTCCTCGTAAGACCTTCCCTCCATACGAGGCAACATCCCAGTAAATCTCCTCTGCACCCTTTCCATAGCTTCCACATCCTTCCTCTCATGCGTTGACCAGAACTGCACGCAATACTCCAGGTGCAGTCTCACCAGAGTTTTGCACAGCTGCAGCATGACCTCGTGGCTCCGAAACTCGATCCCCCGACTAATAAAAGCGAACACACCATATGCCTTCTTAACAGAACTATTAACCTGGGTGGCAACTTTCAGGGATTTATGTACCTGGACACCAAGATCTCTCTGCTCATCGACACTACCAAGAATCTTCCCATTAGCCCAGTACTCTGCATTCCTGTTACTCCTTCCAAAGTGAATCACCTCGCACTTTTCCGCATTAAACTCCATTTGCCATCTCTCAGCCCAGCTCTGCAGCCTATCGATGTCCCTCTGTACCCTACAACATCCCTCGGCACTATCCACAACTCCACCGACCTTAGTGCCATCCGCAAATTTACTAACCCACCCTTTTACACCCTCATCCAGGTCATTTATAAAAATGACAAACAGCAGTGGCCCCAAAACAGATCCTTGCGGTACACCACTAGTAACTAAACTCCAGGATGAACATTTGCCATCAACCACCACCCTCTGTCTTCTTTCAGCTAGCCAATTTCTGATCCAAAGCTCTAAATCACCTTCAACCCCATACTTCCGTATTTTCTGCCATAGCCTACCATGGGGAACCTTATCAAACGCCTTACTGAAATCCATATACACCACATCCACTGCTTTACCCACATCCACTGTTTGGTCACCTTCGCAAAAACTCAATAAGGTTTGTGAGGCACGACCTACCCGTCACAAAACCGTGCTGACTATCGCTAATGAACTTATTATTTTCAAGATGTTGATAAATCCTGTCTCTTATAACCTTTTCCAACATTTTACCCACAACTGAAGTAAGGCTCACAGGTCTATAATTACCAGGGCTGTCTCTACTCCCCTTCTTGAACAAGGGGACAACATTTGCTATCCTCCAGTCTTCCGGCACTATTCCTGTCGACAATGACGACATAAAGATCAAAGACAAAAAGATTTAATAAGTATTTATTTATTTTGCATCAATTAACTAATTAATGATACAAATTTCAGTTAGAGGGGTGAAGTGCTTCACCTGTGAGATGTGGGAAGTCCGTGACGCTTCCAGCGTTCCTGGGCGACAACATCTGCAGGAACTGTACCCAGTTGCAGCTCCTCACAGACCGCATGGATCGGTTGGAGCGGCAACTGGATGCACTTAGGAGCATGCAGGTGGCAGAAAGCGTCATAGACAGGAGTTTTAGAGAATTGGTTACACCCAAGGTGCTGGCAGATAGATGGGTGACCGCTAGAAGGGGCAGGCAGTCAATGCAGGATTCCCCTGTGGCTAACTCCCTCTCTAACAAGGATACTGTTTTGGACCCTCTTGGGGGGAATGGCCTATCAGGGGAAAACAACAGCAGCCAGAGATGTGGCTCTACGGCTGGCACTGTTCTTCAGCAGGAATGGACAAAGCGCAGAAGAGCAATAGTTACAGGGGGAGTTTAGAGACTTCGGTAGTAAGTTAAAAAACAGGACCTCTAGGGTTGTAATCTCTGGATTACTCCCTGTGCCACGTGCCAGTGAGGCGAGAAATTGGAAGATAGCTACAAACGTGGCTGAGCAGCTGGTGTAGAGGGAGGGTTTCAGATATCAGGACCATTGGGCTCTCTTCAGGGACAGATGGGACCTGTACAAGAAGGACGAGTTGCATCTAAACTGGAAGGGCACTAATATCCTGGCTGCAAGTTTTGCTAGCGTCACTCGGGAGGGTTTAAACTAGCGAGGCAGGGGGGTGGGAACCAGAGCAGTAGGACAGCTAGTGAAGTACATGAGGAGGACATAGTAAATAAGGCCAGTAGGACTAAGAGGAAGAGCAGGCAGGGAGATGTTGCTAAGCACAGCGCGACTGGTGGTCTGAAGTGCATTTGTTTCAATGCAAGAAGTATGATAGGTAAGGCAGATCAACTTAGAGCTTGGATTAGTACTTGGAAATATGATATTGTTGCTATTATAGAGACTTGGTTGATGGAAGGGCAGGATTGGCAGCTAAATCTTCCAGGTTTTAGAAGCTTCAGGCGGGGTAGAGGGGGGTGTAAATGGGGTGGGAGAGCTGCATTACTGGTTAAGGAGAATATCACAGCTGTACTGTGGGAGGACACCTCAGAGAGGTCATGCAGCGAGGCAATATGGTGGAGTTCAGGAATAGGAAGGGTGCAGTTACGATGTTGGGGGTTTACTGCAGACCTCCCAACAGCCGGCGGGAGGTAGAGGAGCAGATATGTAGCAGATTTTGGAAAGATGCAAAGGTAGGGCAGAATATGTGAGGAGCATCCAGGAGGGCTTCTTGAAACAGTATGTAGATAGTCCAACTAGGAATGGGGCCATTTTGGACCTGGTATTGGGGAATGAGCCCGGCCAGTTGGTCGAAGTTTCAGTGGGGGAGCATGTCAGGAGCAGTGACCATAATTCCATAAGTTTTAAGGTACTTGTGGATAAGGATAAGAGTAGTCCTCGGGTGAAGGAGCTAAATTGGGGGAAGGCTAATTATAACAATATTAGGCAGGAACTGAAGAATTTAGACTGGGGGCAGCTGTTTGAGGGTAAACCAACATCTGACCTGTGGGAGTCTTTCAAACGTCAGCTGATTAGAATCCAGGACCAGCATGTTCCTGTGAGGAAGAAAGACAAGTTTGGCAAGTTTCGGGGAGCTTGGATAACACGGGATATTGTGAGCCGAGTCAAAAAGAAAAAGGAAGCATTTGTAAGGGCTGGAAGGCTAGGACCAGATAAAGCACTTGAGGAATATAAAGACAGTAGGAAGGAACTTAAGCAAAGAGTTAGGAGGGCTAAAATGGGTCGTGAAAAGTCATTGGCAAACAGAATTAAGGAAAATCCCAAGGCTTTTTATACATATATAAAGAGCAAGAGGGTAACCAGGGAAAGGGTTGGCCCACTCAAAGACAGAGATGGGAATCTATGCGTGGAGCCAGAGGAAATGGGCGAGGTGCTAAATGAGTACTTTGCATCAGTATTCACCAAGGAGAAGGACTTGGTGGATGATGAGCCTAGGGAAGGGAATGCAGATAGTCTCAGTCATCACATTATCAAAAAGGAGGAGGTGTCGGGTGTCTTGCAAAGCATTAAGGTAGATAAGTCCCCAGGGCCTGATGGGATCTACCCCAGAATACTGAGGGAGGCAAGGGAACAAATTGCTAGGGCCTTGACAGAAATCTTTGCATCCTCATTGGCTACAGGTGATATCCCATAGGACTGGAGAATAGCCAATGTTGTTCCTTTGTTTAAGAAGGGTGGTAAGGATAATCCAGGAAATTATAGGCCGGTGAGCCTTACGTCAGTGTTAGGAAACCATTAGAGAGGATTCTTCGGGACAGGATTTACTCCCATTTGGAAACAAACGAACTTATTAGCGAGAGACAGCATGGTTTTGTGAAGGGGAGGTCGTGTCTTACGAATTTGATTGAGTTTTTTGAGGAAGTGACGAAGATGATTAATGAGGGAAGGGCGGTGGATGTTGTCTATGTGGACTTTAGTAAAGCCTTTGACAAGGTCCCGCATGGCAGGCTGGTGCAATAGGTGAAGTCACCCGGGATCAGAGGTGAGCTGGCAAGATGGATACGGAACTGGCTCAGTCACAGAAGACAGAGGGTAACAGTGGATGGGTGTTTTTTCTGAATGGTGCGATGTGACTAGTGGTGTTCTGCAGGGATCAGTGCTGGGACCTTTGCTGTTTGTAGCATATATAAATGATTTGGAGGGAAATGTAGCTGGTCTGATTAGTAAGTCTGTGGATGACACAAAAGTTGCTGGAGTTGCGGATAATGATGAGGATTGTCAGAGGATACAGCAGGATATAGATCGGTTGGAGACTTGGGCGGAAAAATGGCAGATGGAGTTTAATCCGGACAAAAGTGAGGTAATGCATTTTGGAAGGTCCAATGCACGTGGGAGGTATACAGTAAATGGCAGAACCCTTAGGAGTATTGACAGGCAGAGAGATCCGGGCGTACAGGTCCACAGGTCTCTGAAAGTGGCAACGCAGGTAGATAAGGTAGTCAAGAAGGCATATGGCATGCTTGCCTTCATCGTTCCGGGCATAGAGTATAAAAATTGGAAGTCATGTTGCTGCTTTACAGAACCTTAGTTCGGCCACACTTAGAATATTGCATGCAATTCTGGTCGCCACACTACCAGCAGGACGTGGAGGCTTTGGAGAGGGTACAGAGGAGGTTTACCAGGATGTTGCCTGGTCTGGAGGGCATTAGCCATGAGGAGACGTTGGAAAACCTCGGATTTTTTTCGCTGGAACGACGGAGGTGGAGGGGCAACATGATAGAGGTTTACAAAGTTATGAGCGGCATGGACATAGTGGATAGTCAGAAGCTTTTTCCCAGGGTGGAAGAGTCAGTTACTAGGGGGCTTAGGTTTAAGGTGCGAGGGGCAAAGTTTAGAGGGGATTTGCGAGGCACGTTTTTTTACACAGAGGGTGGTGAGTGCCTGGAACTTGCTGCCAGGGGAGGTGGTGGAAGCAGATACGATAGCGACGTTTAAGAGACTTCTTGACAAATATATGAATAGGAAAGGAATAGTGGGATATGGGCTCCGGAAGTGCAGAAGGTATTAGTTTCGGCAGGCATCAAGATCGGCGCAGGCTTGGAGGGCCGAATGGCCTGTTCCTGTGCTGTACTGTTCTTTGTTCTTTGTTCACCCCCCAGCAATCCCCCCCGCCCGCCCCCTGCCCCATGACAGAGGGTACACCGCCAGGAACATCAGGTGAAATCTTTCTCTCCTGCAATCCGTGTTTCCTGTTCCTTTCTTGCTGTCTTGTCGCCAATTCCATCTGTTTCGCTCTATTTTACTCCATCTTTCATGATTTTAAACACCTGGATCAAAACTCTATTTATGCTCCTCTGCTCTCTGGAGGACAGCCCGGCTTCTCCAGTCGATCAGCAGAATTGTAATAATCTCATCCCTGGAGCCGTTCTCATAAATCTCTTCTGTCCATTCACCAAAGCCTCCATGTCCTTCCTAAAGTGTATTCCCAGAATTGGTTACAATACTCCAGCTGCTGCCATACTATTGTTTTATAAAGGTTTAGCTTCACTTCCTGACTTTCACACTCTAGACCTGTTCATGAAACTCAGGATCCCATCTGCATTATTAACACATCAGTAAAGAGGGCAATTCTACGTGAACCATTAACAAGTTCCCTTAGACGTGAATCCATGAGTCATTCCAAAGGCTGGCGGGAGGGTTCAGGGGAGTCCAGAATGAACCCCGACCTGGTCAGCTTTATTTCAAACAGATATCCATCAGTGTATTCGCACCAGTGCCCTGCAAGGAGGCTTCCTCTCGTGGTAACATTTTTTTTAAAATTTTATTCATTCATGGGATGTGGGCGCCGCTGGCCAGGCCAGCATTTATTGCCCATCCATAATTACCCTTGAACTGAGTGGCTTGCTGGGCCATTTCAGAGGGCATGTAAGAGTCAACCACATTGCTGTGGGTCTGGAGTCACATGTAGGCCAGACCAGGTAAGGACAGCAGATTTCCTTCCCTAAAGGACATTAGTGAACCAGATGGGTTTTTACAACAATCGACATTGGTTTCACGGATATCATTAGACTAGCTTTTTAATTCCAGATTTATTAATTGAATTCAAATTTACAGCAGTGAATCAGTGGATACAGAGTTCAAATCTATCTCAGTGATTGCACACTACAGATCTGCCTCTGAATTCTGTGGGGGCATGTAGCGAGCTATTCAGCTGTGTGATCCAACCCACCTTTCTCTCACTACCTCCCCATCTTGCCCTCTGCCTCTCCCCATCATTTGCTGTGTCTTTCCCTCTTTCATCACCACTTTGTCCTTTTCTCCCTTCCTGTCATAAGAACATAAGAAATAGGAACAGGACTAGGCCATACGGCCCCTCAAGCTTGCTCTGTCATTATCTGATGAACCTTTGTTACATCACCTCTAAGACAAGCATATCCTTCCTTCATCACTGAGACCAGGACTGTACACAGTACTCCAAGTATGGGCTCGCCAAACCCTGTATCATTGCAGCAAGACTTCCTCACTCCTGTACTCTAACTACCTTGCAATAAAGTACAACAGTCCATTTGCCATCCCAATTGAAGCCTGTACCTGCAGGTTAACTTTCTGTGATTTGTGTACAAGGACACCCAAATCCCTCTGAACACCACCATTTCATGGTTTCTCACCATTTGACAAAATGTTCTATGTTTCTATTCTTCCTGCCAAAGTGAAGAACCTCACATTTCTCCACCTAATATTCCAGCTGCCACTTTCATGCCTGCTCATAACCCGTCCATCTTCCTTTGCAGCCTCTTGGTGTCCTCCTGACAACTTAATGCCCACCTAATTTTGCATCTCTCTGCTTCGCCCCATCTGGCGCTCTCTTTCTCTCTCCCTCACTCCAATGCACCAGTTAAGAAAGAATTTGACTATGCCTCTGCTTACATTGTATTCGACCCTGTAGCTGGTATAAAAATAGTTATAAAGTGTTTTAAAGTGAGTGAGGTGTCTGTGGGATCCCACTTCATTTAATACGTGCAGATGAAACTCCCTCCATTTTGTATGTAGAGGGAGATCTCCTTCCATGAGTTATAAAGACAGGGATCTCCCTCCATTTTATACATAAAAGGATATCTCCCTCCATTTAATACATCGAGGGTTTTCTCCCTCCATTTTATATGCAGAGGGAGAGCTCCCTCCATTTTATACGGAGAGGGGGAGCTCCCTCCATTTTATACGCAGAGAGGGAGCACCCTGCATTTTATCCGTAGAGGGGGAGCTCTCTCAATTTTATCCGTAGAGGGGGAGCTCCCTCCATTTTATATGTAGATGGGGAGCACCCTCCATTTGATATGCAGAGGGGGAGCTCCTTCCATTTTATACATAGAGGGGGACCTCCCTCCTTACATCTCCTAAAGGCATCCTGCTGGATGGCCAGCACCTAGCACCTTTTAATCCTTTTCCTCTGTTACCTGCCTGGTCCAGAGAGATCCATTTAGTGCTGATGTGATTTCCCTGACCGAGAACAATGAACTCCACCAAGGTGAGGTAACCCAGGCGCCAAAGCTAATATCCATGAAAGTGTTTCTCTTCTGTCTTGACAGGAGTGCATGCTGTGCTCTGGAGCCAGTTAGTTGTAAAAAATGGCCTCCCCAGTCACTTAACATGATGGCAGTTATGCTGTGTCGCTGTTATTATAATGTCCCAAATTCCAGTCCTTTAATGGTATCAGTTCTGTTGTGATGTCGGGATGTTTGAAAATTGACTCATCGGAATGCAGCCTACCTCAGTGTGCTTTGGGTTGTGATTTAGCTTTTATTCACAGTGCTGATGTCCGTGGGGATTGGGGTTCCTTCCCCATACTTCACAAAGTCCAGCTTTAAAGTCCAGTTGGGCAGGTGGGGGGCGTGGGGGGGGGGGGGGCGGGGGGGGTCGGGGAGGAATTCCGATCACACAAACGTGAGGTCACTGATGAATCAGGATGAGCAGGAACAGTATAATGTGGATTAATCACATATCTGAACGGGTAGTAACATTAAAAGTGAGTTCAGTCTGGTGCCTGGATTAGCAGTAACAGCATAATAGAGAAAAGTCTTATACCTGTAAGGGTAGTAACAGTAAAAGTGAGGTCAGTATGGTATCTGGATGAGCCATAACAGTATAATCAGGAACAATTACATATTTGGAAGCATAGTGACAGTAAAGGTGAGGTCAGTGTGGTGTCCGGATGAGCAGCAAGAGTATAATAGGGGTCAATCATAGATATGGAGGGGAAGTAATAGCAATAACGAGGTCAGTGTGATGTCTGCATGAGCCGGAACAGTATAATAGGGATCAGTCATATATAAAGCTTTTTTTTAAGATTTGGAGATACAGCACTGAAACAGGCCCTTCGGCCCACCGAGTCTGTGCCGACCATTAACCACCCATTTATACTAATCCTACACTGATCCCATATTCCTCCCACATCCTCTGTCCCTATATTCCCCTTCCACCTACCTATACTGGTGGCAATTTATAATGTACAATTCACCTATCAACCTGCAAGTCTTTTGTCTGTGGGAGGTAACCAGAAGATGGGTAGTGACAGTAAAAGTGCGGTCAGTGTTGTGACTGGTGAGCATTAACAGTATAATAGGAATCAATTATATATGGACAGATTTAGTAATCGTAAAAGCGACGTCAGAGTGGTGTCTGGATGAGCTGTAACAGTATAATGGGGATCAATAAGTTAGTTGCATGCATATTAACAGTAAATGTGAGGTGAGTGTGATGTTGAATGAACTGTAGCTCCATAGTAGGGATCAGTCATATATCTGGATGAGTGGTAAATGTAAAAGTGAGGTCAGTGTGGTATCTGGATCAATAGTAGCGGAATAATAATGATCAGTCATACTTCTGGATGGGTAGTAACAATGGAAGTGCAGTCAGTGTTGTGTCTGCTGAGCAGTAACAGCAAAACAGGGATCAATTATTTATGTGTAGATTTAGTAATAGTAAAAGCGAGGGCAGTGTGGTGTCCGGGTGAACTGTAACAATACAATATGGATCAATCACTTAACTGCATGTATAGAATCAGTAAAGGTGAGGTCAATGTGGTGTTGGATGAGCCGTAACTATATAATAGTGTAGAGGGAAAGATTGTGGCCGATGCAGCTAAATAAATACATATATACATGTATATGATGTAAGTGTCGCCACATATTGTTACAAAATGGTGTATGTACCCAAGGCATTGTGGGACAAGTTAGTTAGCTTGCAGCCTTGAGCATGGTATTGCTTAGCACAGGTAATTAGCCTGACCAAGGAGGGCCCCCCATATCAGTGCATAAGACAGCTGCTCTGTCTAATTGTGGACTACACAAAGCAACTAGGAATGCAGGCCTGAT
Source organism: Heterodontus francisci (assembly GCF_036365525.1). Classification (NCBI taxonomy): domain Eukaryota; kingdom Metazoa; phylum Chordata; class Chondrichthyes; order Heterodontiformes; family Heterodontidae; genus Heterodontus; species Heterodontus francisci. The sequence continues at coordinate 491,041 of NW_027140238.1, forward strand.
AGAAGTAGAAGGATTCATTGTGAAGACTCAAGGATAATTGATAAGGAGTGTTTGGTAAACAAGCTGAGATGGTCAGGGGAGTACCATGAGCTATCCCCACGACCACATGATGCATAATTAATAATTTTATTGGCAATGAATGTAATATATGTAATCAATAACCGTTATGATTGGATTATGTCCAGCCGGGATGGTTTGGGTAACTGTATATCTGTTGTGGATTTTCCTTTGATCAGTGGAGAGGCATCTGGACAGACCAGTGACCTGCTCTCCGCTGGCGTAACTAAATAAACTGTTTGACATTGGAGCAGACCTGAGTGTCGAGTGATTCTTCTAGATTCATTCCCGCTAACAATAGGGATCAGTCATATATCTGCATGGGTAGTAAATATAAAAGAGAGATCAGTGTCGTGTCTGGATGAGCCATGACAGTATAAGGGGGAGCAGTCATATATCTGGATGGGTAGTGACAGTGCAAGTCAGATAAGTGTTGGATCTGTATGAACGGTAGGAGCATAACAGGAATCAATTACATATCTGGATGGGTAGTCACAGTAAAAGTGAGGTCAGTGTTGTGTCTGGATAAGCAGTAACCGTAAAATAAGGATCTATCGTATATTGGGTTGGGCAGTAACAGGAAACGTGAGGTCTGTGTTGTATCTGGATGAACAGTAACAGTATAATAGGGATCAATCATATCTCTGAACGGTTCATAACAGTTAAAGTGAGGTCAGTGTGGTGTCTGGATGAGCCCTAATAGTATAATGAGGATCAATTATATGTCTAGATTGGTAGTAACAATTAAAGTGACTTCGGTTTGTATATGGATGAGCTTTAACTGTATAATAGGGACCAATCATATACCTGGATGGATAGTAACAGTCAAAGTGAGGTCGGTGTTGTACTGGATAAGCAGCAACAGTAAATAAAGGATCTATCATATATTAAGATGGGCAGTAACAGGAAACGTGAGGTCTGTGTTGTATCTGGATGAACAGTAACAGTATAATAGGGAGAAATCATATATCTGGGTGGGCATTAACCGGAAAAGTGAATTCAGTGTTGTATCCGGATGAGCATGAACAGTACATAGGGATCAACCATATATCTGGATCCGTGGTAGCAGTAAAAATTAGGTCTGTGTTGTATGTGGATGAGCAGCAACAGTAAAATAGGGATCAAACACATATCTGGAAGGATAGTGGCAATTATACGAGGTCTGTGTTGCATCAGGATGAGCAATAACAGTATAATTGGGATCAATCATATATCTGGATGGGCAGTGAGAGTAAAACTGATAAAAGCAATGTATCTTCATGGTTATGTACAATAAATGTGAGGGCAGTAATATGTATGGATGTGTCGTGACGGTCACAGAAAGGAAAGTATTGAGCCAGGAGGAATAAAAACATTAAATGTGTGGGTGTGAGTTCAGTGACATTTCCTGATAACTTCCAAATCTTCCCACCATTAGTATGAGAAACGATGATTTCTGTTCCTTCAGCTGAAACTTCCACTGAGTCGCTCAGCTTCAATTTTCCTGCCAGTAGCAGTCAGTTGGTCAGAGGAGCAGCAGATATAATCCCAGCTCAAGTTTATTGCAGCGTTGAATGTATTTATGTAATTATATTAAGGAGGGCAAATGAATTCCCGTAAAGATCATTTCCTGGCCCATCCACTTTTGCCAAGACAAATTGATGATTGCATCATACTGTACTAGAGAATTAGAATTAGAATTAGAATTAGAATTAGAACATTACAGCGCAGTACAGGCCCTTCGGCCCTCGATGTTGCGCCGACCTGTGAAACCATCTGACCTACACTATTCCATTTTCATCCATATGTCTATCCAATGACCACTTAAATGCCCTTAAAGTTGGCGAGTCTACTACTGTTGCAGGCAGGGCGTTCCACGCCCTACTACTCTCTGTGTAAAGAAACTACCTCTGACATCTGTCCTATATCTTTCACCCCTCAACTTAAAGCGATGTCCCCTCGTGTTTGCCATCATCATCCGAGGAAAAAGACTCTCACTATCCACCCTATCTAACCCTCTGATTATCTTGTATGTCTCTATTAAGTCACCTCTCCTCCTCCTTCTCTCTAACGAAAACAACCCCAAGTCCCTCAGCCTTTCCTCGTAAGACCTTCCCTCCATACCAGGCAACATCCTAGTAATTCTCCTCTGCACCCTTTCCAAAGCTTCCACATCCTTCCTATAATGCGGTGACCAGAACTGCACGCAATACTCAAGGTGCGGCCTCACCAGAGTTTTATACAGCTGCATCATGACCTCGTGGCTCCGAAACTCGACCCCCCTACTAATAAAAGCTAACACACCATATGCCTTCTTAACAGCCCTATTAACCTGGGTCGCAACTTTCAGGGATTTAACACCTGGACACCAAGGTGTCTCTGCTCATCGACACTACCAAGAATCTTCCCATTAGCCCAGTACTCTGCATTTCTGTTACTCCTTCCAAAGTGAATCACCTCACACTTTTCCGCATTAAACTCCATTTGCCATCTCTCAGCCCAGCTCTGCAGCCTATCTATGTCCCTCTGTACCCTACAACACCCTTCGACACTATCCACAACTCCACCGACCTTCGTGTCATCCGCAAATTTACTAACCCACCCTTCTACGCCCTCATCCAGGTCATTTATAAAAATGACAAACAGCAGTGGCCCCAAAACAGAACCTTGCGGTACACAACTAGTAACTAAACTCCAGGATGATCATTTGCCATCAACCACCACCCTCTGTCTTCTTTCAGCTAGCCAATTTCTGACCCAAAGCTCTAAATCACCTTCAACCCCATACTTCCGTATTTTCTGCAATAGCCTACCGTGGGGAACCTTATCAAACGCCTTACTGAAATCCATATACACCACATCCACGGCTTTACCCTCATCCACCTGTTTGGTCACCTTCTCGAAAAACTCAATAAGGTTTGTGAGGCACGACCTACCTTTCACAAAACCTGACTATCGCAAATGAACTTATTCTTTTCAAGATGATTATAAATCCTATCCCTTATAACCTTTTCCAGCATTTTACCCACAACCGAAGTAAGGCTCAAAGGTCTATAATTACCAGGGCTGTCTCTACTCCCCTTCTTGAACAAGGGGACAACATTTGCTATCCTCCAGTCTTCCGGAACTACTCCTGTCGACAATGACGACATAAAGATCAACAACAACGGCTCTGCAATCTCCTCCCTGGCTTCCCAGAGAATCCGAGGATAAATCCCATCTGGCCCAGGGGACTTATCTATTTTCACACTTTCCAAAATTGCTAACCCCTCCTCCTTGTGAATCTCAATCCCATCTAGCCTAGTAGGATGTATCTCAGTAATCTCCTCGACAACATTTTCTTTCTCTACTGAAAATACTGACGAAAAATATTCATTTAACGCTTCCCCTATCTCCTCTGATTCCACACACAACTTCCCACTACTATCCTTGATTGGCCCTATTCTAACTCTAGTCATTTTTTTATTCCTGATATACCTAAAGAAAGCCTTAGGGTTTTCTTTGATCCTATCCGCCAATGACTTCTCGTGTCCTCTTCTTGCTCTTCTTAGCCCTCCCTTTCGATCCTTCCTGGCTAGCATGTAACTCTCAAGCGCCCTAACTGAGCCTTCACGTCTCATCGTAACATAAGCCGCCTTCTTCCTCTTGACAACCACTTCAACTACTTGAGTAAACCACGGCTCCCTCGCTCGACAACTTCCTCCCTGCCTGACAGGTACATACTTATCAAGGACACGCATTAGCTGCTCCTTGAATAAGCTCCGCATTTCGTTTGTGCCCATCCCCTGCAGTTTCCTTCCCCATTCTACACATCCTAAATCTTGCCTAATCGCGTCATAATTTCCTTTCCCCCAGCTATAATTCTTGCCCTGCTGTATATACCTGTCCCTGCCCATCGCTAAGGTAAACCTAACCGAATTGTGATCACTATTACCAAAGTGCTCACCTACATCTAAATCTAACACCTGGCCGTGTTCATTACCCAGTACGAAATCCAATGTGGCATCGGCCCTGGTTGGCCTGTCAACATACAGTGTCAGAAAACCCTCCTGCAAACACTGGACAAAAACAGACCCATCTAAAGTACTCGAACAAGAGTATTTCCAGTCAATATTTGGAAAGTTAAAGTCCCCATAACCACTATTCTGTTACTCTCGCTCCTGTCGAGAATCATCTTCGCTATCCTTTTCTCTACATCTCTGGAACTATTCGGAGGTCTATAGAAAACTCCCAACAGGGTGACCTCTCTTCTCCTGTTTCTAACCTCGGCCCATACTACCTCAGTAGACGAGTCCTCAAACATCCTTTCTGCCGCTGTAATACTTTCCTTGATTAACAATGCCACCCCCCCCCTCCTCTTTTACCCTCTTCTCTGTTCTTACTGAAACATCTAAATCCCGGAACCTGCAACATCCATTCCTGCCCCTGCTCTACCCATGTCTCCGAAATGGCCACAACATCAGGATCCCAGGTACCAACCCATGCTGCCAGCTCACCCACCTTATTCTGGATGCTCCTGGCGTTGAGGTATACACACTTGAAACCAAGTTCTTGCTTGCCAGTGCCCTCTTTCGTCCCTGTAGCCTTATCCCCTACCTCACTACTCTCAACAGCCTGTACACTGGATCTACAATTTAGGTTCCCATTCCCCTGCTGATTTAGTTTAAACCCCCCCGAAAAGCACTAACAAATCTCCCCCCCCCCCAGGATATCAGTACCCCTCTGGTTCAGGTGAAGACCATTCTGTTTGTAGAGGTCCCACCTACCCCAGAAAGAGCCCCAATTATCCAGGAAACCAAAACCCTTCCTCCTACACCATCCCTGCAGCCACGTGTTCAACTCCTCTCTCTCCCTATTCCTCGCTTCGCTGGCACGTGGCACGGGCAACAACCCAGAGATAACAACTCTGGTTGTTCTCGCTCTAAGCTTCCACCCTAGCTCCCTGAATTTCTGCCTTAAATCCCCATCTCTCTTCCTACCTATGTCGTTGGTGCCTATGTGGACCACGACTTGGGGGTGCTCCCCCTCCCCTTTAAGGTTCCCAAAAACACGATACGAGACATCACGTACCCTGGCACCTGGGAGGCAACACACCAACCGTGTGTCTCTCTCATTCCCACAGAACCTCCTATCTGTTCCCCTAACTATGGAGTCCCCAATGACTAATGCTCTGCTCCTCTTCCCCTTTCCCTTCTGAGCAACAGGGACAGACTCTGTGCCAGAGACCTGCACCCCATTGCTTACCAATGGTAAGTCGTCCCCCGCAACAGTATCCATGTGTCATTGACAGCGGACCGACTCCATGGTTCAGGGGCACTATCTGAGTGTAAACTGACCAGTGTATATTGCATAGAGATTCACTGACATGGCAATTTACCGCTGAAATTACCTGAACTCGGCAACAAGGAATCTGCTCCCATTTCCTACCAGTGCCATCAGACTTCTGCTCTCATATTATCTCGCCTTCCCAATACTTTGGCAAATGCACTTTAGTGATGTGAAATCTCTGTGAAATGTTACATTAGATTGCACAAATATACACATAAAATGCTTAATATATCTGTAAAGTGCCTGAGTGAAATGAGTTAATTTCAGTCGTTTACTGCCTGTATTTAATACCAGTCTCCATGGGAAATTCTTGTCTCTGGTTTTTGCTGGTTCCATTTCAATGAACAAAGTAGATTCACGCAGTATTCTTTCCACTGCTAATTAATGGAATATATTTGAAAGATTTTACAGGTCTGGATTTGCTCACATCAGAGAAAATTTAATTCAAATCATTTTCTGATAAACACTCGGTACAAAACTAAGAGACGTTAATCTCACACAGTGAAGTTTAACTGTTGGTATCAGATCCGCTATGCTGGATTTAAAATACTGTCCTTTTGGTGGAACGGTGCTAGCTCAACATCAGGGCTGAAAAAATGTGGTAACAAGAACAAAGAAAATTACAGCACAGGAACAGGGCCTTTGGCCCTCCAAGCCTGCGCCGATCCAGATCCTCTATCTAAAAATGTTGCCTATTTTCTAACGGTCTGTATCTCTTTGCTTCCTGCCCATTCATGTATCTGTCTAGATACATCTTAAAAGACTCTATCATGCCCGCGTCTACCACGCTGGCAACACGTTCCAGGCACCCACCACCGTCTGCGTAAAGAACGTTCCACGCAGATCCCCCCTAAACTTTTGAAATCAGCGGAGTGACTCCCTGCTGCCATTAGGCTGGCTATAGTTATCTTCATGTCAAATGTACATGGAAAATCGTCACCAACACGTCACTGGCAGCAGGAAGTGGAAGTGCACCTAGCCTTCCACTTCAACAGCAACCCATTGAGAAATGGTTTATACCGACGCCTCTCAACAGGTTTCATGCCCATGCCCTTCCCCACCTTCTTGAGGGAGGCACTGATGCACCAGATTCGACCATAGGCCGAGGACCACATGAATTTTATAGCAGAAACCCCTGCATATTGTAAAGAAGTCCCGGAGTGGGCGATGGCGGTCTGTGGGATGGGGCAGCTCGCCTGAACATGCCCCACCCCATTACAGGCATGGAACCGCGCCCCATCCAAGGTCCAGAAAACAGTCGGCCGCTCCCTGGAACTCGACACTTAATTGGCCCTCTGTGACCTCCTCCCTCACTAGCTGCATATATAACTGGTGGTGGAAGGAGTCCACATGCCAGAGGCTGTCCTCCCGAAGACCGAGCGGGACTGGGGTGCTCCCCGACCTCACGTCCCCCAGCTGTTGCATGTGGGGGTGGAGGAGCTCACCAAAAATGAAGTGCGGGACATTGGATAGCATGACCTCCTGTGCAGTGGCTCCCAGAGGATCCACTGGCAGGAAAGTCCTACTCACTGTGAGCCCCTTACTCTGGGCCAGGAACATCGCCGGCTCGGTCTTCAGGAGGAACATAGCCTTCCCGCACATCTTCGAGGCTGGAACAATGACCGAGGGGCGACAACGTCGGCCATTGGCTTTATGCAGTCTCTGTAAACATGTTGGGGTGGTCACAACTCTTTACCCCTTGGCTATACGTTATTAATTTAGAGGGTGACGGGATCACGTTGGCGGTCACAGAGGTGTTCGAGGACCGTTCCACGGTGAAGGACAGCTGGCCACGGGTAAACAGACACGCCAACCCCAATAGTACGCCCACAAATTGCGAAGTTTTGCAAAAAGAAAAGAAACAAAACAAATCAATGATTACAAAATAAATAAATTAGGGGAGAGGCTGTTGGAGTGCAATAAAGAGACAGGCTGGGAGCGATGGCATGGCTATGGTGTCGCGGTGAGCACAGAAAACCGTCTCTGAAATGTTTCCTTGTTTTCTAGTCTTCTTTTTTTCCAGTTACAGGAGGCATCTTCACCGGGGTCAACTGAAAGCTGTCCAGGCACTATCCTCCCTCTGTTCTTTCCTTAGTCAGGCAGCTCCTGCCAACCCAGGCTGGGCAATTGGGTTGTGAAATGAGCATGACTGTGTGTTTAGTGAAAATGCACAGCTGCTTTAGGAAATGGCAGTCCCACCCTTTGTTTTCCTGCCTCTGCAGCCTCCTGAAATAATCCAACACAACGAAAGCTTCAGGTTCTTCTCACCTACCTCCAAACACAGCCTGATTAAAGTCTCTTGCAATCAAAGTTGTTGAAAACTGGAGCACTTGCTTCTCCTGTGGCAGCTACGCTCCCCAGCAGCAACTCCTGCAACTGACTGACTGCAGCAGTCAGCTGAACCTCGTTGCTGCCATCAGCACATAGTAATCCAATTAGGCAGCAGTCAACCCCGTTTTTTTTTATTGTCGAGGGGGCCTTTATCCTTAGGCCCCCTTTATGTACATATTTACATTTGAAAAATAACTTTATTAACACAAGATAAATAATCAAAAGACTCAAATTAAAATGCCATTCCCGGCGTCAATGATGCACTCCAGTCCCTGCGGTGCCCACTGGTCGCGGAAGGCCTCAAGCGTACCGGCGGACACCGCATGCTCCTTCTGCAGGGACACCTGGGCGCGATCTTAACCGCGGAAGAGGGGCAGGCAATCGGGGACGACGGAACCCCCGACGGCCCGCAGCCTGGACCTGTGAATTGCTACCTTGGCCAGGCCCAGGAGCAGACCAACGAGGAGATCCTCCTCCCGGCCCACACCCCTCCGCACCGGGTGCTCAAAGATCAGGAGCGTGGGACTGAAGTGCAGCGAGAACCTGAGGAGCAGCCCCTTCAGATACTCAAGATGGGCTGCAACCTCGCACACTCCATATATATGTGGAACACGGACTCGTCCAGGCCGCAGAAAGTACAGGCGGCCTGGGAGTTCGTGAACCTACTTAAAAGCCTATTGCACGGGAATTGCCCTATGCAACACCCTCCACCCCAGGTCCCCGATATAAAGGGGGAAGACTCCCGCATCGAGAGACCTCCATCGGGGTTTGCCCTCGCCGCCAGATATCAACGCAGACCGCCAGGGCATGTCTGGCCGGCTGACGTGGGCGAGGAAGTGGAGCGTGTGCAGGAGCACCCCGAACAGGAAACCCCTCTGTGCCGATTGGAATGGCATGGAGGGCATTTGTGAGAGGCGGCTCGGGTTGTGCGGGACCGGCTCCCGAGGAGGGTTTCGGGGCCTGGGTCCGATGAGCAGTTCCGGCCGAGCGGGGGTCGGCTCGGCCGGGATCGCTCCGCACTCCCGAGCCCACTCGCCACCCGCAGTGAGGGGCGTCCCGGGGGTTTCGGCTACTCCGCTGCCCGCCGGACTGTCCCCGGAGTCGGCCGCCCGGACAGTCGAGGCGCTCTCCTCTGCCGGCGGGGCAGCACTCTGACTGGAGGCGACCATGTTCCAGACTCGGAATAGATCCCGGTAAAAGACAGGCAACTCCCTCAGAGAGGTGCAGCTAATTGACTCCACCGGGAGCTGCGTGTCGTCTTGAAGGCAGTGACACTGGCAGATAAAATACATCGCCAGCGCACACCATCTAGGAGGACGCTCGATGTACAGGTATCTCTGCAGGGTCCGAAGGCAGAGAGTCACAGCTTGGGTGCGGATGCACACCAGCGACTGGCTGCCCTCCTCTATCGGGAGACTCAGGACCGCGGCAGAGACCCAGTGTTTCCTCTTGCCCCAGAAGCAATCGACGAGTTTCTTCTGGATCTTGTTGGCAAATGCAGGGGCCGGGCCAAAGTGGCCAACAGGTATCACAACATGGAGGCCACCAGTTGGTTTATGAACAGCGCTCGGCCCCTGTAGGAAAGAAATCACAGTAGTCCTGTCCAGCGCCCCAGCCAAGTGGTGACTTTCGTCTCCAACTCCTGCCAGTTTGCCGGCCAGGCTTCCTCAGCGGGGCTAAGGTGGACTCCCAGATAGAGGAGGTGCGTGGTGCTCCACGCAAAAGATGTCAACTCCTCCGGCAGGGAGTCCACCCACCACCGACCGACCAGGAGTCCGGAACATTACTCCCAATTGATCCTCGCGGAGGACGCAGCAGAAAAGGTCTTCTGGCAGTCGCGCATCCTCCCCAAGTAAACGGGATCTGTGACGAGGAGCACGTCGTCGGCGTAAGCCAAGAGGATGACCCGCATGGCCGGCTCGTGCAGAGCCAATCCCGTCAACCTCCTGTGAAGCAGGCACAGGAAGGGCTCCATGCAGATGGCGTACAATTGGCCAGACATGGGGCATCCCTGACGCACTCCTCTCCCAAAGCGAAGGGGTGGTATCAATGACCCGTTAACCCTGACTAGACACTCTGTGGCGGCGTATAAAAGTCGGACCCGGGACACGAAATGCGGCCCGAGACTGAAAGCGCACAGAGTCCCAAAAAGGTATTTGTGATCCACCCTGTCGAACGCCTTCTCCTGATCGAGTGAGAGAAAGACGACCGACTGACCATTCCTCTGGGAAATATGGATCAAGTCCCGGACCTGATAGGGTCTCCTGGATGGACTGGCCCGGGAACATGTAGGATTGGTCGGGGTGGATCATGTGGGCCAGCACGGAGCCCAGGCAGGCAGACATAGCCCGGGCAAAGATCTTATAATCCATGCTGAGGAGGAAGACCGGACGCCAGTTTTTAAGCAGGCGGAGATCGCCCCTCTTTGGCAGCAGGACGATGACCACCCTGCGCCACGAGAGGGGCATCTCCCCGGTCGCCAGGCTTTCCCACAGAACCCGCGTGTAATTCGTCCCCCAGGACGTCCCAGAACGCCCTGAGGAACTCAACGGTCAACCCATCCAGCCCTGGGGATTTGCCCCTTGTCAGCTGGTGGAGGGTGCCAGTCAGCTCCGCCAATGTGAGTGGAGCCTCCAATCCTTTGGTGCTCTCAGGGCTGACCTGCGGCAGATTCTCCCACAAAACTCTGAGCGCATCTTCGCTGGACGGATCTGGAGAGAACAACACACTGTAAGATATATGGACCAGGAGGCCCATTCCCTCTGGATCCGTGATGGTGGATCCGTCGTCGGCCAGCAGATCGACGAGCTTCTTACGGACCCCCCGCCATTTTTCCAGCGAGTCGAAGAAGGGTGAGGCGCGGTCCAAATCTTCCAGGATCTGGATCCGTGACCTCACGTACGTGCCTCGGGACCCTATGAGCTGCAGCTCCCTCAGCGCGCCCTTCTTCACTTTCTACGCCAGCCACAGGGCCGGGTCCACGACGGCAAGACTGAGGCGGGACTCCAAGTCGAGCACCTCCCTCTCAAGGCGCCCGATCTCGGCCTCCCGCCTCTTGTTCGACCCCTTAGCGTACTCCTGATAGTAGACTTGCCCACATCCCACTATAGCCTTCAGGAGCGGAAGCCCCCCTGCTTCCGTCTCCAGTCGGCCCAGAATCGACAGAATGATTCCCGAAATCCCTCGTCCTCCAGCAGCCTATTCTAAAGTGCCAATACGCGGACCCCGCCCGCGTGCGGAGCGGAGTGAACTCCGCCCACACCAGGCGGTGGTCCGAGCACGGCACCAGCCGCATGGAGGCCGCCGAGACGCGGGAGACGTACGCCTGCGAAAAGTACAGGCGGTCGATTCGGGACCCTCCTCCTCCAGACCTCCACGTGAAGGCGCTGGAGTCGGGATGGAGATTCCGCCAGCCGTCCATCAAGTTAAGGGAGCTGATCAGTCCCCTCAACTTCTGCACCGACGCTTGGCCGCGCTGGGGACCAGAACAATCCCCCACCTCGTGGGTGCAGTTAAAATTCCCCCCGAGGATGATGCACTCGCCGCTATCGCTGGAGCTCATGAGATCGGACACTTCTTCAAAGAAGCACGCTTGCAACGCGCCGGGCCTGGGTGCGTACACGATCACAAAGTGGAGTGGCACACTACCCAGGCGAACAGCGATATGGAGCAAGCGGCCCGGCACTAGCTCCTTGACCCCCAAGATCTCTGGCTGAAAAGTCGGGGCCAACAAGATAGCCACCCCACTAGAAATAGGGATGAGGTGACTCATGTAGACCCCACCCTGCCACTCCAGGAGCCAGGTGGCTTCGTCTCCTGGAATGCTGTGGGTTTCCTGCAGAAAGCTCACCGCGTACCTCCCTTCCCTGAGGACTGAGAGATTGTGAAATCTGCGGTGAGACACCCTACTGCCGTTGATGTTGAGGCTGGCTATGGTTATCGTCATGTCAAAGGTAATTAAAACCCGTCACCAACAGCTCACAGTGAGGAGGGAGTGGTAGTGCACTTGGCCCTCCACTCCCCCAGCAACCCATTGAGGAATACATTAAAACGGCACCTCTCAAACAGCTTCATGCCCGCGTGCTTGCCCACTTTCTTAAGGGCGGCATGGATGGACTGGATGATCAGCGCCAGATTCGACCAACGGCTGAGGGCCAGCTGAACATCATTACGACAACGCCTGCAAACTGCGAGGAAATCCCGGAGTTCCGATGTCGGGATGAAAGGAAACTCGGTGGGAGGCACGAGGGACTCCACCACCTCACTGGCGATGGAATCAAGGTCATCCTTCGTGCCCCACACCGAATTCCCATCCTCCTCCGGGTCGTCACCGCCAGCGGCCGACACATCCACCACACACTGTGGGGCGGACGTCCCGGCCGCGCCAGCTGGTCCTGCCTCCGTCACGATCCCACCCCCAGGATCGATGGTGGAGGAGTCCTCTCTGGGTTCTACTGTGAAACTGGAGCCTGTTGGCGCCAGCAGTTCAGGACCCCCCTCCACCTCCGTCCCCAGGCCAATGAGTGGTCCAGGGGAGACAGAGGTTCCCGGGTCCGGAAATCCAGCTGGAGCCGAGACCAGAGGCAGAGAGAGGAGGCCATCTTCCGCTCTGCCAGCACCCACAGGCCCAGCATATGGGGCAGCATTCTCAGTTATAACCGGGTCGGGTGTCTCCTGGTTGGTGGTGGACGCTGGCACTCAGGGCACCCGACCCAGTAGCAGTGGCAGAAAGTATCAGTGGCAGAATGGGCGGCGTCCCCAGGCTCCCTCACCACAAGCAGGGCCCCACTTACTCCTTCAGGAGGGGCCTCAAGTACAGGGGCCTTCACCTCCACTCCATCCTGAGGAATAGGGTGCTCCTGCCTGGACATTGTCGCCTTGGTGGTGGCGGTAGGGGAAACCTGGGGACCCGAAACAGGAGACAGCTCCCCTCCAACAGATGGGCCCTGCGCCTCAGGGCCCCTCATTACCTCTGTGGAGGGTTGCCTTCTCCTCTTTTTCCCACTGGGGCGCAGAGGCTCAGAGACCTCCATGTCATCAGAGTCCTCCGCCTCCGCACCCTCCCTCATTTTAATCACCCTGGACCTGAGCCCAGCCCTGGGACAGGTGGATTCCGTGAGAACGGGCTTTGGGCTGAGCTCAGGCACGGGTTGTTTCATTGTGTCCAGGGGACGCGCCTCTTGATGTTTCTTTTGCCTCCGCATCTTCCTTCCACTCGGACGGGCACTCTACTCCCCACTGGAGGCTGTGAAAACCACAGCCTCTGGAACCGACTGAGTGTCTGTTGGATGTGTGGGGGGAGTGGGAGGACCCTGGGCCGCCGAGGTGGAGCTGGCGGCCGGGAGGTTGGGGCAGTATTTACGAACATGCCCCATCCCCTTGCAGACATGGCAGCGCGCCCCTTCCGAGGTCCAAAAGACGCGGTAGGCCGTCCCGTGGAACTCCACTTGAAATTGGCCTTCCGTGTCCTCCTCCCACGCCGCTGCATAAATACCTGGCGGCGGAAGGAGTAGACATGTTGGAGGCTGTGCTCCCGAAGACTAAGCCGGACTGGGGTGATCCCCGACCTCACCTCCCCCAGAAGGTGCAGGTGGAGAAGGAGGAGTTCACTGGGAATAAAGGGCGGGACGTTTGATAACAATATCCGCTGCGCAGTGGCCCCCAGAGAGTCCACCTGCAGGAAAGTCCCACCCACAGTGAACCCTTTATTCAGGGCCTGGGACACGGCCCGCTCGGTCTTCAGGAAGAACACAGCCTTCCCGCACATTTTTGAAGATGCCACAATGGCCGACGGCCGACAACCTTGGCCATTGCCTTTCCACAGGCCTCTATAGACATATTGGTGTGGAGATAGCTCTTTACCCCATGGCACGAAGCAATTAATTTAAAAGGTGACGGGGTTACACGGGCGGCCACAGAGGCAGCAGCCGAATAGGTATGAGAAGGCCCCGCCACCGGTGATGATGGGCTTGCCGTGGCTCAAGAGCCAAACCCACCCCCAAATTGCAGGCAAGCAAACAAACAAACAAACAAAGGAACCAACTAGGAGGTTTGGAGAGAGGCTGAGGGTATACAGGAAAGGGGAAAGACAGGCTGAAAGCGATGACTTTGCTTCTTTTTCCTTAAAGGGTGGTACTCAGAGCACTGTAAAGACTTGTGGTCTTCTGGTTGTGGGAGGGTTCTTCACCTGGGTCAGCCGAAAGCTGCCCAGGCTCCAGTTCGATCCTTGTGTCTCTGTAGCCAGGCAGCTTCAGCTGACTCAGACTGTGCAATTGGGGAGGGGAGGGAGCTTTCCTGCAACATTAGTGCAACTGCACAGCTCCCTGCAGAATTGTACAGCCCCCACCCCTTGTTCTTCTGGCCTCTTCCACCTCCCACAACAGTCCAAATGAAGTAAGAGTCTGGTGCTCAACACACACCTCGAAATACAGCCTTATTCCAAATTCTTTCCACTGCAGCAAAAGTTGTTGAAAGGTTTTTGCAGTTCCCTCCTCAGCTCTCCCTCTCCAGCAGCACCTCCAGCAATTGACTGCAGCAATGTTAGCTACACCTCGTTGAGGCACTCAGTATTCCCAATCACAGAGGAGCCAACCCCGTGCTGTTCCTGCCCTGGGAGTGTTTGATGGGGAAAGTGCAGAGGGAGCTTGACTCTTTGTCGAACATCATGCTTTTTTAAATATGCTCCCCTCCCACTGGGCGTCTGTGGGTCACCCGGTTTCGGTGCTTTTTTAATATTTATCAATGATTTGGATGTGGGGTCCAAATGTTCATGCCTGAGACAAAACTAGGTGGGAAAATGTGTTGTAAAGAAGATGCAAAGCGGCTTCAAGGGGATTTGGACAGACTTAGTGAGTGGGCAAGAACGTGGTGGATGGAATCTTATGCGACTACTTTGGGAATAGTGATCACAATTCTGTAAGCTTTAAAATATTAATGGACAAAGACGTGACTGGTACCAAAGGAAGAGTGCTAAATTGGGGGAAGGCCAACTATACAAAAAGTCGGCAGGAGCTGGGGAATGTAGATTGGGAGCAGCTGCTTGAAGGTAAATCCACATGTGATATGTGGGAGGCTTTTAAAGAGAGGTTGATTAGCGTGCAGGAGAGACATGTTCCTGTGAAAATGAGGGATAGAAATGGCAAGATTCGGGAACCATGGATGATAGGTGAAATTGTGAGACGATCCAAGAGGAAAAAGGAAGCATACATAAGGTCTAAAATAAAAGCAAAATACTGCGGATGCTGGAAATCTGAAACAAAAACAAGAAATGCTGGATTTACTCAGCAGGTCTTGCAGCATCTGTGGAAAGAGAAGCAGAGTTAACGTTTCGGGTCAGTGACACTTCTTCGGAACTGAAGTTCCGAAGAAGGGTCATTGACCCGAAACGTTAACTCTGCTTCTCTTTCCACAGATGCTGCCAGACCTGCTGAGTGAATCCAGCATTTCTTGTTTTTGATACATAAGGTCTAGGTGGCTGAAGAAAAACGAAGCTTTGAAAGAATATCGGAAATGTAGGACCAATCTGAAACGAGGAATTAAGAAGGCTAAAAGGGGGCATGAAATATCTTTAGCAAACAGGGTTAAGGAAAATCCCAAAGCCTTTTATTCATATATAAGGAGCGAGAGGGTAACTAGAGAAAGGATTGGCCCACTCAAGGACAAAGGAGGAAAGATTTGCGTAGAGTCAGAGAAAATGGGTGAGATTCTAAACGAGTACTTTGCATCGGTATTCACCGAGGAGAGGGACATGACGGATGTTGAGGTTAGGAACAGATGTTTGATTACTCTCGGTCAAGTAGGAATAAGGAGGGAGGAAGTGTTGGGTATTCTAAAAGGCATTAAGGTGGACAAGTCCCCAGGTCCGGATGGGATCTATCCCAGGTTACTGAGGGAAGCGAGAGAGGAAATAGCTGGGGCCTTAACAGATATCTTTGCAGCATCCTTAAACACGGGTGAGGTCCTGGAGGACTGGAGAACTGCTAATTTTGTCCCCTTCTTTAAGAAGGGTAGCAGGGATAATCCAGGTAATCATAGACAGGTGAGCCTGACGTCAGTGGTAGGGAAGCTGCTGGAGAAGTTACTGAGGAATAGGATCTATTCCCATTTGGAAGAAAATGGGCTTATCAGTGATAGGCAACATGGTTTTGTGCAGGGAAGGCCATGTCTTACCAACTTAATAGAATTCTTTGAGGAAGTGACAAAGTTGATTGATCAGGGAAGGGCTGTAGATGTCATACACATGGACTTCAGTAAGGCATTTGATCAAGTTCACCATGGCGGCACAGTGGCACAGTGGTTAGCGCCGCAGCCTCACAGCTCCAGTGACTCGGGTTCAATTCTGGGTACTGCCTGTGTGGAGTTTGCAAGTTCTCCCTGTGTCTGCGTGGGTTTCCTCCGGGTGCTCCGGTTTCCTCCCACAGCTAAAAAAGACTTGCAGGTTAATAGGCAAATTGGCCATTATAAATTGCCCCCAGTATAGGTAGGTGGTAGGGGAATATAGTGACAGGTGAGGATGTGGTAGGAATATGGGATGAGAGTAGGATTATTATAAATGGGTGGTTAATGGTTGGCACAGGCTCGGTGGGCCGAAGGGCCTGTTTCAGTGCTGTATCTCTCTCTCTAAATCTAAAAAGTGAAGGTGCATGGTGTCCAAGGTGTACTCGCTAGATGGATAAAGAACTGGCTGGGCAACAGGAGACAGAGATTAGCAGTGGAAGGGAGTTTCTCAAAATGGAGACGTGTGACCAGTGGTGTTCCACAGGGATCCGTGCTGGGACCACTGTTGCTTGTGATATACATAAATGATATGGAGGAAAGTATAGGTGATCTGATTAGCAAGTTTGCAGACGACACTAAGATTGGTCGAGTAGCAGATAGTGAAGGGGACTGTCAGAGAATACAGCAGAAATTAGATCGACAGGAAAGTTGGGCAGAGAAACGGCAGATGGAGTTCAATCAGGGCAAATGTGAGTTGATGCATTTTGGAAGATCCAATTCAAGAGTGAATTATACAGTAAATGGAAAAGTCCTGGGGAAAATTGATGTACAGAGAGATTTGGGTGTTCAGGTCCATTGTTCCCTGAAGGTGGCAACGCAGGTCAATAGAGTGGTCAAGAAGGCATACAGCATGCTTTCCTTCATCGGACGGGGTATTGAGTACAAGAGTTGGCAGGTCATGTTACAGTTGTATAGGACTTTGGTTCGGCCACATTTGGAATGCTGCGTGCAGTTCTGGTGGCCACATTACCAAAAGGATGTAGATGCTTTGGAGAGGGTGCAGAGGAGGTTCACCAGGATGTTGCCTGGTATGGAGGGCGATAGCTATGAAGAGAGGTTGAGCAGATTAGGATTATTTTCATTAGAAAGACGGAGGTTGAGGGGGGACATGATTGAGGTGTACAAAATCATGAGAGGTATAGACAGGGTGGACAGCAAGAAGCTTTTTCCCAGAATGGGATATTCAATTACGAGGGGTCACGAGTTCAAAGTGAAAGGTGAAAGGTTTAGGGCGGATATGCGTGGAAAGTTCTTTATGCAGAGGGTGGTGGGTGCCTGCAAAGCGTTGCCAGTGGAGATGGTAGACTCGGGCACGATAGCGTCTTTTAAGATGTATCTAGACAGATACATGAATCGGCAGGAAGTAAAGAGATACAGACCCTTAGAAAATAGGCTTCATGTTTAGATAGAGGATGTGGATCGGCGCAGGCTTGGAGGGCCGAACGGCCTGTTCCTGTGCTGTAATTTACTTTGTTCTTTGTTCTTTGTATTCCACAACCACCTCCCTTAAACTTTTCAGAGCTGTGCCCTCAGTAATACCATTCCTCACCTACCTCCCTTCAACAATGCAGAGCTGTGCCGTAAGTAAGGTCTTACCCCCACACACCTCCCTTCAACTATGCAGAGCTGTGCCCCAAGTAATACCATTCCCCACCAGCCTCGCTTCAAATATGCAGAGCTGTGCCCTAGGTAATACCATTCCCCCATCGACATCCATACAGCTATGCAGATCAGTGCCCTCGGTAATACCATTCCCCCACCCACCTCCCTTCAGCTATGCAGAGCCGTGCCCTAGGTCATACCATTCCCCACCCACCTCACTTCAGCTATGCAGAGCTGTGCCCTCGGTAATACCATTCCCCCACCGACATCCCTTCAGCTATGCAGAGCTGTGCCCTAGGTAATACCATTCCCCACCAACCTCCCTACAGCTATGCAGAGCTGTGCCCTAGGTAACACCAATCCCCACCCACCTCCCTACAGCTATGCAGAGCTGTGCCCTAGGTAATACCAATCCCCAACCACCTCCCTACAGCTATGCAGCGTTGTGCCCTAAGATGCTCAATTTGCCACCCTCCTCCCTTCAACTATGCAGAGCTGTGCCCTAAGTAATACCATTCCCACCCACCTCCCTTCAACTATGCAGAGCAGTGCCCTATGTAATACCATTCCCCAACCACCTCCCTTCAACAATGCAGAGCTGTGCCCCAAGAAATACCATTCACCACCCACCTCGCTTCAAATATGCAGAGCTGTGCCCCAAATAATACCATTCCCCACCAGCCTCGATTCAAATATGCAGAGCTGTGCCCCAAGTAATACCATTCCCCACCAGCCTCGCTTCAAATATGCAGAGCTGTGCCCTAGGTTATACCATTCCCCCACCCACCTCCCCACAGCTTTGCACAACTGTGCCCTAGGTAATACCATTCCCCCAACCGCCATCCTTCAGCTATGCAGTGCTGTGCCACAGGTAATGCCATTACCCCACCCACCTCCTTTCACCTATGCAGAGCTGTGCGCTAATTAATAACATTCCCCACCCACATCCCTTCAGCTATGCAGAGCTGAGCCCTAGGTAATACCATTCCCCACGCACCTCCCTTCAGCTATGCAGAGCTGTGCCCCAAGTAATAGCATACCACCCTCCCCCACCTCTCTTCAGCTTTGCAGAGCTGTGCCCCATGTAATACCATTCCGCATCCACCTCCCTTCAACTATGCAGAGATGAGTCCGAAGTAATACTATTCCGCATCCACCTCCCTTCAACTGTGCAGAGCAGTGCCCCCAGTAATACCATTACCCCACTCACCTCCATTCAGCTATGCAGAGCTGTGCCCCATGTAATACCATTCCATACCAACCTCCCTTCAGCTATGAAGAACTGTGCCGTAAGTAATACCATTCCCCACCCATCTCCCCTCAGCTATGCAGAGCTGGGCCCTAAGTAATACCATTCCCCACACACCTCCCTTCATCTATGCAGGGCTTTTCCCCGATTAATACCATTCCCCCACCCTCCTCCCTTCAGCTATGCAGAGCTTTGCCCGAAGTAAAACCATTCCCCACCCACCTCCCGACTGCTATGCAGAGCTGTGCCCTAATTAAAATAATTCCCCACACACCTCCCTTCAGCTATGCTGATCTGTGCCCAAAATAATACCATTCCCCACCCACCTCCCTTCAACAATGCAGAGCTGTGCCCTCTGAAATACCATTCCCCCACCCACCTCGCTTCAACTATGCAGAGCTGCGCCCCAGGTAATACCATTCCCATCCCGCTTCCCTTCAACTATGCAGAGCGGTGACCTAAGCAACACCATTCCCCAGCCACCTCCCTTCAACTATGCAGAGCTGTGCCCTATGTAATACCATTCCCCACCCACCACCCTTCACCTATGCAGAGTTGTGCCCTAAGTAATAACATTCCCCACCCAATTCCCTTCAACTATGCAGAGCTGTGCCTAATGTAATGCCTTAACAAACCCACACCCATTCTGCTATGCGGAGCTGTGCCCTAAGTAATACCATTCCCCCACCCACCTCCCTTCAGCTATGCAGAGCTGTGCCCTAAGTATTACCATTCTCCAGCCACTTCCCTTCAGCTGTGCAGAGCTGTGCCCTATGTAATACCATTCCCTACACACCTCCCTTCAGCAATGCAGA
Organism: Heterodontus francisci; assembly: GCF_036365525.1. Lineage (NCBI taxonomy): Eukaryota > Metazoa > Chordata > Chondrichthyes > Heterodontiformes > Heterodontidae > Heterodontus > Heterodontus francisci. The sequence goes on from NW_027140238.1 coordinate 510,679, forward strand.
GTTGTGCCTAAAGTAATCCCATTTCCCACCAACCTCCTTTCAACTATGCAGAGCTGTACACCCAGTAATACCATTCCCCCAACCTCATCCCTTCAGCTATGCAGAGCTTTGCCCTAAGTAATGCCATTCTACGCGCACCTCCCTTCAAAAATTCAGAGCTGTGCCCCCAGCAACCGTTCCCTACCCACCTACATACAGCTATGCAGAGCTGTGCCCGAGGTAATACCATTCCCACCCACCTCCCTTGAAATATGCAGAGCTGTGCCCCAAGTAATACCATTCCCCAGCATCCTCCCTTCAGCTATGCAGAGTTGTGCCCCCAGTAATATGATTCCCCAACCACCTCCCTCCAACTGTGCAGTGCTGTGCCCGAAGTAATACCATTCCCCACCCACCTCCCTTCAGCTCTGCAGAGCTGTGCGCCCAGTTATACCATTCCGACCCACCTCCCTTCAGCTATGCAGAGCTGTGCCCTAAGTAATACCTTTCGCCACCCACTTCCCTTCAACTATGCAGAGCTGTGCGCCAAGTAATACCATTCCCACCCACCTCCCTTCAGCTATGCAGAGCTGTGCCCTAAGAAATACCTTACCCAACCCACTCCCCTTCAGCTATGCGTAGCTGTGCCCCCAGTAATACCTTTCCCCACCCAACTCCCTTCAGCTATGCAGAGCTGTGCCCCAAGTAATACGTTTCCCCACCCAACTCCCTTCAGCTATGCAGAGCTGTGCCCCAAGTAATACCTTTCCCCACAGAACTCCCTTCAGCTATGCAGAGCTGTGCCCCAAGTAATACCATTCCCCACCCACCTCTCTTCAGCTATGCAGAGCTGTTCCCCGAGTAATACCATTCCCCCACACACCTCGCTCCAGCTGTGCAGAGATGTGCCCCCAGTAATACCATTCCCCCACCCACCTCCCTTCAACTCTGCTGAGCTGTGCCCCCAGTAAAATCATTCCCCCACCCACCTACCTTCCACGATCCAGAGCTGTGCCCCCAATAATATCATTCCCCCATCCACCTCCCTTCAACTATACAGAGCTGTGTCCCAAGTAATATAATTCCCCCACCCACCTCCCTTCAACTCTGCTGATCTGTGCCCCCAGTAATATCATTCCCCCACCCACCTGCCTTCCACTATCCATAGCTGTTCCCCAACTAATACCATTCTCCCACCCACCTCCCTTCAACTCTGCTGATCTGTGCCCCCAGTAATATCATTCCCCCATCCACCTCCCTTCAAATATGCAGAGCTGTGCCCTAAGTAATATCATTCCCCCACCCAACTCCCTTCAACTGTGCAGAGCTGTTCCCCCATTCATACCATTCCCCACCGACCTGCCTTCAGTTATGCATAGCTGTACCCCCTGTAATACCAATCCCCACCCACCTCCCTTCAGCTTTGCATAGCTGTGCCCCCAGTGATACCAATCCCCACCCACCTCCCTTCAGCTATGCAGAGCTGTGCCCCAAGTAATACCATTCTCCAGCCACCTTCCTTCAGCTATGCAGAAAGTCGCACCAAGTAATACCATTCCCCACCCACCTCCCTGCAGCTATGCAGAGCTGTGCCCCAGGTAATACCATTCCACACCCACCTCACTTCAGCTATGCAGAGTTGTGCCCTATGTGATACCATTCTCCACCTACCTCCCTTCAGCTATGCAGAGCTGTGCCCTAAGTAATACCATTCCCCACACACCTCCCTTCAGCAATGCCGAGTTGTGCCCTAAGTAATTCCATTCACCACCCACCTCCCTTCAGCTATGCAGAGTTGTGCCCAAAGTAATCACATTCCCCCACCCACCTCCCTTCAACTATGCAGAGTTGTGCTCAAAGTAATACCATTCCCCTACTCACTTCCCTTCAACTATGCATAGCGGTACCCCCAGTAATACCATTCAGCCAACCTCATCCCTTCTGCTATGCAGTGCTGTGCCCTAAGTAATACCATTCCCCACACACCTCCCTTCAGCTATGCAGAGCTGTGCCCCAAGTAATACCATTCCCCCACCCACCTCCCTTCAGCTATGCAGAGCTGTGCTCCAAGTAATATCATTCCCCCACCCACCTCCTTTCAGCTATGCAGAGCTGTGCTCCAAGTAATATCATTCCCCCACCCACATCCCTTCAGCGATGCAGAGCTCTGCCCCAAGTAATACCGTTCCCGCACCCACCTCCCTTCAACTCTGCAGAGCTGTGCCCCCAGCAATATCAATCCACCACCCACATCCCTTCAACTGTATAGAAATGTGCCCCAAGTAATATCATTCCCCCACCCACCTCCCTTGAACTTTGCAGAGCTGTGCCCCAAGTAATATAATTCCCCCACCCACCTCCCTTCAACTTTGCAGAGCTGTGCCCCAGGTAATACCATTCCCCCCCACACCTTCCTTCTACTATACAGAGCTGTGCCCCGAGTAATACCATTCCCCGACCCACCTCCCTTCAGCTATGCAGTGCTGTGACCCACGTAATATCATTCCCCCACCCACCTCCCTTCAACTATACAGAGCTGTGCCCCAAGTAATATCATTCCCTCACCCACCTCCCGACAAATATGCAGTGCTGTACCACAAGTAATATCATTCCCCCTCCCACCTCCCTTCAACTCTGCAGAGCTGTGCCCCCAGCAATATCAATCCACCACCCACCTCCCTTCAAATGTATAGAAATGTGCCCCAAGTAATATCATTCCACCACCCACCTCCCTTCAACTCTGCAGAGCTATGCCCCAGGTAATACCATTCCCCACCCACCTCCCTTCAACTAAGCAGAGCTGTGCCCTAAGTAATGCCATTCCCCACCCACCACCCTTCAACTATGCAGAGCTGTGACCCACGTAATATCATTCCCCCACCCACCTCCCTTCAACTATACAGAGCTGTGCCCCAAGTAATATCATTCCCCCACCCACCTCCCGACAAATATGCAGTGCTGTACCACAAGTAATATCATTCCCCCTCCCACCTCCCTTCAACTCTGCAGAGCTGTGCCCCCAGCAATATCAATCCACCACCCACCTCCCTTCAACTGCATAGAAATATGCCCCAAGTAATATCATTCCCCCACCCACCTCCCTTCAACTCTGCAGAGCTGTGCCCCAAGTAATATCATTCCCCCACCCACCTCCCTTCAACTATGCAGAGCTATGCCCCAGGTAATACCATTCCCCACCCACCTCCCTTCAACTATGCAGAGCTGTGCCCTAAGTAATGCCATTCCCCACCCACCACCCTTCAACTATGCAGAGCTGTGCCCGAAGTAATATCATTCCCCCACCCACCGCCCTTCAACTATGCAGAGCTGTGCCCCAAGTAATACCATTCCCCCACCCACCTCCCTTCAACTATGCAGAGCTGTGCCCTAAGTAACACCATTTCCCACCCACCTCCCTTCCACTATGCAGAGTGCAGACTCCGATACTGACTTCTCCCCTCCCACCTCCCTTCTGGTATGCGGGTGGACACATTGATAGACAGAGACTTACCTGCACTGTGTCCAATTGCTGCCTATTGTCCTGTCCTGCCAGCTTCTCATATTCATGAATGGGACGGCACGTGACAGCTGCCCGTTCAGGGAAAAATGAGGAACTGAGGAGGTGAGAGCAGCGTGATGCATAATCAGGCAACGTATGTAACGCTTAGCATATGCAAATTGGGGTGGCGCTGCTGAGAGGATGGGGAGAGCCGCACCGAGGTCCTGCCACCGCTAGTTAAAATAAGGCGGGAGTCTTGGCGGGCCTCTCCTGGAAGAATTTTCCGGGCTCTCCCGCCACAACTCCCGACGCGGATGTCGAGAGAAAGAGATTTTCAATGTTGGAACATTTTCCAAGGATTTGTGCTGATGTGGTCTCGCAGTGTCCGCCGATCTCCATTCATTGATTTTGCAATTTGTACTGGCTGCCTGTGTGGTAATGGTTGTTAACTGATTGCCTATGTTCCTGGATAATTCATCACAAGATATTCGGACTTCTCTCCTCCCTCCAATTGGTCTGCCCCACTGCCACACACTCACCATTGGTCACCCGACATGGCCATCCCCATGGTATTTCACCTTCCTGTGCCAATTAGAAAGCAAATTGATGCTTCATTACTCGATTGGTTGATTCTCTTTTTTCAGTGAAACAACCTTCCTCCCCATGTGCAATATTTTTATGACTAGGAAACAAAAGCTTTCACAGAAAGTATTTTAAAAGCACAATTGTATTTAATGCCCCTATGATTTTTCTCCTGGGTTGCTCACAGCAGTCCTGGAGATTAGTCTTTCAATTCTAGAACCTCTAGGATATTTCTAGTGAGGTCCCTGTGGTGATGAAAAGCCTTTGTAAAATTTACCAGTGAACAAATTCAGCTCAAATTTGGATCAGTTTCTTTCTTTCTGCCTGGCACATTGGCAACAGCCTTGGAATTAAATTGCTCAATTTGAGGTAAGTCACTGTGATACTGGGCAGTTTTAACTGAACTGAAGTGCGGTGATATCACTTTATTTTGATTTCCCTGATTCTTAACTAGGCAATTGGTCTGTATTCTGGGACTATAAGTATGTGCCAAAATAATAAGGACAAGCAAAATAAGGGATACATCTTACTGGCAGCTGCAGTTACACTGCCAATTAGTTACAACAAATAACTCGATCTATACTCAGAGTAAGGTAATCCCCAGTGAAGAATAACGGTTAGCGACACTAAACATGATACAGCTGTTACTCTGACATTGAAAGATGATCAACATTTAGCAGACATGATCGGCCACATGCAGAATTTAATGCGTTTTCAAGTTCAGACTGAAAATGGCTTACCAGAAACAAAATGCTAGTTGTTCAGTAATATGTAAGTCTATAGATCACATCGACTCAAACTGAAAGGAGGAAACAAGAGCTTTATAGTCAACCAGCAGGAGCAGTGGGAATATACTGCAGAGATGAATTAGTACATGATCCAACCTGTTAATCTGCTGTTAAATAGGAAGTAGGTCTCCTTCAAATCGAAATCAGGGGACACAATCACTGACCAACGCTCTCAAATGGACCGCTGGGTGGACCACTACCTGGAACTGTACTCCAGGGAAAATGTTGTCACTGAGACTGCCCTCAATGCAGACCAGTCTCTGCCAGTCATGGATGAGCTGGACGTACAGCCAACAAAATCGGAACTCAGTCATGCCATTGATTCTCTAGCCAGCGGAAAAGCCCCTGGGAAGGACGGCATTACCCCTCAAATAATCAAGAGTGCCAAGCCTGCTATACTCTGAGCACTGCATGAACTGCTTTGCCTGTGCTGGGATGAGGGAGCAGTACCACAGGACATGCGCGATGCCAATATCATCACCATCTATAAGAACAATGGTGACTGCGGTGACTGCAACAACGACCGTGGAATCTCCCTGCTCAGCATAGTGGGGAAAGTCTATTCTCATGTCGCTTTAAACAGGCTCCAGAAGCTGGCTGAGTGTGTCTGCCTTGAGGCATAGTGTGGCTTTCGAGCAGAGAGATCCACCATTGACGTGCTGTTCTCCCTTCGTCAGCTACAGGAGAAATGCTGTGAACAGCAGATGCCCCTCTACGTTGCTTTCATTGATCTCACCAAAGCCTTTGACCTCGTCAGCTGATGTGGTCTCTTCAGACTACCAGAAAAGATCGGATGTTCACCAAAGCTACTAAGTATCATCACCTCATTCCATGACAATATGAAAGGCACAATTCAGCATAGCGGCACCACATCAGACCCCTTTCCTATCCTGAGTGGCTTGAAACAGGGCTGTGTTCTCGCACCTACACCGTTTGGGATCTTCTTCTCCCTGTTTCTCTCACATGCATTCAAGTCTTCAAAAGAAGGAATTTTACTCCACACAAGATGAGGTCGCAGGTTGCTGAACCTTGCCCAGCTAAGAGAGAAGACCAAAGTACGGAAAGTCCTCATCAGGGAACTCCTCTTTGCTGACGATGCTGCATTAACATTTCACACTGAAGAGTGTCTGCAGAGACTCATCGACAGGTTTGCGGCTGCCTGCAACGAATTTGGCCTAACCATCAGCCTCAAGAAAATGAACATCATGGGGCAGGACGTCAGAAATGCTCCATCCATCAATTTCGGCGACCACGCTCTGGAAGTGGTTCAAGAGTTCACCAACCTAGGCTCAACTATCACCAGTAATCTGTCTCTCGATGCAGAAATCAATAGGCGCATAGGAAAGACTGCCACTGCTATGTCAAGACTGGCCAAGGGAGTGTGGGGAAATGGCGCACTGACATGGAACACACAAGTCCGATTGTATCCCAAGCCTATGTCATCAGTACCTTGCTCTATGGCAGCGAGGCCTGGACACTGCATGTCAGCCAAGAGTGATGTCCCAATTCATTTCATCTTCGCTGCCTCCGGAGAATCCTTGGCATCAGGTGGCAGGTCCGTATCTCCAACACAGAAGTCCTCGAGGCGGCCAACATCCCCAGCTTACACACCCTACGGAATTAGCGGCGCTTGAGATGGCTTGGCCATGTGAGCCACATGAAAGATGGCAGGATCCCCAAGGACACTTTGTACAGTAAGCTCGTCATTGGTATCAGACCCACCGGCCGTCTATGTCTCCGCTTTAAAGATGTCTGCAAACACGACATGAAGTCCTGTGACATTGATCACAAGTCGTGGGAGTCAGTTGCCAGCGATCGCCAGAGCTGGCGGGCAACCATAATTTCGGGGCTAAAGAGTGGCGAGTCGAAGATACTTAGCAGTTGGCAGGAAAAAAGACAGAAGCGCAAGGGGAGTGTCAATTGTGTAAAAGCCCCAGCAACCAATTTTATCTGCAGCACCTGTGGAAGAGTCTGTCACTCTAGAATTGGCCTTTATAGCCACTCCAGGCGCTGCTTCACAACCCACTGACCACCTCCAGGCGCTTACCCATTGTCTCTCGAGACAAGGAGGCCAAAGAAGAAGACTGAGTTATTCTCCCTGTTCTGGTACCTTGGTAATAGACACATTCAGTGACTCTCCCTGTGGTGATACGATCATAACGGACATACTCAGTGTCTCTCCCTGTTGACTAACTATAAAAATACACCTACTCAGTGACTGTCCCTGTGGAGATAGTATAATTACTGACGCACTCAGTGAGTCTCCCTGCAGAGATTCTGTAAGAACAGAACCGAACAGTCTCCATGTTCAGATTCTATAGTGACAGACCCACAAACTGACTCTTCCCGTGGAGATACTATAATAACAGACCCACTCTGTGACGCTCCCGGTTCAGGTCCCATAAGAACAGTCCCATCGGTGATTCTGAGGAGATAGAATAATAACAGACCCACTCATTGACTCTCCCTGTGGGGGTACTATTATAACAGACCCACTCTGTGACTCTCCCTATGGCGATACTATAATAACAAACCCACTCAGTCAGTCTCGCTGTGGAGATACTTTAATAATGATACAGACACAGTGGTTCAGTCTGTTCTCCCCGCAGCCAGTGATACAGTCATTTAGGTCAATCTGCTCTCCCGGGGATCAGTGATACAGAGACAATGGGGACAGTCTGCTCTCCCTGGGGTCAGTGTTCCAGACACAATGGGGTCTATCGGCTTTCCCCTGGTCAATGATTCAGACAGAGTGGGGTCAGTCTGCTCTCCTCAGGTCAGTGATACAGACACAGTGGTGTCAGTCTGCTCTCCCCGGGGTCGATGATACAGACACAGTGGAGTCAGTCTGCTGCCCCCCTTGAGTCAGTCATGCGGGGGCAATGGGCTCGGGCCTCTCTCTCCCCTGTGTTTTGTGACACCGAGACGGAGGGGTTGGTCTGTTCTCCCCTGGTTTAGTACATTCAGTGGAGACAGTTTTCTCTGCCTGGATTCCATGAGTTAAATACCGTTGAGTCAGTCGGCTGTCCTCGGGGGTCAGTGACATTTTAACAATCATCTTTAACATCGGCTTGACAACAACTACCCAGAGCAATAAACTGATGATTAATCATCAAATTTCTCATGACGCCAAAGCGCAGATGGAGAAATTTACAGTTAATTGTCACATTTCTCATGAAAATAATACTCAGGGGAATAAACTGCAGTTAATTTTTATATTCGACCTAACTATTTGTCTGCAGTATGAAATATTCATTTTCATCGCTACATTGGTCTTGAGAAGCAGACACAGAGCGATGATTTTGCATAAAATAAAAGCAAAATACTGCGGATGCTGGAAATCTGAAATAAAAACAAGAAATGCTGGAACCACTCAGCAGGTCTGGCAGCATCCGTGGCATGAGAAGCAAAGTTAACGTTTCGGGTCAGTGACCCTTCTTCGGAACTGACAAATATTAAAAATGTCGCAGGTTATAAGCAAGTGAGGTGGGGTGGGGCAAGAGATAACAAAGGATGAGGTGTGGATTGGACAAGGCCACATCGCTGACCAAAAGGTCATGTAGCAAAGGCAAACAATATGTTAATGGTGTGTTGAAAGACAAAGCATTAGTACAGAAAAGGTGTTAACGGACTGAATATTGAACAGCAGCAAGTGCAAACATGAAAAAAGACAGTGGATAAGCAAACTGAACAAACTAAGATGAAATGAAATAAATGCAAAAAAAGGGTAATAAATGCAGAAAAGAAAAAGGAGGAAAGAAAAAACAACTAAAAATGAAAATAAAATGGGGGGCTGTCATGCTCTGAAATTATTGAACTCAATGTTCAGTCCGGCAGGCTGCAGTGTGCCTAATCGGTAGATGAGATGCTGTTCCTCGAGGATGATTTTGCAGTTAGTTGTTCCATATTGATGGAACGAAGTAAGCTATTTTCTATGTTAGGCTTGATAATAGTTCTCATAGCAATAACGTTCGAGATAACATTTAGATCGACAATGCAAAGGTTTAAATATAAAACAGAAAGCGCCAGAGAGACAATGGAATACCTGGCAACACAAATATATAGAGAGAGACTGAGTTAAAGTTCCAGCTGCATGACCTCACATTGGAATTTTTTTCAATTCAGATTTCCAACAGCCACAGTATTTTACTTTTCTTTTAATGCCTAAATAAAATTCATTAAATATTATTAATGGAAATTAAATTACACTTAATTGTGAAATTATCCTTGATAACTAATGCACAGAATAATACATTTACAGTTAATTGCACAATTGGAGCGGATCACTAATACACAGATCAACAAAGTTACAGTTAATTATTATATTAGATTTGATAAGGGATACACTGTTTATAATGTTATTGCTAACTGTTGCACTGTTCCTAATAACAAGTACACAACTTACAAAACTGCACAAATTATTTAATATATTGAAGATAATGCTGAATGCACAGAAGTATAAAGGTAAATCTAATTGTTCAATCGGGTTGATAAGACATACTAATGGAAATAATGTTTGAGTTAATTGTTAAATTGGAAATGATAACCAATACACAGAGGAATATGAACATACGAATATATGAATTAGGAGCATAAACAGACCATTCGGCCCATCTAGCCTGCTCCACCATTCAATAAGATCATGGCTGCTCTGTTAGTGTCTCAAAATCCACACTCCCATCTACCTGCGATAACATTTGATTCTCTTGCCTAACAAGAATTTATCTACCCCGCCTTAAAATTATTCAATGACCCCGCTTTCAACACCTTCTGAGGCAGAGAGTTCCAAAGTTGCACAACGCTCTGCGAGAAAAAAAAAATCTCCACATCTCTGTCCGAAAAGGGCACCCCTAATTTTAAAACAGTGCCCCCTAGGTCCATGTTCGATGTTCTAGGTCTGGTCTCGCCGACAGAGGAAACATTGTTTCCACAGCCTCCTTGTCAAGGCCGTTCAGGATCCTACGTACTTCAATCAATTCTCCCCTCACTCTTCTAAACTCTAGTGAAAACAAGCCTAGTCTGCCAAACCTTTACTCATAAGGCAACCCGCTTATTCCAGGTATCTATCCAGTAAAGCTCCTCTCAACTGACTCTAACACATTTACATCTTGCCTTAAATAGGAAGACCAAAACTGCAGACAATATTCGAGATGTGGTCTCAACAATGCCTTGTATAACTGAAGCATAACATTCTTACTTTTATTTTAAATTTCCTTTGTAATAAAGGATAGCATTCCATTAGCCTTCTTTATTGCTTGCTTTACCTGCATACTACCTTTCTGTGACTCCTGCACTGGAACACGGAGGTCCCTCTGCACCTTGGATTTCTGCAGTCATTCTCCGTTTAAGTAATACTCTGCTTTGTCTTTATTCTTCCTGCCAAAGTGAACAATTTCAAATGAAGTTGCAGTTATTCATCACATTGAACATGATAGATAGCACACTTGCTGTGTTGGGCTTGATTTTTAAAAAACATCATGGTGTAAAGACTATATTTAGTTATGAAATTGAAATTGAGAAAATACACAGGGGAAGAAATTTGCATTGGAAGTTCATTTGGGTTTTATGGCAATTCACAGCAGAATAAAGTGGAAGTAAATTATTCAAATGCTTATAACTAATACATTAGCTAATAGAATTAGTTAATTGTTAAATGGTTCTTGATAACCGGTGTATGGGTTAAAAACTACAGCTGTTTGTTAATTTGGAAATAACAAAGCAGGCATAGGTTTGTTGTGATAAAATTGAATTATGTTTAATGGTTAAATTGGTCATGATAATTCATACACAAACAAATAAAATTACAGGCAAATGACAAATTAGGCTTGATCACTGATACACAGTGAAATAAAGTTCCAGTTCTTGCGAAATTGGGCTTGATAACTCATATACAGGCTATCTAGTTGCAGTTAATTATTATACTGTGTTTGATAATAATTCACAGGTGAGTAATTTACAATTAATTGTTTAAGTGTACATGATAACCAATGTACAAGGGAAGACAGGGACAAGTAATTGTAATATTGGACCAGATCTCTGGTACACAGCATATATAGTTGCCGTTAATTAGATTAGAGATACAGCACTGAAACAGGCCCTTCGGCCCACCGAGTCTGTGCCGAACATCAACCACCCATTTATACTAATCCTACACTAATCCCATATCCCCACCTGTCCCTATATTTCCCGACCACCTACCTATACGAGTGACAATTTATAATGGCCAATTTACCTATCAACCTGCAAGTCTTTTGGCTTGTGGGAGGAAACCGGAGCACCCGAAGAAAACCCACGCAGACACAGGGAGAACTTGCAAACTCCACACAGGCAGTACCTGGAATCGAACCCGGGTCTATGGAGCTGTGAGGCTGCGGTGCTAACCACTGCGCCACTGTGCCGCAATGTAACAAAAGCACGAGATAATAAAATCATTCATTTAATTGGTCGGGATTAGAATATATGGGTTAAAAACATCACTGCAATGTTAAATTGGACATGGAAGCTAATGAACCATTTAAGGATATTACAGTTAATTTTCCTCCACACAAGATCAGGGGGCAGGTTGTTCAACCTTGCCCGTCTAAGAGCGAAGTCCAAAGTACGGAAAGTCCTCATCAGAGAACTCCTCTTTGCTGACGATGCTGCTTTAACATCTCACACTGAAGAATGCCTGCAGAGTCTCATCGACAGGTTTGCGTCTGCCTGCAATGAATTTGGCCTAACCATCAGCCTCAAGAAAACGAACATCATGGGGCAGGATGTCAGAAATGCTCCATCCATCAATATTGGCGACCACGCTCTGGAAGTGGTTCAAGAGTTCACCTACCTAGGCTCAACTATCACCAGTAACCTGTCTCTAGATGCAGAAATCAACAAGAGCATGGGTAAGGCTTCCACTGCTATGTCCAGACTGGCCAAGAGAGTGTGGGAAAATGGCGCACTGACACGGAACACAAAAGTCCGAGTGTATCAGGCCTGTGTCCTCAGTACCTTGCTCTACGGCAGCGAGGCCTGGACAACGTATGCCAGCCAAGAGCGACGTCTCAATTCATTCCATCTTCGCTGCCTTCGGAGAATACTTGGCATCAGGTGGCAGGACTATATCTCCAACACAGAAGTCCTTGAAGCGGCCAACACCCCCAGCTTATACACACTACTGAGTCAGCGGCGCTTGAGATGGCTTGGCCATGTGAGCCGCATGGAAGATGGCAGGATCCCCAAAGACACATTGTACAGCGAGCTCGCCACTGGTATCAGACCCACCGGCCGTCCATGTCTCCGTTATAAAGACGTCTGCAAACGCGACATGAAATCGTGTGACATTGATCACAAGTCGTGGGAGTCAGTTGCCAGCATTCGCCAGAGCTGGCGGGCAGCCATAAAGACAGGGCTAAATTGTGGCGAGTCGAAGAGACTTAGTAGTTGGCAGGAAAAAAGACAGAGGCGCAAGGGGAGAGCCAACTGTGCAACAGCCCCAACAAACAAATTTCTCTGCAGCACCTGTGGAAGAGCCTGTCACTCCAGAATTGGCCTTTATAGCCACTCCAGGCGCTGCTTCACAAACCACTGACCACCTCCAGGCGCGTATCCATTGTCTCTCGAGATAAGGAGGCCCAAAAGAAAAAAGAAACAGTTATTATATTTATTTAACAGCACCTAAGGGAAAAAAATATCGCAATTTAAATCTGATATGGCAATTGTTATACTGGTGCCTAAATTTAACGTCATTGATGTATTGGGTTTGATAACAATATACAGGAAATTGATTGGCAAATGAAATATTCAATTGGGTATGGTAACCAATGCAGAATTTTGTCGCAGTAGAATTACACATGGTAACTCATACACAGGGGAATAGGGTTATTGTCAGTTGTTTAATCAGACATAATAATCAATACACAGGGGAACAAAGTCAGAATTAATTATTTAATTTGACCTGAGAAGTAATTCACAAGGAATAGCGTTGTCACCAATTGTTAAATTGGACCTGATAACTAGTACAGGGTATAAAAATTACAGTTAATAAGTACATTTGGCCAGATAGACTGTATGTAGAGGTATAAAGTTACTGTCCCTTTTTTCAATTGAAAATAACAAATACACTGGGGCAAATGCCATTAGTTAATTGTTCAGTTGTTCATAATAACCCTTGTATGGGGTATAAGGCTATAGTCACCTGTTAATTTGGACACAATAGCTAATAAACGGCTTAACAGAGTTACAGTTAATTAGAAAATTGAACATCTTAAACAATACATGGGGAAAATACATTATTTATATTTGATATGATAAATTATGCAAGGGTCAAACAACTACAGTGAATTGTTATATTGGATTATGATCAAAGGAAGGTGAATAAGCTGGTGCACCATTTCATGGTTAATTGTTCAATTGTTATACACGAATGAAAGGTGTTAATTCTTATACGGATCGAAATAATGACTGAACATGAGTACAACACGATAGGTAATTGCTAAATTTGGCTTGACAAGCAATAAAATTCGGAATAAATTTACAGTTAAGTGTTAAAGTGGACACGATGACGAACATGCAGGAAAGAGGATAGACAGTAAATTGTTATATTGTGCTACATAACCACATGCAAGGGAATAAAGTTGCAATTATTTCTTAAATGGGCCTTGATAACCGATACACAATGGAATAAATTTGCAAGTAGTGTTGCATTGTGCTTGATAACTCGTGTACAGCTAATCAAGCAGCGGTTAATTGATAGATTGAGATCCCGAACCAATACACGGGAAAGAGGGTTACCATTAATTACAAAATTGGACCTCATAACTAATGTACAGAGCATAAGTTTACAATAAGTTGTTTATTGTGCCTGATAACTAATGAACAGGGAATAACGTTGCAGTAGATTATTGTACGAGGATAGATGCAATGCAAGTGGGAATAAGCTTACTGTTAATGGCATAATTGCAAAATGACTGGTACACATGAAAATAAGGTTACAATACTGGCATATACCCGGCAATGTGCAAAATTGCTCAGCTCTGTCCTGTACACAAAAAGCAGGACAAGTCCAACCCGGACAATTGCCGCCTCATCAGTCTACTCTCAATCATAAGTAAAGTGATGGAAGGTGTCATCGACAGTGCTATCAATCGGGAATTACTTAGCAATAACCTGCTGAGTGATGCTCAGTTTGGGTTCCGTCAGGGCCACTCAGCTCCTGACCTCATTACATCCTTGGTTCAAACATGGACAAAAGAGCAGAACTCAAGAGATGAGATGAGAGTGACTGCCCTTGACATCAAGGCAGCATCTCGAGTCACCAAAACAGGACCTTCGGCCCACCGAGTCCGTGCCGACCATCAACCACCCATTTTATACTAACCTTACATTAATCCCTTAATTCTCCTTCTACCTACCTATTCCAGGGTACTTTTTATAATCGGTAATTTACCTTTAATCCCACAAGTTTTGGCATGTGGAAGGAAAGCATAGCACCCAGAGAAAACCCACAAAGTCACAGAGAGAACTTGCAGCCTCCGCCGTGGCAGTACCCAGAACTGAACCCGGCTGTTTGGAGTTGTGAGGCTGCCGTGCTAACCACTGTGTCACTGTGCCGTCATTCGGTGGCCGATGGCATCAAGGAGCTCTGGCTAAGCTGGAGTCACTGGGAATCGGGGGAAACGCTTCCCTGGTTGGAGTTGTACCTGACACAAAGGAAGGTAGGTGTCAATCATCTCAGTTCCAGGGCATCACTGCAGGAGTTCCTTAAGGTAGTGTCCTAGGCCTAAGCATAATCAATGACCTTCCTCCAATCATAAGGTCAGACGTGGGGATGTTTGCTGATGATTGCACAATGTTCAGCACCATTCGTGACTCCTCACATACTGAAGCAGTCCGTGTAGAAATGCAGCAAGACCTGGACAATATCCAGGCTTGGGCTGATAAGTGGCAAATAACATTCACGCCACACATGTGCCAGGCAAAAGCCATCTCCACCAAGAGAAAATATAACCATGTCACCTTGACATTCAATGAATTTCTGATCGCTGAATCCCCCACTATCAACATCCTGGGATTACCATCGACCAGAAACTGAACTGGCTGCAAGAGCAGGTCAGAAGCTAGGACTTATGTGGCGAGTAACTTACCTCCTGACTCGCCAAAGCCTGTCCGCCATCAACAAGGCACAAGTCAGGACTGTGATGGAATACTCTCCACTAGCCTGGATGGGTGCAGCTCCAACAACATTCAAGAAGTTCCACACCATCCAGGACAAAGTAGCCCACTTGATTGGTACCCCATCCATCAACATTTCCCCTCTCCAACACCGACACACAGTGGCAGTAGTGTGTACCATCTACAAGATGCACTGCAGCAACGTCACCAAGGCTCCTTAGACAACACCTTCTAAACCTGCGACCTCTACCAACTAGAAGGAAAAGGGCAGCAAATGCATGGGAACATCACCACCTGCAAGTCTCCCTCCAAGTTACACACCATCCTGACCTGGAACTATATCACTGTTCCTTCACTGTCGCTGAGTCAAAATTCTGGAACTCTCTTCCGAACAGCACTGTGGGTGTGCCTACCCCACATGTACTGCAGCGGTTCAAGAAGACAGCTCACCAACACCTTCTCGAGGTCAATTAATTTTGGGAATTAAATTCTGGCCTGGCCAGCAATGAACTTAAAAAAATATTGGTTTACTCGGACACGATACACCATTGTTGAATTCATCTTAATAACTAATATACATGACCTAAAGTTATTGCGAATTCTAACATTGGGTTTCATAACAGTTTAAGGGGAATTATGTTACAATTAGTTACCACTTTCGACTTGGTAACTGATACACAGTGGAATACAGTCCCAGTGATTGTTTACTCAGGATTGCCAGCTCATACACAGGGTATAAAGTTACTGTTAATTGTTTTATTTCATTTGATAACAATTAACAGGGGAGTAAGTAACATATAAGAAAACAGGCTCGCTCCTGGAGGTTACTTTAATGAGAAACACTACATGTTCTTCAGTCATTGGAAAGTACAAAGAGGCAACATGTGAGCATGAAGTGTGTTTCACAGTAATTTAAAAAAAACACTACTTTCCTTGATTGGAACTCGTGGCTGGAGGCTTCGAGAGGCTTAGTAATCTTCTCCTAACAGCAAGTGTGGGCCCAGTTAATCCCATGTGCATCTATGCTGTAAAATTCGCCTCCCTCCCAGACATCGAGGATCAACTGGATGAGACACTTGAAGCTGCCATCAGGAGTATTCCCAAAACCCTGGGACTGTATCTTCAAGGGGAGTTCAACGAAAGGGTGGGTACCGACTCTTGACCAACGTGAATAGTGTACCAGGGGAATAGAAAGACGAACGGAAATGGACAGAATTTATTACAGTTATACTGACACCATGGACCCTTTGTGACAAAAAGCTACTCAGATCAACCGTGCTAAATGATGTGCTGACAGCATCTGAGAACATTTTCATGGCACCGGCGAGATCTTATCATCACAAGACTTATCACCCTCAACAGTGCCCTCATCACTCGTAGATATCAATGTGCTGACGATGACGCTGATAATTCCCTGGTGTGTATCAAGGCCAAGCTTCATCCCAGGAAGCTTTACCCATCAAAGAAGATCAACATTTTCCGAACCACTGAACCAAAACGCTCCCAGGAGTTCCGAAACATTCTTTATGAGGCTCTTTCAGAGAACAACACCACAGTTCTGAGTGTGGTGTCGAAATAGGATCATCTGAACGTCACCATCTGTTACTCTGCACTCACTGTGTATGGAAAAGAGATCAGAGGAAGGCTGACTGCTTTGAGACTTATTGGACTGAAATGGAGACAGTGACTGTAATTAAAATGAAAACCTCCATGAACTACAAGCGTATTGCCAACAACAACAAAAAATGCTAGATCCTCTCAGAGCTGCCAGGAATAATTCTTAGCAGCCTGCCGGCACTGCGCCAATAAATACTGGTTGAATCTGCAACAACACACAATCTGCTGCTGACTCCAGGAATGCTAGAGGGGTGTATGAAGGAATTAACAAAGCAATGGGGCCAGCAGTAACTAAAACAGCTCCATTTAGATAAATACAGTGGTAATTATCACTGAATCTGGAAAGCAGATGGAAAGGTGTGTTGGGCATTATCGCAAACTCTGTGCAACTGACGACGCTGTCACTGAAGTAGCTCTCAGTGTTATTCAAGACCCCTGTTATGCAGGAGCCTCACAGCGAGACTTGGTGAGGACTTGACATGTCCAGCAGTGTTTTTGATCAGTTGACATTGATGGCAGGTGGGGATTGCCTGGCCAGTCAGGAGTGAAATGGAGGAATGGAGTCAGGAGGTGAGTTTATCCATTTTGATAGAAGGAATAGATGAGCAGAGTATTTCTTAAATGGTAAGAGATTAGAAAGTGTAGATGCACAAAGGGACCTGGGTGTCCTCGTCAATAAGTCACTGAAAGTTAAGAGGCAGGTGCAGCCAGCAATTGGGAAGGCTACTGGTATGTTAGCTTTTATCACGGGAGGAGTAGTGAAGTCTTGCTTCAATTGTATCGAAGCTTGGTGAGACTGCACATGGAGTTTAGAACCAGGGGACACATTTCAAAGGAAGGGGGAAGTCACTTCGGACAGAGGTGAGGAGAAATTTCTATTCTCAGAGGGTTCTGAATCTTTGGAATTCTCTACTCCAGAGAGCTGTGGAAGCTCAGTCATTGAGTATTTTTAAAGCAGAGATTGAAAGATTTCTAAATACAAATAACATAAAGGGATAAGAGGATCGCATGTGCAAAAGACGTCAAATTGAATGATTAGCCATGTAATTTTCTTTGTTCTTTGTTCTTTTTTCTATGATCGTATTGAATGGTGGAGCAGGTTCGATGGGCTGAATGGCCTAATGTTCCTATGCTCCTATTCACAAATTCACAGATTTACAGATTTGTTTCAGTGTCGAAGGATGCCATTCGGCTCATCATGTCTGCACTGGCTTTCTGAAAGAGTGATTCCCTCAGTCCCATTCCCCTGCATTCTCTCTATGACCCTGCACAGTTTTCATTTTCTTTCCTCTTCCTGTCTAATTCCTTTTGAATTCTTCAATGGAAATATACTCCACCACTTTCTCAGGCAGCGTGTTCCAGACCTTAAACACTCGCTGTGTGAAAAAGCTTTTTTTTGTGTCACTTTTGCTTCTCTTACCAAATTATTTAAATTTTTGGACTCTCGTTCCCGATCCTTTCACGAGTGGGAACTGTTTCTCTCTATCTACTCTTTACAGACCTCTCATGATTTTAAACAGCTCTATTAAGTCACATCTCAGCCTTCTGTTCTCCAAGGAAAACAGCCCTAACTTCTTCAATCTATCTTCAGAACTGAAATTCCTCAACCCTGGAGCCATTCTCGTGAATTCTCGTGCACTGTCTCCAATGCCCTCACATCTTTCTTCAAGTGCGGCACCGAGAATTGGACACAATACTAAAGCTGAAGCTGAACTAGTGTCTTATACAAGTTCAATATACCTTTCCTGCTCTCATACTCTAGGCCACCTATTAATAAAACCCAAGACACTGTCTTGCAGTCATAGAGTTATAGAGCTCAGAAACAGGTCCTTCAGCCCATCGTATCTGTGCTGGCCATCAAGCACCCATCTATTCTAATCCCATTTTCCAGCACTTGGCCCGCAGCCTTGTATGCCATGGCATTTCAAGCGATCATCTAAATACTTCTCAGATGTTGTGAGGGCTCCTACCGCTCCCACTCTTTCAGGCAGTGTTCCAGATCACAACCACCCTCTGGGTGAAATTTCTTTTCTTCAAATCCCCACTAAACATCCTGCCCCTTACCTTAAATTTATAACCCCTGGTTATTGACGCCTCTACTAAGTGAAAAAAGTTTCTTCCAACCTATCCTATCAAGGCTACTCATAAATGTATATACCATCACCATCTCCATCTGCTGGTGTCCCTGTCTAACTGCAGCTTTTTCCCTCTCTCATCATCTCCATCTGCTGGTGTCCCTGTCTCAATACAGTTACTGCCCCTTCTCTCCCTCGCCATCTGCTGGTGTCCCTGTCTCACTGCAGTTACTGCTCCCTCACACAATTGCCATCTGCTTGTGTCGCTGTTCCACTGCAGTTACTGCCCAATCGCACCATCTCCATCTGCTGCTGTCCCTGCGTCATTGCAGGTATTGGTCGAACTCAAAGACAACATCTGCTGGTCTCCCTCTCTCACTGCAGTTACTGTCGGCTCTCACCACCTCCATCTGCAGGCGCCCCTGTCTCCCGACAGTAAGTATCTCTTCTCACCATCTCCATCTGCTGGTGCCCCTGTCTCAAGGCAGTTTTGCGATCTCTTACCATCTCAATCTGCTGGTTTCCCAGTCTGATTTCAATTACTGCCCCCTCTCTCCATCTCCATCTGCTAGGCTCCCTGTTAAGCTGCTGGTGTCCCGGTCTCCCGACAGCAACAATCTCCTCCCACCATCTGCATCTGCTGGTGTCCCTGTCTCATTGCAGTTACTGCTCCGTCTCGCCAGCTCCATCAGCTGGTGTCCCCATCTTATTGCAGTTACTGTCCCCTCTCTCAAAGCTCCACCGTAATAGATCAGATTATCACTGAAATATAATCTAATATTTAGAGTTAAAATCATTTCTGTGCTTTGTGCTATGAATATAAAATGTATTTTCTGTCTTGTGGCGAGTGTAGGGAATGGAATATGAAATGGGATTTAGTTCCAAATCATTTATATTTACTACAAAGATCCCTGTGGAACACCACTAGTCACATCCCTCCATTCGGAAAAGCACCCTTCCACTGCTACCCTCTGTCTTCTATGACAGAGCCAGTTCTGTATCCATCTTGCCAGCTCACCTCTGATCCCGTGTTACTTCACCTTTTGTGCCAGTCTGCCATGAGGGACCTTGTCAAAGGCTTTACTAAAGTCCATATAGATAACATCCACTGCCCATTCTTCATTAATCATCTTTGTCGTTTCTTCAAAAAACGCACTCAAATTAGTAAGACACGACCTCCCCTTCACAAAACCATGCTGCCTTTCGCTAATAAGTCCATTTGTTCCAAATGGGAGTAAATCCTGTCCCGAAGAATCCTCTCTAATAACTTCCCTACCACTGATGTCAGGCTCACCGGCCTATAATTTCCTGGATTATCCTTGCTACCCTTCTTAAACAAAGGAACAACATTGGCGATTCTCCAGCCCTCTGGGACCTCACCTGTAGCCAATGAGAATGCAAGATTTCTGTCAAGGCCCCAGCTATTTCTTCCCTTGCCTCCCTTAGTATTATGGGGTAGATCCCATCAGGCCCTGGGGACTTATCTACCTTAATACTTTGCAAGACACCGAACACCTCCTCCTTTTTGATAATGAGATGACTGAGACTATCTACACTCCCTTCCCTAGGCTCATCATCCACCAAGTCCTTCTCTTTGGTGAATACTGATGCAATGTACTCATTCAGTACCTCGCCCATTTCCTCTGGCTCCACACATAGATTCCCTTCTCTGTCCTTGAGCGGGCCAACCCTTTCCCTAGTTACCCTCTTGTTCTTTATATATGTATAAATAGCCTTGGGATTTTCCTTAATCCTGTTTGCCAATGACTTTTCATGACCCTTCTTAGCCCTTCTGACTCCTTGCTTAGGTTCCTTTCTACTGTCTTTATATTCCTCAAGGGATTCGTCTGTTCCTAGCCTTCCAGCCCTGATGAGTGCTTCCTTCTTCATTTTGACTAGGCTCACAATATCCCTCGTTATCCAAGGTTCCCGAAACTTTCCAAACTTATCCTTCTTCCTCACAGGAACATTCTAGTTCTGGATTCTTATTAACTGACGTTTGAAAGACTCCCACATGTCAGATGTTGATTTACCCTCAAATAGCCACCCCAATCTAAATTCTTCAGTTCTTGCCTAATATTGTTATAATTAGTTTCCCCCAATTTAGCACCTTCACCCGAGGACTACTCTTATCCTTATCCGCAATTATCTTAAAACTTGTGGAATTATGGTCACTGTTCCCTAAATGCTCCCTCACTGAAACTTCGACCACCTGCCCAGGCTCATTCCCCAATACCAGGTCCAGTATGGCCCGATCCCTAGCTGTACTATCTACATACTGTTTCAAGAAGCCTTCCTGGATGCTCCATACAAATTCTGCCCCATCTAAGCCCCTAGCACTAACTAAGTTCCAATCAGTATAAGGGAAGTTAAAATCACCCACCACAGCAACCCTGTTACCTTTACATCTTTCCAAAATCTGTCCACATATCTGCTCCTCTACCTCCTGCTGGCTGTTGGGAGGCCTGTAGAAAACCCTCAACATTGTGACTGCACCCTTCCTATTCCTGAGCTCCACCCATTTGCCTCGCTGCACGTCACCTCCGAGGTGTCCTCCCGCAGTACAGCTGTGATATTCTCCTGAACAAGTAATGTAACTCCCCCACGCCTTTTACATCCCCCTCTTTCCCGCCTGTAGCTTCTAAATCCGGGAACATTTAGCTGCCCATCCTGTCCTTCCCTCAATCAAGTCTCTGTAATAGCAACAACATCATAGATCCAATTACTAAGCCAAGCTCTAAGTTCATCTGCCTTGCCTGTTATACTTCTCGCATTGAATATAATATACTGGATGGATATTACAATTATGAGAGGCGTAACATTCATTTTCCATATTATTGTTTTAATCTTGTTGACTCCTGGCTTTTCTATTGTTAAATGTCGCTGATCTGCCTGTAGTGTACCCTGAATCCAGGGACAAAAGCAATTCTGGTTCACTCTGTTCCTGCCTTTTCCCAATTAAAATATGAAATTTGAGTCCTTGATTCGGGACCACATTCAGGTTTGCAGCCTAAAAACTATTGTGGGTGATATTAGGTTACAGACACTGTACACGTCCATTGGGGAGGCAGTCACGGAATCATAATAACAGTGGACTAGCAACCCAGAACCCCAATGACTTCGCCCACAGCCCAAAACCTAAAAGCTTGCGGACAGGGTTCAAATACCACCATGACTGCTGCTGTAACTTAAATTCAATTAATTAACAAAAGTCTGCAATTGAAAACTATTCTATTTAAATGTGCCATGAAATAATCATCGATTGCTGTAAAAACCCATTTGTTTCGCTAAATACTTTTGGGAAGGAAATCTAACATCCTTACCTGGTATGGCCTACATGTGGCTCCAGACCCAGAGCAATGCGGCTGACTCTTAACTGACGTCTGAAACGGTCCAGCAAGTTGTCAAAGACAACAAATGATGAGCTTTCCAGCAGAGCCCACATCACATGAAAGAATAAAAGACAATCTTCTCTCTGCTATTTCACTGTAGATATTTACCTGTTTATTTTACTGTGGTTAATGCCTCTGGGAAAATTAGAATTTTGCCAACTCCTTACTCCTTTCCTCTAGTTCACTTCTGACCGGAGACTCATATTCCACATTCGTCCACTATCAACTGCTCCAAATCCCTGCTTCCATGTCCAACCCTCGTCAAGTCCAGCTCGCCAACATCTTCAGCCTAACTGACCTGCATTGGATCCCAGTCCTCTAAGTACTTCAATTTATAATTCTTCCCATGGATTAAAAATTTTCCATGTCCTCACCACTCCTCATCTCCAGTCACTGCTCCAAACATGCAGCAAATCCATCCGTGATCTTACCATACCTCTGTCATTGGTAACTTTCAGTGGAACTGCCCCCGCCTGGTTCCAATATTACGGATCTGATTGTAACCAGAGCATCTCCAGCCATGGTCTCTCTTCCCACACCAGCACTGTTACCTCTGGAATCAATCCATTCTTGCTCCCTCCTCTTCCGCATCTACACACTGCCCGCTGGCGACAATATCTACAGATATGGGGTTCGCTTCCACATGGGTGCTGACAACCCCCATTTCCAGCTCTCCATCGTCTCTCTCGACCCTCCACTGCCTCTGTTTTATCAGACTCTAGCAGTCTGTTTCCCATGAGCTGCAATTTCCTCCAATTATACATGGGGCAGAGTGAAGCATCCACCTTTGGCTCTGCCACAAACTCCAAACCCTTTCCATTGATTCCATCGTCATTCTTAGCTGTTGCATCAGGCTGAATATGATGTTGTGTAAAATACGATCCCTATTCATCCCTGACCTGAGCTTCTGACTTCATATTGGATTCAGCAGAAATGACGCCACTTTCACCCCCCGAACATCTTTGTCCTCTGCCCCTGCCTCAGCACATTAGGCACTGAAAACGCTCAATCACTCATCTGTGTAGGATTATTAGGTTACTACAATCTACTAACCAGTGTACTAATTGTTAAAATCTAGATATCATAAACTAACAATTGATTTTTTGTTATAAACTAACATTTAGCTTTATTAGAACCCTTCCTTGTAGTCTGGTAAAGTGGGGAAACTTGAGAAATAGGGCACAGTAGAGACAAGATATCAAGTTATAGGGATTCTGGGAGATTATGTCATGTTTTGAAATGCTTATTTGCAAAAGGGTGAGACCATGAGAGCAGACAGTGGAAACAGCATCGATCTAGATTTGTCTCTTACTCAGATAAGGAAACTAGAAATGTAAGAGCATTGGGTAAAGTAATCAACACAACACTTGTGAAAATTGGAACGTTTAGCAACCATCAGATCATGATCCTTGGTTGGTTAAAAAAGACATCCTTTAATACAAAACTAGTCACTGATTTGCAGAGGGGATAGTTAACTGGAAAGCTGCCAGGATAAAATAAGTCCTGTCTTTGACACTGTACGGCAGAGAATTTGAGAACAACAGGAGACCAGAGAAAGCTAGACTTACCAAAAACTTGAAGACCAAACGCTGCAAGAAAAAGAGTTATGCGCTCTGTTTTCCAGTCTCAAATATGGGTAGGATCTGTGTTAGACTGTTAATTATTGCCTGAGCTTGTGACTATGGTTTACCTTAAAACTGAACTAACTTGTCTTTGCCTTTATCTCAATTAAGTCGATTCACAACAAGCTTTGTGCTGCCAAATCTGTTTTCACCTTAGAAGGGGGTTATCAACCACCATCTTCTCGAATCTTACATTCTGAGACTTGGCACATTCCAAACACTTTTGGGAAGAATGGAAGGATCTCTGGATCGCGAGACTGGCCAACACAGGTTTTGAGAGGGAACCCGCTTTAGGAGGGTGTGGCGACCTTAATGTACCCAAAGGCATTTACACGAGAATATGCAAATTAATAAAGTCATGTCTTATAAAGATGTTAAATGGGTCTTCGAGGAGAAATACGAAGAAGTTATAGCGTTGATTAAAGATAAGACAAATAAGCAAAAGTTCAAGATGGACAAGACGAAAAACAAACCTTCTTTCTTACAGGATTTACAGTAATTTGGGGAGGTATGGCGTAGTGGTAATCTCACTGAACTAGTAATCCAGAGCTCAGGCTAATGCTCATGGGCCATGGGTTCGAATCCCAAGGCAGATGGTGAAATTTGAATTCAATTCATAAACCTGGAATTAAAAAGAAATTAGTGTAATGGTGACCATGAACCATTTTTGAGTGATGTTAAAACTCATTTCGTGCACGGATGTCCCTTTAGGGAAAGAAATCTGCTACTCTTACCTTGTCTGGCCTACATTATATTTATTCGTTTGTGGGATGTGAGCATGATTGGCTCGGCTAGCATTTATTTCACATCCCTAATTGCTCTTGCACTGAGTCATTAGATAGGCAATTTTAAAGAGCACTCAAGTGGCGACCATATTGCTGTGGATCAGGAGTCACATGTAGGCCAGACCAGGATATTTTCTTCTCTAGTGGACATCACTAAAAACAAAACAAAGTAATTCATGCCAACGCTACTTAATCGCACACGTCATCAGGATGCGCCGCGGTGCGCACATGCGCAGACGGTCTCATGCCCCCTGCGCATGCGCTGCGGTCTGGCTTACCAGGACCGCTTTGCGTAGACGACGCGGTACGCGCATGCGCAAATAGTCTCTTCATCTCTGCGCATGCGCTGCGGTACAACCTGCCATCACTGTTGTGCGCATGCGCAGTTGACGTCATCGCGTTATTTCGTCTTCCTCGCCGACGCGCCAGTTTGTCCTCTGCGCATGCGTCAAAACTTCGGCGCGACTTTTTGAAAGTGGAAGGAGGGGAGGTTTCGTCGGGCATTTTCTCGTATTTTATCTGAATTATTTATTCGTTTTGGAGACGTGCTTCATTTTTATTTGACACAGGAGATTGTTCCAAGGTAAGTTGCTCTGCCTTTGTAAGTTGCTCTGAAAACATTTCCATTGTCTGGGCCACCGCATGTTCTCCAGTCCATGTTGTGAGTTGCTCTGAAAACATTTCCATTGTCTGGGCCACCGCATGTTCTCCAGTCCCTGTTGTGAGTTGCTCGGAAAACATTTCCATTGTCTGGGCCACCGCATGTAGCAGGATGAAGGCACAGTGACAGTGATTTCTGGCGCCAAACAGTACACACTGGAGATACATGATGGCCCGGCTACCTGCAGCTGCATCTTCTCCATTCAGACTTTGTTGCCTGGCAAACATGCTGTTGATGTGCAGAGGCATCTGGGTCTGCCTTTGGACAGGCTCGCTTCCAATTGTCGCTGGCATACATCTCAGACACCAACGATGACAGGCATGGCTGCTGCCATTGTGATTGCAGAGGAACAGCCAAGGCCCCTCAGCCACAATGAAAACTACCGCTTGCTTTCAGATCAATTGTACCAGCTACAACAGGCCGTTCTGCAGAGTGGAACGGCAGCATTCATGAGGAGACTAGACTGGCTGCGGAAACAGACTCTCCGCTGGCAGCCAGGACTGGCTGATGAGATGGAGCCATTTACTATGCCCAACAATTGCCCGGAAGCACCTTCGGATGGAGGTTGCCGCGTGCTGGACATCAGTCACGTGTCACAAACCCTGGATCCTGAGCGTCTCATCCCCTGGCCTAATGATCTGATGGACCATACATATGCCTGCCTGTTCAAATCTCCACTTCCCCTACCTGCGGTACCCTCTCCTTGCTGCTCAGTTACACAGTCACCTGCTCCTACACCCATCAGGGCAGTGCTCATGGGCACACAGTTACCTGCTCCTACACCCATCAGGGCAGTGCTCATGGGCACACAGTTACCTGCTCCGACACCCATCAGGGCAGTGCTCATGGACACACAGCCACCTGTTTCCCCATCCGACGTTGAAACAACCATGCAGAGCCTTGTGAGACTCCGCAATTGCCAGTTGCTGCCTGTCAAGCAGAGAGGGCGTCCAAAGGGGTCAAGCACTTGGGGAACATCCAGCAAGAAGAGACTGAGCACTAAAAGAAACAAGCATGCCGTGTCCAGTGGTAGCAGAAATGTGAATGCTCTTGCTGTGAACACAACTGGTGATAGTCGTAGGCAGGATTAAATGGGAATGGATGGAAAGACGCACGAGTAACATAACCACTGGCAGGGAACTGCTGGGC
The DNA here is from genome assembly GCF_036365525.1 of Heterodontus francisci. NCBI lineage: Eukaryota > Metazoa > Chordata > Chondrichthyes > Heterodontiformes > Heterodontidae > Heterodontus > Heterodontus francisci. The sequence continues at coordinate 536,980 of NW_027140238.1, forward strand.
TAAATGGCCAGCTTTATGTTCATAGCCCAAAAGAAATGTGCTTCTTTTCCAGCACCCTCACATCATTCATGTTTTTCCTGAGAGCAGCATTGAACCATCACGAGATAGGGGCAGTAACATCATCCTGCCTCCTACAGCTGAGGTGGGTACTAAGTGATTCATTGGCGGTGTTATCAGTACATGCCTTTACCGCAGAACACAAAGCATGCTCAACAGTAATTTCATTGGAGGGAGGGAAGCTCTGACACTGATGTACTTTCCTTATTTTCTTTCATGTAAAACGTGCCCTTGAGAAAACAATCCTTGACACTTAAGGACGGCATTCAAGCAAAGGTGGCAGTGCGGGAGAGGACGCAAGGATGTGCTGATTCCTGCATCTGAGGTGGGTAATAAGTGCTTCATTGGCGACGTTATCAATTGGTGCCTTCACTGCAGAACTTAAAAAGGTGTGCACAACAGTAATTTCAGTGGATAGAGGGAGGCAAGCTCTGACTCTGATTTGCTTTTCTTCTATCCATGTAAAACATGCCGTCGAGAAAACAATCCTTGAGACTTAAGGTCAGCATTCAAGCAACGAAGGCAACTGGATCATGCTGCGGAGCTCGTCACGATGTGGAAAGGAACATTGCATTTATGGATGAATTGGGAATGCACATTGGAATGCGCTTGGGGAACATTCACCAAGAATAGACTGAGCTCAGACTCTTGTGACTTTGCCTTCTTTACATGGACAATACAGTAGTGGAATAGAGAGCCAAGCGTTTATTCACCACAAGGCTCTCCAGGAACAATCTCTTTAGCTGTGCATAGCAGAGACTCGGCCTGTCTGTCTAACGGGAATGCTGGACACAACACTCATGTATCCATGCACAGCAGTTCCTCGGATACTTAATGAACTTAATAAAACTTTTCAATAATTAAACACAGAATTGTTGAGGTTTTGTTTTGCATGCTATTTCCCCGAATTTGCAACTGCACTTCAGATATTCAACTATAGTGGGGGTGGGGTAGGGGGAGGGGTGGGTGAAGAGGGGGAGGGGTGGGGAGAGCGGGGAGGGGTGGGGAGAGGGAGTATGCAAAATGCAGGGACCAAACAGTTGCAATGCCTGAAGAACTGTGGAGAAGTAGAGAAAGCAACTGGGTTGGGGAGAAAGCAACTGGATTGGGCATCCGCAGCTGGAGGGAACGGCTGAATGGAGAGGGCCGGAAGCGAGAGGCCTCAGAGAGCCGCGGGGAGCGAGCGTGTGAAGACCTTGGTGTCACCGGGTCCAGGCACTGGCCAGTAAGTCTTTTGCTGTTGTGTTTATGGCGCATGCACTGAAAAAGGCACTCCTCTTCCGTTCCGCTGCTCCCCCCCCATTCTCTCCCCTTCCTCCCTCTTCCCCCAGCTTTCTCCCTCCCCCCTTCCTTACCCCTCCCTCTCCCTCTTTCTCCCCCCTTTCTCTCCCCCTCCCCCTCTTTCTCTCCCCCTCTCCCTCTTTCTCTCCCCCTCTCCCCCTTCCTCTTTCTCTCCCCCTCTCCCTCTTTCTCTCCCCCTCCCCCTCCCCCCTTTCTCTCCCCCTCCCCCTCTCCCTCTTTCTCTCCCCCTCTCCCTCTTTCTCCCCCTCTCCCTCTTTCTCCCCCTCTCCCCCTCCCTCTTTCTCCCCTCCCTCTCCCTCTTTCTCACCTCCCCCTCCCTCTTTCTCCCCCTCTCCCTCTTTCTTCCCCCTCCCTCTCCCTCTTTCTCCCCTCTCCCTCTTTCTCCCCTCCCTCTTTCTCCCCTTCCTCTCCCTCTTTCTCCCCCCTCCCCGGCCCTCTTTCCCCCTCCCTCTCCCTCTTTCTCCCCCCTCCCTCTCCTGCTTTCTCCCCCTCCCTCTCCCTCTTTCTACCCCCTCTCCCTCCCTCTTTCCCCCTCCCTCTCCCTCTTTCTCCCCCCTCCCTCTCCCTCTTTCTCCCCCCTCCCTCTCCCTCTTTCTCCACCCCTCCCTCTCCCTCTTTCTCCCCCCTCCCCCTCCCTCTTTCTCCCCCCTCCCTCTTCGTCTCCCTCCCCCCCCCCTCGCCCGCCGGCACCGCCATCGCTGGTCTCCCCGCGATGCTGTCCCCGGACCCCGCGCAGCTCTCCCCGGCCCGCTCCACTCTCTCACTCCGGCCATTGAATTCTGCCACGTGTTTTTCAGGTTTCATCTCTGTGATTCTTTGAGCAGCGCCATCTTTCGTCCTGGCAGCTGCTACAGTCGCAAGTTGTGACGTTTTCGTGGCACATGCTGTATTTGCGCATGTGCCAAAACAGCGCCACCTACCGATCGCGTTGTCAACAATTGCGGTCTTAAAGATATGACAGCTCAGTATTTCATCCAGGACCTGTATTTAAATTTGTGACAGCTCAGTATTTTCTCAAGGCCCTGTGTTTACAGTTGTGACAGCTAAGTATGTTCTCACGGCCCTGTGTTTAAAGTTGTGACAGTTTAGTATTTCCCCCAGGATCCTTTTTTAAAGTTATGACAGCTCAGTATTTCATCCAGGACCTGTGTTTAAAGTTGTGACAGCTCCGTATTTCATCCAGGACCTGTGTTTACAGTTGTGACATCTAAGTATTTTCTCAAGGCCCTGTGTTTAAAGTTGTGACAGTTCAGTATTTCCTCCAGGATCCTTGTTTAAAGTTATGACAGCTCAGTATTTCATCCAGGACCTGTGTTTAAATTTGTGACAGCTCAGTATTTCATCCAGGTCCTGTGTTTACAGCTGTGACAGCTCAGTGTTTCCTCCAGGCCCTGTGTTTACAGTTGTGACAGTTCAGTATTTCCTCCAGGTCCTGTGTTTAAATTTGTGACAGCTCAGTATTTCCTCCATGACCTGTGTTTAAATTTGTGACAGCTCAGTATTTCCTCCAGGTCCTGTGTTTAAATTTGTGACAGCTCAGTATTTCCTCCAGGTCCTGTGTTTAAATTTGTGACAGCTCAGTATTTCCTCCAGGTCCTGTGTTTAAATTTGTGACAGCTCAGTATTTCCTCCATGTCCTGTGTTTAAATTTGTGACAGCTCAGTATTTCCTCCATGTCCTGTGTTTAAATTTGTGACAGCTCAGTATTTCCTCCAGGCCCTGTGTTTAAATTTGTGACAGTTCAGTATTTCCCCCGGTCCCTGTCTTTACAGTTGTGACAGTTCAGTATTTCCCCCAGTCCCAGTGTTTAAAGTTGTGACAGTTCAGTATTTCCCCCAGTCCCTATGTTTAAAGTTCTGACAGTTCAGTATTTCCCCCAGTCCCTGTGTTTACAGTTGTGACAGTTCAGTATTTCCCCCAGTCCCTGTGTTTAAAGTTGTGACAGCTCAGTATTTCCACCAGTCCCTGTGTTTACAGTTGTGACAGTTCAGTATTACACCCATTCCCTGTGTTTAAAGTTGTGACAGCTCAGTATTTCCCCAAGTCCCTGTATTTACAGTTGTGACAGTTCAGTATTTCCCCCAGTCCCTATGTTTAAAGTTGTGACAGCTCAGTATTTCCCCCAGTCCCTGTGTTTACAGTTGTGACAGCTCAGTATTTCCTCCAGGACCTATCTTTAAAGTTGTGACAGTTCAGTATTTCCCCCAGTCCCTGTGTTTACAGTTGTGACAGTTCAGTATTTCCCCCAGGGCCTACGTTTACAGTTGTCACAGCTCAGTATTTCCTCCAGGACCTATCTTTAAAGTTGTGACAATTCAGAGTTTCCCCCAGGCCCTGAGTCTATCAATCTGACTGTTCAGGAATTCCCCCAAGCCCGTTGTTTAATATTGTGACAGTTCTGAAGTGGCTTAGTGTCAATTTTCTGTGTTTTTAAAATTAATTTGATTCAAGTGACATGTGTGTCAGTGGCAAGGCCAACATCTATTCCCATCCCTAATTGCCCTTTGAGAGGGTGGTGGTGAGCCATGTTCTTGTACCACTGCACTCCATGGCGGGTAGGTACAGCCGCAGTGCTTTTAGGGAGGGTGTTCCAAATTTTTGACACAGTGACAGTGAAGGAAGTGCAATATAGTTCCAAGTGAGGATGGTGTGTGACTTCAGTTGTTGTGTGTGGCCATATTTTTCAGATTTTGATCTTTCTGATATTTTTTTAACACGGTTAGATGTAAAATCTCTCCTCAAATCTGCCTGTCTCTCCCTGTCTCTCCCTCCATCTTTCTGCGCGTCGCTCCCTCCCTCTCTCTCTTTGTCTCTCTGAAGACTAAGATCGCATACGTCTTATGAATTACTCTCTTAATATATCCTATCGCCTTCAAAGATCACTGGCCGTGATCCTCCAGGTCCCTCAGTACCTGCACACACTTGAGAAATATGACATAGTGCAATCAAACAATGTCAACATGGTTTCACGAAAGGGAAATCTCCTTTTAATCTTCTCTGCTCTAAGGAGAACAAGCCCAGCTTCTCCAGTCCATCAGTGTAACTGTAATAATCTCATCCAGGAACCGTTCTAGTAAATCTCTTCTGTACATTCACCAAAGCCTCCATGTACTTCCTAAAGTGTGGTCCCAGAATTGGACACAACACCTCAGCTGGGGACAAACTATTATTTTATAAAGGATTCACATCACTTCCTTTTTCAAACAGAAATGCATTGGCAGTGATATTATTAAAGCCCTTAGGAAGACGGAGAAGGCCATTCGGCCCCTCAAACCTGTCCCGCCATCATCCGTTCTCTCTCTCTCTCTTTCTCCCCCTCACCCACCCCTCTCTCTCTTTCTCCCCCTTACCCTGTATCTCCCCCCCTCTCCTCCTCACCTCTAATACAAGTATATCCTTCCTTCAGTACTGAGACCAGGACTGTACACAGTACTCCAGGTGTGGGCTCACCAAACCCTGTCCCATTACAGCAAGACTTCCTCACTCTTGTACTCTAACCTCCTTGCAATAAAGGCCAACACTCCACTTGCTGTACCTCCATGTTAACTTTCTGTTATTTGTGTACAAGGATACCCAAATCCCTCTGAATACCAACATTTAATAGTTTCTCACCATTTGAAAAATATTCTCTGTTTCTATTCTTTTGGCCAAAGTGAAGAACCTCACATCTCTCCACATGATATTCCAGCAGCCACTTTCTTGCCCACTCGCTTAACCCGTCCATCTGCCAATGCAGTATCTTTGTGCCCTCCTCACAGCTTACAGTACCACCTATCTTTGTATCATCAGCCCATATAAACCATTCATCAGCCGTGTTTGAGAGGGGAACTTTTGTCCTGACAAGTATTAAGATACAACTGGTTGATATTTTGTGCAGGATATTTCTGTATATTTATTGGAGTTGTTAAGATGAAAGATCTTTAATAAGAGATTAGAGTGTGTCCTTAGTGTCCTCGCCCACCCTCATATCCAGAATTGGAAACACAAACAGACAGAGACACAAAGACAGCCAAGTAAACACAGACAGACTAACACGGCCAGATAAAAACACACACAGACACACACACAGACACACAAACACACACACACAGACACACACACAGACACACACACACACACACACAGACACACAAACACACACACACAGACACACACACAGACACACACACACAGACACACACAGACACACACAGACACACACACACAGCAACATACACAAACACACACACACACAGACACACACACACACACACACACACACACATAGAAATCCATACCCAGGCACATCCACTCCCACTGATCGAGAGAGAGAAAAACCCACACAGAGACACATATATTCACATTGACCAACTTAGACAGATAAACACAAATACTTCCTTCTGTTTAAATAATGTTTTTACAAACATCATAATCTCTCTTTTCTCCTTTTATATCTCACTCTCGGGTTTTAAACTTATTGTCAATCTGATTTCACAGGGACCAGGAGAATTTTTGCTTTCCTTTTCTTGCCTTTGGGGTCAGGGGTCATTGGTCAATCCCAGTGTCTGTACAGTCTGTGACCCCTGACCCAGCACTGTGACCCCGAGAGGGGTGGAGGGAGGAGGGAGAGAGTCAGTCCCAACCTCTTAAAGGGACCCCGCACTGCCAGAAATGCTCCTTCGGGTTAGAACTTCGAGGGAATCAGTAGGACTTTGAACAAGGATGGGAACAAAATGACATTGAATCTTTCAATATTAATTTATTCAGTGATGTTAATAAACAGCATATTATCTGTCAACCCCAAATTCACACAAATACTATTGTGAATTCGAATTAATAATTTTAAAGGAGAACTTGTTAATTACTTGCATTTCATTTGCTAAAAAATGACCAAGGCCTTGTTTATATCAGGATGTAATATTAATAAAGACCTTAGGAAGACAGGAGGAGGCCGTTCGGCCCCTCGAGCACATCCCATCCCGAGGAGACATTCTATTCCTCGCCCTCTCCCTGACTGTGTGTGTGTGTCTCTCTCTCAGCCTGTCTCTCTCTCTATTCCTTTCCATCACAGGTATCTTTCTCTCCCTCACCCTGTCTCTCTCTATCCCCATCAGCCCATCTCTCTCTCTCTCTCTTTCCCTCACCCCGTCTATCCCTCTCTCTCTCTCTTTCCCTCACCCCGTCTATCTCTCTCCCTCTCTTTCCCTCACCCCGTCTATCTCTGTCTCTCTCAGAAGATGACTATAGAATCAAAGAGTAGTACAACACAGTAGGAGGTGATTCGATCCATTGAATCTGTGCTAGCTCCTTTGAAGAGCAGTCCACTTAGTGCCACTCTCCTGTTCTTCCCCAACACTTCATTCTTTTCCTGTTTCAGTTATTTATCCAATTCTCCTATTGAAAGATACTATTGAACCAATATCCATGGTACCATCAGACAGTGCATTTCAAACCCAAAGCGAGTATTGTTAAAAAGAAACAGTTTTCCTTCATGTTGCCTCTTTTTTTTTGCCAATCACCTTCAGTCTACGTTCTCTGGTTATTGATCCTTCAGCCATTGGAAACAGTTTCTCTTTGTTTACGCTATCCAAACTTTTCATGATTTTAAACACGTCTATTAAATCACTTTTTAAACTTCTCCACCATAAAGAGAACAACGCCCGCTTCTCCAGTCTATCAGCGTATCACCCCTAGAACCATGCTAGCAAAACTTTTCTGTACATTGACCGAAGCATCTATGTCCTTTCTAATGTGTAGTGTCCAGAATTGGAGACAATACTCCAAACGAGGATAAACTATTATTTTATAAAGGATTAACATCACTTCCTGACTTTTGTACTCGAGACCGCTGCATCCCCTATACCTTTTACATTAGTCTCAGTTATCAATGCACCAGTTAAGACCGGAATTGACCATGCTTCTGTTTATATTGTACGAACCCTGTCTCTGGTAAGAAAATGGTTAAAAAGTGAGTTAAAAAGGGTGAGATGTCTGTGGGCTTCCCCTGCATTTTTTTGTAAAGGGGGAGCTCCCACCATTTTATACACATTGGAGGAGCGCCCTCCATTTTAAATGTAGAGGGAGAGCTGTCATCATTTTGTACAGAGAGGGGATGTTCCCTCCATTTTATACACAGAAGATAAGCTCCCTCCATTTTTTACACTGATGTAAAGCTCCCACCATTTTATACACAGATGGAGAGCTCCCACCATTTTCTACACAGAGGGTGAGCTGCATCCATTTGATATGCAGAGGGAGCTCCCTGCACTTTATATGTAGACAGGAAGAGTATGTGTCTCTGTCACTGGTCCCAGTACATCACCCCAGGATCCCCACACAGCCTTTCTCCCGTCCCCTTGATTCAAAAGTGTCTCAGGATAAACTGACACTTTCTACCTCTATGCTTCTGTCTCTATCCTTCACTATCTCTCTGCTCTCACTCCGTTTCTATCTCTCCCTATCTATCTGTTACTCTACCACTGTTCCTCTCTCTCTCCCTGCCTATCACTCTCTCTCACCATGTTGGTTATCATTAGGGGTCGAGTTAAATCATCGAGAAAATAAACACTTCACCTGTCTGTCCCGGAATAAATAGGAACATTTATGGCTATTTTATGTCTGTATTCAGGCAACATAGACAGCAAAGTATATTATATGATGGGATGCTGCACATCGATTTTCACTCATTTTGTCGGAAGAACAACTTAAAAAAACAATTATTCTCAGGTCTAGTCCTACTTAACTAAAGATTCGATCCGATAAGGAAAAGATTAAATATTCCACATAGGTTAGGATACATAGAATTCCAGTAAAACAGCACTAAAATCCCAGTGAATATTCCTGGAAAAATCAATGCTGCAAATGATTCCCACAGACTCTCACCTAGTCTGTGTCTTTAATCTCACCAAGTTCCCACTGATGGATGATCAGTCGTTCAGGAGGGATCTTCTTCCAATAGCTGACCCGGGTATCTGCACTGCAGTGTCAGATAAAGGAAAGGGAGCACCTTTTATCCAGGACTGACCGTCACTCTTCCCTCGTGCACCATGTCACTGGGCTCAGTGTTCGGGTCTTTCCCTGCATGATCAATCACTGTGTGTGATCAATATCTTTTCCTATACCCACATCTCATTGCACAGGACTCCGCACACACATTGCAATTGCTTCTACATTCCAAGCCTCACCCGTACATAATCTCTTGTAATTAAAGACTCATTTTTATGATCCATGTCCTGCCTTCTTGTAATTCCAGGCCTTTGGTCATTTACTGTTCATATCTTGTCTTCGATATGCAGCACACAGGATATTCCATAGCAATGTCAGTTAAATGTTTATTTGTACAAGTGAATTGGCCATTTAATATGTTTAACTTACTTAACCCTTGTGTTCCCACAAAGATCAAGCTAGCAAATTCAACAGTGGCCACTTTGACTTCATCCCATCGTGTGTTATACACATTCTCACAGGATAGCAGGTATAACTGTAGACATTGCATGCAGCCGAAAATTGATCAGTTACATTGTCATTTCAGTCCACGTTTACAGTACACACAGGACCATACTGCCTCACATAGAGACAACATTTCACTGGGTCACCATTCTCACCAAATACAAAAGCATTCCACAATGCAAGACTCACAAATTCAACACAAGTTTCCTTTTCTGAGTCTCACTGGCCTGTTCTGATTCTCTGAGGCATTACTGATGCTTATCCTCCACATGAGCTGTCGTCCTAATCCCATGTGCCTGTCCTGCTCCCAAACCCGGAATCCACTGACATTAAGGCAAGTGACACAGGAGCGTCTCACTGACTGAGGCAGGTGAGTCTTGAGGCTGACCCGGTTACAGTGAGTGAGCCGGGTTAATCCGACATTCCAGGGACAGTTTAAATGGAGCTTTACTCCGTATCTAACCTGTCTGGTACCTTCTCTGAGTGTATTCGATGGGTCAGAGTAGACGTGGAGAAGTTATTCCTTCAACTACATATCCAAGTGTTTTTTAATGTGATGAGGTTTCTATCTCTACCAGCTTTTCAAGCTGTGAGTTCCAGTCCCCTACCTGGGTGAAAAAATTACCCCTCATCTCTCTTCTAATCTTTGTACCAATTCCTTTAAATCTATGCTCTATACTTATTGACTCCTCTGCAAAGGGAAATAGGTCCTCCCGATCCACCCTATCAAGACATATCATCATTTTGTTACACCTCAATTAAATCTCCCCTTCAGGCTGACAGCCTGTCCAGTCTTTCCTCAAAGCAAAAATTCTCCATTCCTGAAAACATCCTCTGTAAATCTCCTTTGCATCCTCTCTTGTACAATCACATCCTTATTGTAATGTGGTGACTACAACTGTATGCTGTGGTCTAACTAGAGCTTTATATAGTTCTAGCCTAACCTCCCTGCTCTTATATTCTGCACATCGGCCAATAAAGGAGACTTCAATCGACAATCCTGTGAGAAAAACTATCAGCAATTGTCACAGTGCAACACAAGTGTGATTTATTAAACTTTGACAGAACAAAGTTTGTCACTATGTCGTGTGAAGTGCATTGCACTGTTACTGACCTTTACTCCAGTCCCTCAATCCCACTTCATCTCTGGGAGATTGTTATAAGATTCACCCCATCCTTTCAAACATAAATTTTACCCACATCAAACCAGAGCAATTAGAAATTGTACACAGCTGCTGATAGCTAATAACAAGACTGAAGGTATTCGAATAACCAGCAAATGAATTCATCCTCCAAATCAGAAAAATATATATCTTTATTTATCTGAATCTCTATCTGTGTGAATGGAGTCAAATGTAGGCCAGGCCTCTCCCATAAAGACATTGCTCGACCATTTCACTTCTTATTAAACACAGAAAGCTTTCCATCTGTCTTGTCTCTATTTTACTCAAATTCTTTTACTGATATTAATGAGATGTTTCTTTCTCTAGAATTTGCGATGACCTCTCCTGTGACAGAGAATCCACTGACAAGAACATCAGGTGACATCTTTCTCTCCTGAAATCTGTGTTTCCTGTTTGTTCTTTGCTGTCTTGTAGCCAATTCCATCTGTTTCGCTGTATTCAATTCCATCTTTTATGATTTTAAGCACCTTGATCAAATCTCCTTTTAAGCTTTGCTCTAAGGAGAACAGCCCCAGCTTCTCGAGTATATCAGCGTGACTGTAATAATCTCATCCCCGGAACCGTTCTCATATATCACTTCCATACATTCACCAAAGCCTTCATGTCCTTCCGAAAGTGTGGTCCCAGAATTGGACATAATTCTCCAGCTGGGAACAAACTATTGTTTTATAAAGGTTTAGCATCACTTCCTGACTTTTACACTCGATACAAGTTTATAAAGCTCAGGATCCCATCGGCTTTACTAACCCATCAGTAAAGAGAGAAATTCTACCAGAACCATTGACCAGTTCCCTTAGACGTGAATCCAAGAGTCATTCAAAGGCTGGCAGGAGGGTTTAGGGGAGTCCAGAGAGAACCCCGACATGGTCATATTTTTTCAAACAGAAATCCATCAGTGCATTGGCACCAATGACCTGGAAGGAAGCTTCCTCCAGTTGGAACATTTGCAGCTGTAAATCAATGGATACAGAGTTCAAATCCATCACCACACCATCCTAGTGACTGCACACTGGAGATCTGCCTCTGAATTCTGTGCAGACATCTAGCGAGCTATTCAGCTGTGTGATCCATCCCACCTTTCTCTCAGTACTTCTCCACCTTGGCCTCGGCCTCGCCCTGTCATTCGCTGTGTCTTTCCCTCTGTCAACACCTCTTTGTCCTTTTCTCCCTTCCTGTCATAAGAACATAAGAAATAGGAACAGGACTAGGCCATACGGCCCCTCAAGCTTGCTCTGTCATCACCGCTAAGACAAGTATATCCTTCCTTCAGTACTGAGACCAGAACTGTACACAGTACTCCAGGTGTGGGCTCACCAAACCCTATACCATTGCAGCAAGACTTCCTTACTCCGGTACTCTAACCACCTTGCATTAAAGTCCAAAACTCCATTTACCATGCTAATTGATGCCTGTACCTGCAGGTTAACTTTCTGTGATTTGTGTACAAGGATAACCAAATCCCTCTGAGTACCAACATTTAATAGTTTCTCACCATTTGAAAATATGTACTGTGTTTCTATTCTTGCTTCTCCACATGATATTCCAGCTGCCACTTTCATGTCCACTCAAAACCCGTCCATTTTTCTTTGCAGCCTTTTTGTGTCCTCCTCACAACTTACTGCCCCACCTAACGTTGCATCTCTTTGTTTCACCCCTTTCTCTCTCCGTCACTCCAATGCACAAATTAAGAGAGAATTTGACCATGTCTCTGTTTATATTATATTCGATCGCGGCGCTGGTATAAAAATAGTTAAAAAGTGTTTTAAAGTGAGTGAGGTGTCTGTGGGATCCCCCTCCATTTTATACATACAGGTGAAACGTCTTCCATTTTATATGTAGAGGGGGAGCTCCTTCCATTTGTTATATAGAAAGGATCTCCCTCCATTTTATACATAGAAGGATATCTCCCTCCATTTTATACATCGAGGGGTAACTCCCTCCATTTTATACGCAGAAAGGGAGGTCCCTCCATTTTATACGTAGAGGTGGAGCTCCCTCCATTTTATACATAGATGGGGAGCTCCCTCTATTTGATATGCAGAGGGGGAGCGCCCTCCATTTTATACGTGGAGGGGAGCTCCCTCATTAATAATAAGTCAATTGTTAGTTTACAATAACTCGATTTTAACAATTAGTAATCTGGTTAGTAGCTTTTAGGGACCTAATAATCTTACACAGATGAGTGATTGATCCTTTTCAGTGCCTGATGGGCTGAGGCAGGGACAGAGGCCGGAGATGTTATGGAGGTGGAAGGAGGTGTCATTTCTGATGGAGACAACATCAGGTCAGAAGTTCATGTCAGGGATGAATGGGGAGCATATTTTACGCAACATCATATTTAGCCTGATACAACAGCTAGGAATGGTAATGGAATCAATGACAACGGTCTGGAGTTCGTGGTGAAACCAAAGGTGGAGGTTTCGTTCTAAACTAAGTTTAATTGGAGGAAATTGCATCTCATAGGAAACAGACTTTTACAGTCTGATAACACAGAGGAAGTGGAGGGTCAGGAGAGATGACGGAGAGCTGCAGTTGGGTGTTGTCAGCGGACATGTGGAAGCTCACTGCATATCTGTAGATTATGTCACCAGCAGGCAGTCTGTGGATGTGGTAGCGGAGGGAACAAGAATACAAATTTCCGGGATTCCAGAGGGAATAGTGCTGGTGTGGGAAGAGAGGCCTTTGCTGGAGATGCTCTGGTTACAATCCGATCAGTAATATTGGAAACTGGCGGGGCAGTCCCATTGAAAGATAAGGAGTGGTGAGGACATGGAAGAATTTTAACCCAATGATAAGAATTATAAATTTTAAATACTTAGAGGACTGGGATCCAATGCAGGTCAGTTAGGCTGAAGATGTTGGGTGAGATGGACTTGGCTAGGGTTGGTCATGGAAACAGGGATTTGGAGCAGTTGATAGTGAGGGAAAGTGAACTTTGGGTGTCTGGTCAGCAGTGAACTGGAGGAAAGGAGTCAGGAGTTGGTACAGTTCTAATTTTACTGGAACCATTAACCACTATAGAATAAACAGGGAAATATCTGCAGTGAAATAGCGGGTAGACGTTTGTCTTTTATTCTATCATGTGATGTGAGCTCCGCTGACAAGGTCAGCATTTGTTGCCCTTGACAACTTGCTGGGCCGTTTCAGAGAGCAGTTAAGAGTCAGCCACATTGCTCTGGGTCTGTAACCACATGCAGGCCAGACCGGGTAAGTATGGCTGATTTCCATCACAAAGTAATTACCGAGCCAAATGGGTTTTCACAGCAATCGATGATAGTCTCATGGCTCCATGACAGAGACTAGCTTTCAATTGCGGACCTTTGTTCATTAATTGAATTTAAGTTCCAGCAGCTGTCATGCTGGTATTTGAACCCCTGTCACCAGGCCATTGTGTTGGACCTCTGGATTACTATCCCAGTAATATTATCGCTACGCAACTGCCTCCCCAATGGACGTGTACCGTATCTGCCCCCAATATCAATATCTAGACTGTAACTCTGAGCGTGGTATCGAATCAGAGACTTAAAGTTCACGTTTTAACTGGGAAAAGGCAGTAACAGAGTGAAACGGGATTGTTTTTGTCCCTGAATCCAGTGTCCACTGTTGACAGTTCAGTTACATTTACAATAGAAATGCCAGGAGTGAACGAGGTCAATACAACAATAGGGAAAATGTAAATGATGCCACTCATAATTGTCGCATGCGTTCAGTATGAGGACAGATTTCAGGTTTATTCCCGAGAGAGGACTTACTGAGAAAATGTCATTGATATTGGAATGATTGTGTTTTATCCACCACATTATTTACCAGTGTCAAAGCTGCTGATGTAATGTGTTTGTTCAGGTGAGTGTAACTAATAGCAATGATCAGGGGTATAACCGTGTCAGTGGAGACTTATCCCCTGTATAAATCAGGACCCATTGGAATGGATCAGCTCAGAGTGTCTGCTGGAGCTGTGGATTCCAGGCTAACAGAACTCAGCTTCTCTCAGAAATGGGATATCCAGTAATGTATCAGATAGAACGCATTTATTATCCTGCACTTGCAGCAATTGGAGTTCCTGGTCAGTCTGTATCTCAGCTGTTAATGGTGCAAATCGATATTAGTTGCACTGCTGTACTCGGTATTATTTCTCACTGTGTGTTTTACACAACCGCCTGTACTTGTCCAGCAGGTTACTGATGGAATCTTCTCATTGTCTTCTCTTTCAGTCTGACTGGAGCTGTTTGATGTATTTAATGACATTGGTTTAACTAACCCTGGCATTGTTGCTGCATTATTCTGTGAATTGAATGCCGTTGAATGTGATGTCTTTGTTAGGATCAAGAAGCAGACCATCAGGAGATTTTAACAGTTTCATGATGTGGATCTAACCAGTCCTGGAATTTTTTTGGGATGTGTTTTGCGATGCTTGATAATGAGATATCTCACGGTCTCAGTTTTACAATGTCCTCCATCCCTATTAATATGGAGCAATGTAACAGAGATTTCAATATATTTATTGGTTATCACTGTTATAAAATATTATTTCATTCTGTGTGTGTCTGACGCTGCTTCAGAAGTCTGGTTACCGAACTGAGTTTGCTGCTGACTCTTTCACATCTCCTTCTCTGCTTCACTGCGGACCCTTCACTGTCACTGGACTACATTGTAAAACTGAAAGTATTGATGTGATCTTTTATTGGTTTACACTCTATCAGTTGGAATCCAGAGTCTTTCCATTTATCTGTAGATTATCAGCTGCAGCGCTGATGTCGGTGTTTTATTAATTAAACAATCCCACATTCTAACAGTGTACTTTATAATTCCAGGAGAAGGAATTTCAATGATTGTGAGGTTTGTCTGGAAGAAACTTTCGATCCTGTTTATTCCATGTATTGTTGATGAAGTGAAGAGTGTGGGTGAGCAGGTGGAGACTTGGGTGACCTGTAGACACATTAAATTATTCACAGAGGTTTCACCATTAAACAAACTGACTCTGAGAATAGAATCATTGAACACAGGGCTGGGGAACGGAACACAGGCACAGAATGTTAGGAATAAATTGTATGTGAAAAGCGGCTTTAAGGAACAGTTTGCAGGGTGTGAGCACATCGGAGAGATAGGGAGGGCGACTGAGAGAAGGAAGGAGAAAAGAAGCAGGGAGAACGAAACCGAGGGAAAGTGATAAGCAGAAGGAAAGAGAAAGAGAAAGAAGCAGCAGTGTGTTAATTTTACTGTTGGACTTGATCCTCAGTGTTTATTTCTGTCAGATATTTATTTTGTTTTGCAAAAAGTTCTGATTCCTTACTTGCTGACTGAATAAACAGAATAGAATCAGTTCTTCACTGATGGTAATTCATTATTTAAATACTGCACTTTAAAAACTCTGTGACTGCTGAATTCAATAAAGAACGAGGCCGATATCAGAAATATATTTAAATTTATATTTAATTGCCTGTACAAGTTAAATATATTTACTATATTGGACAACCAATGAACTGTTCTCCAACACCAATAACCGCAGGTATTACTGTTTAAATGTATTAATTGAGTTGTGTTACTGAGATCTCTAGCTGACATTTCCTCTAACACTCTACTGCAGTCTCTCCGTGTGAATCTCAGCCTCTCCTCTCAATGTATTGAATCCTCTGTCTCCTCATCCATTGCTTCATTTTATCCATTTTCCCAAACCATCTGCTCCTGTCTCCCCTCCATCTCCAACATGTTCTTTTCCTTCTCTCCCTCCCAATCTCACTCACTGTCTCATCCTCCAGTTGCCTCTTCGAAATAAATCCTAGGCCAACTCACCGCAGCAGCTCTCAGTCTTTTCCCATTTTGTACCAGCCTCTGTCGGCTCTCTGAACCCACAGCAACAAACCATCGGCACCTTCCACTCTCCCCAAACCTGGAGACAAATTCCCATTTAACCCATTGGATTCCATCTCTGTAAAACACCTTCTCATTTCCCCACTGTCACTGCATTCTCACTCAGTACTTCCAGTGGATCCAGTGTTGCCTTTATTCACTTTCTGTCTCAATTTCCCAATTCATTCTTAATAATTGTGTTTTAAACATTTCACTGTGACAAAACACTGCCCAGGTCAGTGAATCAGTTTTAACTGTTCGATGCAGCAACAAAGCTGGAAATTTCAGCCCAGATCCTGTCAGACTGCTGCTTTGTCTCCAGGTCTGATCAGTAATTTCTCTGCTTCCTTTTCTCTCTCTTCCAGTTAACTTGGTGGCGATTGTGGTCTTGTCCCGAGGAAAGTGAGGACTCTCCAAATGTATCACTGTCTACCTGGTGGGAATGGCAGTGTCTGATCTCCTGGTCGTTATCACTGATCCCATATTGAGTTGGATTGTTTTAATTTATATCCAGGATTCATTCCTGAGAATTACCCCCGTGTGTACTATCATTATCGTTCTGCTTTCTGCAGCCACTGTTGTTTCTGTCTGGCTCACAGTCGCTTTCAGCTTTGATCGATTTGTGGCCATTTGTTGTGAGAAGCTAAAAACAAAATATTGCACCAAGAAAACAGCGGCTGTGGTTGTAGGAACAGTGAGTGCTCTGGGCTGTTTAGAGTCTCTCACCTGGTACTTTATCTATAAACCAAAGTACATTATTGATAATGTTCCCATGGGTTGTACCATTAAGCCCAGCTTCTTTACTTCCCCCTTATGGGCCGCATTTGAATTGTTTCACTACATTTTAACTCCTTGTGTCCCGGTCTTTCTGATTTTTCTGCTCAATGTTCTGACGGTCAGACATATTTTATTCTCCAGTAAAGTCCGCAAGGGATTCCGGGGCCACAGTAATGGAGAGAATCACAAAGACCCAGAGATGGATAATCGGAGAAAATCAATTATTTTACTCATCAGTATATCCGGCAGTTTTATACTGTTGTGGGTGAGCCGGATTGTGTATATCACTTATAGGCGAATGACACATATTCGGTATTTTTACTCCGACACTGACCCTGTCTTTATAACAGATCACACATCAAAGATGCTGCAGCTTCTCAGTTCCTGCACCAACACATGTATTTATGCTGTGACCCAGACTAAATTCCGACAGGAGCTGAAGAAGGCGGTGAAATACCCTCTCAATCTCATTGTTAAATTCGTGAAATCAGAGAAAGAACTGAAGGGTGTCAAACAATGGAACTAAATCACATTTCCACTGCAACGAGCCCGGAATTGAATTTAAATCTAATTCTGAGACTATATTTTATTGCTAATCAGACCTATTCTCCTGGGACCTGCTCTGCAGATGATTCATTAATTGTTTATCAAAAAGACAACCTGAAAAGCTCAGCTGGACTTGAACGAAGACCACTTGGACCCACAGTAAAACGGAGAAAGCAGCCAATCACAGTGATTAAGAAATGGAGAGAGAGGTCATCAACTGCAGCGAGACAGTGACACCAGCAGATGAGGATGGAGAGACAGGGCAGTGTATGCAGTGATACAGGGACACCAGCAGGTGGAGCTGGTGAGCTGGGACAGCAACTGCAGTGAGGCAGGAACCCCAGCAGATGGGGATGGTGAGCGGGTGGCAGTTTATGCAGTGACACAGTGACACGAGGAGATGGAGATGGTGAAAGGGGGCAGCAACTGCAGTGAGACAGGGTCGGAAACAGATGGAGATGGTGAGAGGGGGCAGTAGCTGCAGTGAGACAGGGTCACCAGCAGATGGAGATGGTGAGGGGCGACAGTAACTGCAATGTGACAGGGACACCAGTAGATGGAGATGGTGAGAGGGGACAGTAACTGCCGTGAGAAAAGGACACCAGCAGTTGGAGATGGTGAGAGGAGGACAGTAACTGCAGTGAGGCAGGGACACCAGCAGATGGAGATGGTTAGGGGGGTCAGTAACTGCACTGAGACAGGGACACAAGCAGATGGAGATCGTGAGAGGGAGGCAGTTTATGTAGTGACACAGGGTCACCAGTAGATGGAGATGGTGACAGAGGGCAATAACTGCATTGAGACAGGGTCATTAGCAGATGGAGCTGGTGAGAGGGGCACAGTAACTGTTTGGAGACAGAGACACCAGCAGGTGGAGACGTTGAGAGGGGACGAGTAACATCATTGAGACAGGGACACCAGCAGATGGAGATGGTGAGAGGGAGACAGTAACTGCAGGGAAACTGCTACACCAGCAGATGGAGATGGTGAATGGGACGGTAACTGCAATGAGACAGGGACACCACCAGTTCCACATTGTGAGGGGGAGCAGTAACTGCAGTCAGATCAGGACACCAGCAGATGGAGATGGTGAGGGGCGACAGTAACTGCAATGTGACAGGGACACCAGTAGATGGAGATGGTGAGAGGGGCAGTAACTGCAGAGAAACAGGGCCACCAGCAGATGGAGATTTTGAGAGGGGTAGAAACAGCAGTCAGACAAAGATACGAGCAGATGGAGATGGTGAGAGGGGGCAAGTAGCTGCACTGAGATAGGAGCACCAGGAGATGGAGATAGTGAGGGGGAACAGAATCTGCAGTGAGGCAGAAGCACCAGCAGATGGAGATGGTGAGGGGGGACAGTAACTGCCGTGAGAAAAGGACACCAGCAGTTGGAGATGGTGAGAGGAGGACAGTAACTGCAGTGAGAAAAGGACACCAGCAGATGGAGATGGTTAGGGGGGTCAGTAACTGCACTGAGACAGGGACACAAGCAGATGGAGATCGTGAGAGGGAGGCAGTTTATGTAGTGACACAGGGTCACCAGTAGATGGAGATGGTGACAGAGGGCAATAACTGCATTGAGACAGGGTCATTAGCAGATGGAGATGGTGAGAGGGGCAGTAACCAGAGAAACAGGGACACGAGCAAATGGAGATGGTGAGAGGGAGCAGTAACTGTAGTGCGACAGAGATACCAGCAGATGGAGCTGGTGAGAGGGGCACAGTAACTGTTTGGAGACAGAGACACCAGCAGGTGGAGACGTTGAGAGGGGACGAGTAACTTCATTGAGACAGGGACACCAGCAGATGGAGATGGTGAGAGGGAGACAGTAACTGCAGGGAAACTGCTACACCAGCAGATGGAGATGGTGAATGGGACGGTAACTGCAATGAGACAGGGACACCACCAGTTCCACATTGTGAGGGGGAGCAGTAACTGCAGTCAGATCAGGACACCAGCAGATGGAGATGGTGAGAGCCGGACAGTAACTGCTGTGAGACAGGGATGCCAGCAAATGGAGATGGTGTGCGGTGGACAGTAACCAAAGGGAAACAGGGACAACCGCAGTTGGAGATGGTGAGAGGGTGACATTATTGAAGGGAAACAGGGACAACAGCAGATGGAGATGGTGAAAAGGGGACAGTAACTGCAGTGAGACAGGGACACGAGCAGATGGAGATGGTGAGAGTGGGGCAGTAACTGCAGTGAGATAGGCACACCAGCATATGGAGATGGTGAGAGCAGGACAGTAACTGTAGTGAGGCAGGGATGCCAGCAGATTGAGACGGTGAGAGAGGAACAGCAACTGCAGGGGAATAGGGACAACAGCAGATGGAGATGGTGAGAGGGACAGTAACTGCAGTGAGACAGGGACACCAGCAGATGGAGATGGTGAGAGGTGGACAGTAACTGCAGTGAGACAGGGACACCAGCAGATGGAGATGGTGAGAGGGCTTGTGTGATTCTGTGAGATAGCGAACGTTTGTCGCCTATTGTTAAATAAATGTATTCCATGCTTCAATTTCTGATGCATTAATATTTGTTTTAATGGATCAGACAGTTATTTTCTTTAGGTGTTGTGTTATTTCTTAGTTTCATGGTTAGTTTTATCAATGCAGGAAAATCACACCACACGTCTGTCCCTGATAATCACAGTGCATGTCCCCTTTCCACTTCCTATGTGTCGCTGCCATATGTGTGGCTTGTTTAGTGTTCAGAACAGGGTTTGTTCCAACCGTCCTTATTCCGAGGAGTCTCCCTTTTCTCCCTTACAGGAAATTCTGAAGTTTCCCAGGAAACCTGACTTACAGTTTTTTGCTCAATACCACCACAATGTTGGATTTGTCTGACTGATATTTCCACGAATACATTTCAACTGTACTCCAAATCCTTCATCCACAACTACAAATCATTACTTTCCTGCTTGTCATTAAAATGTAATTAGCCTTTTCATTCACCCGCTAGTATTATTAATGCTGTTACACAGCTTGGCGTGTTCCCTGAGCCGCAGTTTTACACTGGCATGTGTATGTATTGTTATTGTGGGTCATAAATTCAGAACAACACAACTTAGTCGCGTTTTGTGATGATTTGTAAGCCACAGTGCTTCTTTTCCAGCTCCCTGTTGATCTAACTGATTCTAACGTGTAAAAGGCAGCATCTCTGGTACTGGTACAAGTGTATTCAAAGCAGACCCTCTGTTCATGTTCAACTGCGTAGCCTTATCATGTTAATGTCAGTTTGCCTGATGTAAAGTGACCCTACAGTTTTGTATCTGCGGGCCTCATAATTGTTAGGGTACAATTTTGCCAGAGTTTATTCCAAGAAATATTATTCCCAATCAGTAGTATAACGTGCAACATCTTCATCACTCGTTATCATGCAGACATAAGACTAAATGTAACACTTATTCTCAATTCAACACCAGTCCCCTTCTATTTAGATAGTTTACACCGAGTGCTATGATACCACAAGTACTGCATTTTCTTTCATCGTCTCTGGATGGCCAATGTCATGTTGGTTCCTCCCAAGTTGTATATGATGTCCGACAAATCTTCCCTATCAGCCATCCAGACAAGCCCCATACGAAACATTATTATTAGCATCACTTCATTACCAATTGTTTAGTGCCCATCACCCCTTCCCACTCCCTCCATGAAATCACACAGCTTACTTGTTAGGGCCTCTGCTCAGGGATAGGAGCTAATAACCCCACTGCCTTGTGGGCGTCTCGAGAGAGACCAAGGCTAAGGGAGTAAACCCTAACAGAAAATCAAGAGTGGAACCCCACAAGTGGTCATGTGTCACCTTTGCATGTTTCCGGCAGTTTCTGCAGCCATACCGGTGCCAAACGTCGTGCTCTGCACTCCTTTGGACCCCACCAGGAAGGGGGTTTTGACGCTTGGGAAACTCACAACCTCCATACATTCGCCCAGACATGCGCCATGGAGAGGTCACTCTATAGTCGCCTCACAGCGACCAAAACAACACAGAAGGCAGCAGTTACGGGTTTTTGGTCCAGCTCAATTGGCATAGAGATTGGGCGCCACGGGTTGCCTTTGAGGGTGGGAGAGTTCATCGCATCTCACTGGACAGCTACCGCCCGCCTCAAACCGGGCAACCCCAGGTCAGTACGGCTCTGTCCCTCCACAGTCCACCTGCTTCAATGGGTGCTTGGAGATCAAGGTCATTGCCCGACAAGAAGACTGTAACACCGCACCAAACAGCACGATAAAAAAGGAAAGAAGGTACCAGCCCTTCGTTTTGCAAGCTGGAACGTCAGAACTATGTGTCCTGGCCTGTCGGAAGACCTTACACAAATCAACGATTCTCGGAAGACCGCTATCATTAACAACGAGCTCAGGAGACTCAATGTGGACATTGCAGCACTTCAGGAGACACGTCTCCCTGGGAGCGGATCTCTAAGAGAGCAAGACTACACCTTCTTCTGGCAGTGTAGGGATCCTGAAGAATCAAGACAGCATGGAGTGGGCTTCGCCATTAGAAACTCTTTGCTCAGCATGACAGAGCCAACTTCAAATGGCTCGGAACGGTTGTGGAGGGAGTGAATGTTTGTGGATGGGGTGGCAATCAAGCAGGCTGTTTTGAACTGGATGGTGTCGAGCTTCTTGAGTGTTGTTGGAGCTGCACCCATCCAGGCAAGTGGAGAGTAATCCATCACACTCCTGACTTGTGCCTTGAAGATGGTTGGCATGCTTTCGGGAGATGAGTTACTCGCCGCAGGATTCCTTGCCTCTGACCTGCTCTTGTAGCCACGGTATTTATATGGCTACTCCAGTTCAGTTTCTGGTCAATGGTAGCCGCAAGGATGTTGATAGTGGGGGATTCAGTGATGGTAATGCCAATGAATAACAAGGGGAGATGGTTAGATTATTTCTTGTTGGAGATGGTCATTGCCTGGCACTTGTGTGGTGCGAATGTTACTTGCCACTTATCAGCCTAAGCCTGGATATTGTCCAGGTCTTTCTGCATTGTTGGTCCCAGGAATCTACCCTGAGGAACCTCTGCGGTGATCTCCTGGAGCTCAGATGATTGACCTCCAACAACCACAACCATATTCCTTTGGATTCTGTATGACTCCAACCAGTGGAGATTTTCCCCCCTGATACCCATTGACCTCATTTTTGCTAAGGCTCCTTGACGCTCCACTCGGTCAAATGCTGCCTTGATGGCAAGGGCAGTCACTTTCAGCTCAACTCTTCAGTTCAGCTCTTTTGTCCACGTTTGGACCAAGGCTGTAATGAGGTCAGGAGCTGAGTGGCCCTGGCAGAACCCAAACCGAGCGTCTCTGGGCAGGTTATTGTTAAGCAATTGCTGTTTGATGGTACTGTTGATGACACCTTTCACCACTTTACCGATGATTGAGAGTTGACTGATGGGGCGGTAATTGGCTGAGTTGGATTTGTCCTGATTTTTGTGCACAGAACCTACCTATACAATGTTCCAAATTGCCGGGTTGATGCCAGTGTTGTAGCTGTACTGGAACAGCTTGGCTCGGTGTGCAGCAAGTTCTGGAGCACAGGTCTTCAGTACTATTGCCAGAATATTGTCAGGGTCCATAGCCTTTGCAGTATCCAGTGTCTTCAGTTGTTTCTTGATATCACACGGAGTGAACTGAATTGTCTGAAGTCTGGCATCTGTGATGCTGGGTACTTCAGGAGGAGACCGAGATGGATCATCAACTCGGAACTTCTGGCTGAAGATTGTTGCTAATGCTTCAGCCTTATCTTTTGCACTGATGTGCTGGGCTCCCCCATCATTGAGGATGGGGATATTTGTGGAGCCACCTCCTCCTGTTAGTTGTTTAGTTGTCCGCCACCATTCACGGCTGGATGTGGCAGGACTGCAGAGCTTCGATCTGATCCGTTGGTTTTAGGATTTCTTAGATCTGTCTATTGCATGCTGCTTACGCAGTCTGGCATGCAAGTAGAGTTCTGTTGCAGCTTCATCAGGCTGACACCTCATTTTGAGGTATGCCTGGTGCTGCTCCTGGCATTCCCTCCTGCACTCTTCATTGAACCAGGGTTGGTCTCCTGACTTGATGGTAACAGTAGAGTGCGGGATATGCTGGTCAATGAGGTTATAGATTGTGGTTGAGTGCAATTCTGCTGCTGATGATGGCGCACAGCGCCTCCTGGATGCCCAGTTTTGCATGCGAGATTTGTTTGAAATCTATCCCATTCAGCACAGTGATAGTGCCACACAACATGATGGACAGTATCCTCAATGTGAAGGCGGGGCTTCATCTCCACAAGAACTGTGCAGTGGTCACTCCTAACAATACTGTCATGAACAGATGCATCTGCAGCAGGCAGATTGTTGAGTACATGGGCAAGTTTGTTTTCCCTCTTGTTGGTTTCGTCACCACCTGCCGCAGACCCAGTCTAGCAGCTATGTCCTTTAGGATTCTCCCAGCTCGGTCAGTAGTGGTGCTACCGAGCCACTCTTGGTGATGGACATTGAAGACACCCACCCAGAGTACATTCTCTGCCCTTGCCACACTCAGTGTTTCCTCCAAGTGTTGTTCATCAGCTAAGAGAACGTGGTAGATGGTAACCATGAGGAAGTTTCCTTTCCCATGTTTGACCTGATGCCATGAGACTCATGGGGTCCAGAGTCGATATTGAGGACTCCGAGGAGAACTCCCTCCCGACTGTACACCACTGTGCCGCCGCCTCTGCTGGGTCTGTCCTGCCAGTGGGATAGGACCACCCAGGGATAGTGATTGCAGTGTCTGGGACATTGTCTGTAAGGTATGATTCCATGAGTATGACTATGTCAGGCTGTTGTTTGACTACTCTGTGGGACAGCTCTCCCAACTTTGGCACAAGCCCCCAGATGTTAGTCAGGAGAACTCTGCTGGGTCGACAGGGCTAGGTTTGCCATTGTCATTTCCAGAACCGAAGTCGAAGCCAGGTGGTCCGTCCAGATTCATTCCTTATTTATTGACTACGTAGTGGTTAGATACAACTGAGTGGCTTGCTAGGCCATTTCAGAGGACATGTAAAAATCGACCACATTGCTATGGATTTGGAGTCATCTGTTGGCCAGACCAGCTAAGGGCAGCAGATTTCCTTCCTGGAAGGGCCTTAATGAATCAGATCTGTTTTTACGGTTGACAATGATTTCATGACCATCATTTCAATTCCAAATTTTTTTATTAATTGAATTCAAATTCCACCTTCTGTTGTGGTGGGATTCGAACCCATGGCCCCAAAGCAATACCCTGACTCACTCGTTCAGTGATGATACCAGCCACCGCCAGCCGTAAAGCATTCCACAATGCAAGGCTGACAAATTTAACACACGTCTCCTTTTTGAGTCACGCTGCTCTGTTCGGATTCTCTGAGGGATTACTGATGCTTACCCTGCACATGAGCAGTCGTCCTAATCCCGTGTACCTGTCCTGCTTCCAAACCCGGCATCCACTTACAAGAAGGCAATTCACACAGGAGCGTCTCAGTGACTGAGGCAGGTGAGTCTTGAGTCTGAGTCGGCACAGTGTGTAACCCGGCTTAATCCGATACACCAGGGACAGTTTAAATGGAGCTTTACTCTGTACATAACCGGTGTTGTACCTTCTCTGAGAGTATTCGATGGGAAAGGGTAGACATGGAGAAGTTACTTCAATTGCAAATCCAAGTGTTCTTTAAATGTGATGAGGTTTTCTGTCTCTGCCACCCTTTTAGGCTGTGAGTTCCAGTCCCTCAGCAGCCGCTGGCTGAAAAACAAAATAGTCTGGGACAGGGTAGATGTGGAGAAATAATTCCTTGAAGTACGTATCGAACCAGAGCACTATATCTCTCTCTGTCACTGCCTCTTCTCTCTCTGTCTCTCTCTCTATATATCTATCTATCGCTCCCCCTCTCTGTCTGACTCTCCCCCTCTCTCCCTCCATCTGTCCCCCTCTCTCTCACTGTTTGCATCTCCTTCTGTCTCTCCCTCTCTCCCTATCTGCCCCCTCTCTCTGTGTCTTTCTCTGTCTCTCTCTCTCTCTATGTCTCTCCCTCTTACTCCGTCTGTCTGTATTTCGCTTTCTCCACCTCTGGCGATGGCTTTGTCTGTCTCCCTCTCACAGCATCTCTCCCTCTCTCTTTTCGTCTCTCTCTCCCTTCCTCTGTCCTTGGACAGCAATGTTTTCAGCCATTTCATGGTTATTTTCGAACCTGTAACTCTTGCCCTTGCTGGGAATGTCACTGCAGTTTGAAAATATCAAAAGCAGATCCAATACTCACCCCTAAAGCACTCACACTAAAGCCCCAAATACTGGACTGAACATGGCATGGGGATTATAACTGAGGTTCTTCCCAGGTCTCCTCACACCCTGTCTCCCTTTTCCCCTGGTTGTAAAGTGTATCAGTTTTTAACTTTTTTCAACCACATTATATGTAAAGTAAATATAAACAAGTGGCTCAACATCAATTGCCATATGAGGAATAGAGTTCTAAACCGATACCACACTTGGTGTGTTGATTTTTTTTCCATTCCGCTCCTGAAAGGTTTTTAGACTAGGTTTAGATTTATAAAATTAGTCCCCAAGTTATAGACTCCACAGCCAATGCGAATAGTTACTCTCTGCGTACCCGATCAGTTTCCCTTAGTATCTTGAAAACTTTAATCAAATCACCCCTTAACCTTCTAAATTCTAGGGATCAGAGTAAAGTTTCAGCGACACTGACCCACTAAACACTCCCAAGCCAAGAACAGTGTGGGGTTAGACACAGAGTCAATTTCCGTCTTCACTGTTGTATCAAACACTCCGAGGGAAGAGGCAGCATGGGGTGAGGTACAGGGTAAAGACAGGGCCTATTTCATTATAAACTGATAATGGGTCTTGTGCAGTACAGACTGAGACCGGGTGAAATGTGGCATAAGCAGAGACCTGGCCGAGTGTGACAAACTGAGAAGTTGCCTAGTGCAGTAATAATGGAGGCAGTTTCTGGTGTATTATGAACAGAGGCAGGATCTAGTGCAGTAATAACTGAAATAGATTATTGGTCTTAAATAGATTAAGACAATGGGGCTACTTGAATGGGGGATGAAGGGATGGAGAGTAATGTATCCAGTTAGCTGATAACACAAATTGAGGTGATACAGTAAGCTGTGAGGAGGACACAGAGAGTGTATGGAGTATGGAGTGTGGAGTGTGGACAGGTTCAGTGAGCGGGCAAGAAAGCGGCTGATGGAATATACTGTAGAGAAAAGTCAGGTATTCACTTAGGCTGAAAGAAAAAGGTCATTGACATTGAAATGATTGTGTTTTATCCACCACATTATTTACATCAGAGTCAAAGCTGTTGATGTAATGTGTTTGTTCAGGTGAGTTTAACGAATGACAATGATCAGGGGTATAACCGTGTCAGTGGAGACTTATCCCCTGCATAAATCAGCACCCATTGGAATGGATCAGCTCAGAGTGCCTGCTGGAGCTGTTAGATCCAGGCTAACAGAAGTCTTTATTTCTCACAGAAATGGGATATCCAGTAATGATTCAGATCATATCCATTTATTATCCTGTACTTGCAGCAATTGGAGTTCCGGGTAAGCCAGTATCTCAGCTGTTAATGGTGTAAATCTATGTTACCTGTGCTGCTGTATTCGGTATTATTTCTCACTGCGTGTTTTACACAGCCAGTTGTTTCTTTCCCAGCAATATACTGATGGAATCTCCTCATTGTCCACTCTTTCAGTCTTGCAGGAGCTTCATTATGTCTTTGATAATATTGGTTTTAGTAACCTTGGCATTGTTACTGGATTATTCTGTGTACCGAATGTATTTGAATCAAGCGTCTCGGTTAGGATCAGGAATCAGACCATCAGGAGCTTTTCATAGTTTTATGATATGGAACTAACCGATCCTGGAATTTGTCTATGAATTTTTTTCATTGATTGATAATGAGAGATCTCATGGTAACAATACTACAAGGGGTCAGCATAATGTCCTCCCTCCCCAATAACATGTTCAGTTTAACTGGGATTTCAATGAATTTATTGGTTATCACTGTTGTGAAATATTATTTCATTCTGTGTGTGTCTGATGCTGCTTCAGAGGTCTGGTTACTGAACCGAGTTTGCTGCTGACTCTTTCACATCTCCTTCTCTGCTTCACTGTGGAACCTTCACTGTCACTGGAATACATTGTAAAACAGAAAGTACTGATGTGATGTTTTATTGGTTTACACTCTATCAGCTTCAATCCATTTATCTGTAGATTATCAGCTGCAGCGCTGATGTTGCTGTTTTATGAATTAAACAAACCACATTGGAAGACTTAATTTATAATTCAAGGGAAAGAATTTCAATGGTTGTGAGGTTTGTCTGGAAGAAGCTTTCGATCCTATCTGCAGACACATTAAATTATTCACAGAGGTTTCACCATTGAACAAACCGACTCTGAGAATAGAATCATTGAACACGGGGCTGAAGAACAGAACACAGGCACAGAATATTAGGAATATATCGTATGTGAAAAGCAGCAATGGGGAAGAGTTGCAGGGTGTGAGTACTTCAGAGAGATAGGGAGGGCAACTGAGAGAAGGAAGGAGAAAAGGAGGAGGGAGCACGAAATCGATGGAAAGAGATAGTTAGAAGGAAAGAGAAAGAAGCAGAGGTGTGAATATTTCACGAACATAAAGTGCTGGAATATCCAGAACAATTAGTCAGAGTTGAAGTTGTCAGTTGTCAGATTGCGTTAATTTTACTGTTAGACTTGATCCTCTGTGTTTATTTCTCTCAGGTCCTCATTTTGTTTTGTAGAAAGTTCATATTCCTTACTCAATGACTGAATAAACAGAATAAAATCAGTTCTTCACTGATGTTAATTCATTATTTAAACACTGCACGTTAATATTTCTGTGACTGCTGAATTCAATAAATAGCGAGGCCGGTATCAGAAATATATTAAAAATCATATTTAATCGAATGCACAAACGAAAACTGTATGGCATAACCAATGAACTGTTCCCCAACACTAATAACCACAGGTATTATTGTTTGAATGTACTCATTGAGTTGTGTTACTGGGATCTGTAGATTAGATTTCCTCTTACACTCTGCTGCAGTCTTTCCCTGTGAATCTCAGCCTCTTCTCTCACTCGACTGAATTCTCTGTCTCCTCATCCATCATTTCAGTTTATCCACGTTCACAAACCATCTGCTCCTGTCTCCCCTCCAGCTCCAACATGTCCTTTTCCTTCTCTCTCTCCCAATATCACTCACATGCTTCACGTCCGGCTGCCTCTTCCAAATAATTCCAACCCTCAAACACACCGCAGCAGCTCTCAGACTTTTTCCATTTTGTACCAGCCCCTGTCGGCTCTCTGAACCCACAGCAACAAACCATCTGCATCTTCCTCGATCCTCAAAACCTTCCCGACCAATAGTCTGGAGAAAAATCCCCATTTAACCCATTGGATTCCATCTCTGTAAAACACTTTCTCACTTCCCCACCGGTACTGCATCCTCGCTCAGTAGATCCAGTATTTCCGATGCTGACTTTATTCATTTTTGTGTCACTTTCCCAATTCATTATGAATAATACTGTTTCAAACATTTCACTGTGGCAAAGCACTGCCCAGATCAGTGAATCAGTTTTCACTGTTCGATGCAGAAACAGAGCTGGAAATTTCAGCCCAGATCCTGTCAAACTGCTCCTTTGTCTCCAGGTCTGATCAGTAATTGCTCTGCTTCCTTTTCTCTCTCTTCCAGTTAACTTAATGGCGATTGTGATCCTGTCCCGAGGAAAGTGCTGTCTCTCCAAATGTATCACTGTCTACCTGGTGGGAATGGCAGTGTCTGATCACCTGGTCGTTATCACTAGTCCCATATTGTTGTGGATTGTTTTAATTTATTTCCCAGATTCATTCCTGAGAATTACCCCCGTGTGTTGCCTCATTGTCTTTCTGTTTTCTGCAGCCACAAATGTTTCTGTCTGGCTCACAGTCGCTTTCAGCTTTGATCGATTTGTGGCCATTTGTTGTGAGAAGCTAAAAACAAAATATTGCACCGAGAAAACGGCGGCTGTGGTTGTAGGAACAGTGAGTGTGCTGGGCTGTTTAGAGTCTGTCCACATTTACGTTCTATTTATACCAAAATATATTATTGACAATGTTCCCATGGGTTGTGCCTTTAAACCCAGCTTCTTTACTTCCCCCATATGGGCCGCATTTGAATTGTTTGACCTCATTTTAACCCCTTGTGTCCCGGTTTTCCTGATTTTTCTGCTCAATGTTCTGACGGTCAGACGTATTTTATTTGCCAGTAAAGCCCGCAGGGGATTCCGGGGCCACAGTAATGGAGAGAATCACAAGGACCCAGAGATGCAGAATCGGAAAAAATGAATTATCTTACTCTTCAGTATATCCAGCACTTTTGTACTGTTATGGGTGACCCGGGTTATGTATGTCATTTATAGGCAAATTGCAGATATCCGGTATATTTCCTCTTACACTGCCTCTCACTTTATCGCAGATAACACATCACTAATGCTGCAGATTCTCAGTTCCTGTACCAACACGTGTATTTACGCTGTGACCCAGACTAAATTCAGAGAGGAGCTGAAGAACGGGGTGAAATACCCTCTCAATCTCATTGTTAAATTAGTGAAATCATCGAAAGAGCTGAAGGGTTTCAAACACTGGAACTAAATCAAGTTTCATCTCCCATTCCCGATAGTCCCATTCAGGACAGAAGGTACATTTTATATTCACAGCACTGAGCCCTGAAATGATTTTAAAACTGATTCCTAGATTATATTTTATTGATAATCTGACCTATTGAGGTGGCACGAGCATTGCCCCCCCTCACCATCTCCATCTGCTGGTGTCTCTGTCTCACTGCAGTTACTGCACACCTCACCACCTCCATCTGCTGGTGTCTCTGTCTCACTGGAGTTACTGTCCCCTCTAATAATCTCCATCTGCTGGGGTCACTCTCTAATTGCAGTTACAGCCCACTCTCACCATCCCCGTCTGCAAGTGTCCCTGTCTCATGGCAGTTTCTGTCTCCTTCTCACCATCTCCATCTGCTGATGTCCCCGTGTCACTGCAGTTACTGTCGCCTCTCACCATCGCCATTTGCTGGCATCCCTACATGACTGCAGTTACTGTCCCCCTCTCACAAGCTCCATCTCCTGGTGTCCCTCTCTCACTGCAGTTACTGTCAAAGGAACATCGGAAGATCGGAACAGGAGTAGGCCATTCAGCCCTTCAAGCCTGTCTCGCCATTCAATGAAGGCATGGCTGATCCGCGGACTGACTCCATAAACCTGCCTTTGGCTCATATCCCTTTATGTCTTTGCTTCACAAAAATCTATCTATCTCAGATTTAAAATTAACAACTGTTCTAGATTCAGTTGCTGTTTGTGGGAGAGAGTTCCAAACCTCTACCATCCTTTGCATGAAGAAATGCTTCCTAACATCTCTCCTGAATGGTCTGGTCCTAATTTGTAGACGATGTCCCCTAGTTTTAGAATCTCCAACCAGTTGAAATAGTTTATCTTTATCTAGCCTGTCTTTTCCTGTTAATATCCTGAAGACATCGATCAGATCACCCCTTAACCTTCCAAATTCTCGAGAACACAGGCATAATTTGTGTAATCTCTCCTCTTAACTGAGCGCCTTAGTCCAGGTATCATTCTTGTAAACTTACCTTGCACTACCTCCAAGGTCAATATATCCTTCCTAAGGTGTGGTGCCCAGAACTGCTCACAGTACTCCAAGTGGGGTCTAACCAGGGTTTTGTACAGCTGCAGCATAACTTCTGTGTCTTTATACTCCAATCCTCTAGATATAAAGGCTAGCATTCCATTAGCCTTTTAGATTATTTTCTGCACTTGCTAGTGGCATTTTAAAGATCTATGCACCTGAACCCCCCAATTCTCTTTGGACATCCACTGAACTTAACCTCTTCTCATTTAGAAAGTAACCTGTTCTATCCTTTTTGGTCCAAAATGGTTAATCTCACATTTGCCTGCATTGAAATCCATCTGCCACAGTTTTGCCCACTTACTGGTCCGTCAATATCTCTTGACAGTTTTATGCTATCATCTAGACTGTCTACAATGCCGCCTAACTTTGTTTCATCAGCAAATATTGATATATGACTTACTATGCCATCATCCAAGTCGTTAATGAATGATTCGAATAATTGAGGCCCCAACACAGATCCCTGCGGGACACCACTATTCACATCCTACCAATGGAAGTACTTACCCATTATCTCCACTCTCTGTTGCCTACCACTCAACCAACTTCCTAATCATGTCAATAATTTGCCCTCAACTCCATAACCTTAGTTAACAGCCTCTTATGTGGGAATTTATCAACTGCCTTCTGAAAGTCCATATAAATAGCATCCATAGACACTCTCCTGTCCACTACCTTAGTTACCTCTTGGAACAATTCAATGAGATTTGTCAGCATGAACTTTCCGTCATGAATCAATGCTGGCTGTCCCTGATTAACTGAATTGTATCTTGATGTTCAGTCACCCTATCCTTGCTTATAGACTCCTGTAACTTGCCTGCCACAGGTGCCGGGCTAACTGGTCTGTAATTTCCTTTGTTCCCCCTTTCACCCTTCTTAAAAAGTGGACTGACGTGTGCAAGTTTCCAATCCAGAGGGACCACTCCTGAATCTAGGGAACTCTGAAGGACTATGGTTAAGGCATCTCCAATGGGCTCACCTACTTCCTGTCACACTCTCGGATGGAAACCGTCAGGGTCCTGGGGATTTTTCACTCGGCTGCTCCGTTAACTAATGCACAGTGGCGCAGTGGTTAGCACAAAAGCTTTACAGCTTTAGGAACCCGGGTTCGATTCTGGATACTGCCTGTGTGGAGTTTGCAAGTTGTCTATTGCAGTGTAGGTTTTTGTTGGATGATTCTGTTTC
This sequence comes from Heterodontus francisci, assembly GCF_036365525.1. Taxonomy (NCBI): domain Eukaryota; kingdom Metazoa; phylum Chordata; class Chondrichthyes; order Heterodontiformes; family Heterodontidae; genus Heterodontus; species Heterodontus francisci. The sequence continues at coordinate 569,033 of NW_027140238.1, forward strand.
CTCCCACAGCCAAAGACTTGCAGGTTGATAAATAAATTGGCCATTAAAAAAAACCAAAGTAATTCATGACAACGCTACTTCATCGGTCACGTCATCAGCATGCGCCGCGGTGCGCACATGCGCAGACGGTCTCATGCCCCCTGCGCATGCGCAGCGGTCCGGCTTACCAGGACCGCTTTGCGCAGACGACGCGGTACGCGCATGCGCACACAGTCTCCTCATCACTGCGCATGCGCTGCGGTAAGACCTGCCATCGCCGTTGTGCGAATGCGCAGTTGACGTCATCGCGTGATTTCGTCTTCCTCGCAGACGCGCCAGTTTGACCTCTGCGCATGCGTCAAAGCTTCGGTGCGACTTTTTGAAAGTGGAAGGAGGGGAGGTTTCTTCGTGCATTTTCTCGTATTTTATCTGAATTATTTATTCGTTTTGGAGACTTGCTTCATTTTTACTTGACACAGGAGATTGTTCCAAGGTAAGTTGCTCTGCCTTTGTAAGTTGCTCTGAAAACATTTCCATTGTCTGGGCCACCGCATGTTCTCCAGTCCCTGTTGTGAGTTGCTCTGAAAACATTTGCATTGTCTGGGCCACCGCATGTTCTCCAGTCCCTGTTGTGAGTTGCTCTGAAAACATTTCCATTGTCTGGGCCACCGCATGTAGCAGGATGAAGGCACAGTTACTGTGATTTCTGGCGCCAAACAGTACACACTGCAGATACATGATGGCCAGGCTACCTGCAGCTGCATCTTCTCCATTCAGACTTTGTTGCCCGGCAAACATGCTGTTGTTGTGCAGAGGCATCTGGGTCTGCCTTTGGACAGGCTCGCTTCCAATTGTCGCTGGCATGCATCTCAGACACCAACGATGACAGGCATGGCTGCTGCCATTGTGATTACAGAGGAACAGCCAAGGCCCCTCAGCCACAACGAAAAATACCGCTTGCTTTCAGATCAATTGTACCAGCTACAACAGGCCGTTCTGCAGAGTGGAACGGCAGCATTCATGAGGAGACTGGACTGGCTGCGGCAACAGACTCTCCGCTGGCAGCCAGGACTGGCTGATGAGATGGAGCCATTTACTATGCCCAACAATTGCCCGGAAGCACCTTCGGATGGAGATGGCCGCGTGCTGGACATCAGTCACGTGTCACAAACCCTGGATCCTGAGCGTCTCATCCCCTGGCCTAATGATCTGATGGACCATACATATGCCTGCCTGTTCAAATCTCCACTTCCCCTACCTGCGGTACCCTCTCCTTGCTGCTCAGTTACACAGTCACCTGCTCCTACACCCATCAGGGCAGTGCTCATGGGCACACAGTTACCTGCTCCTACACCCATCAGGGCAGTGCTCATGGGCACACAGTTACCTGCTCCTACACCCGTCAGGGCAGTGCTCATGGACACACAGCCACCTGTTTCCCCATCCGACGTTGAAACAACCATGCAGAGCATTGTGAGACTCCGCAATTGCCAGTTGCTGCCTGTCAAGCAGAGAGGGCGTCCAAAGGGGTCAAGCACTTGGGGAACATCCAGCAAGAAGAGACTGAGCACTAAAAGAAACAAGCATGCCGTGTCCAGTGGTAGCAGAAATGTGAATGCTCTTGCTGTGAACACAACTGGTGATAGTAGTAGGCAGGATTAAATGGGAATGGGTGGAAATACGCACGAGTAACATAACCACTGGCAGGGAACTGCTGGGCTAAATGGCCAGCTTTATGTTCATAGCCCAAAAGAAATGTGCTTCTTTTCCAGCACCCTCACATCATTCATGTTTTCCCTGAGAGCAGCATTGAACCATCACGAGATAGGGGCAGTAACATCATCCTGACTCCTACAGCTGAGGTGGGTACTAAGTGATTCATTGGCGGTGTTATCAGTACATGCCTTTACCGCAGAACACAAAGCATGCTCAACATTAATTTCATTGGAGGGAGGGAAGCTCTGACACTGATGTTCTTTCCTTATTTTCTTTCATGTAAAACGTGCCCTTGAGAAAACAATCCTTGACATTTATGGACGGCATTCAAGCAAAGGAGGCAGTGCGGGAGAGGACGCAAGCATGTGCTGATTCTTGCATCTGAGGTGGGTAATAAGTGCTTCATTGGCGACGTTATCAATTGGTGCCTTCACTGCAGAACTTAAAAAGGTGTGCACAACAGTAATTTCAGTGGATGCAGGGAGGCAAGCTCTGACTCTGATTTGCTTTATTTCTTTTCATGTAAAACATGCCGTCGAGAAAACAATCCTTGAGACTTAAGGTCAGCATTCAAGATACGAAGGCAACTGGATCATGCTGCGGAGCTCATCACGATGTGGAAAGGAACATTGCGTTCATGGATGATTTGGGAATGCACATTGGAATGCGCTTGGGGAACATTCACCAAGAATAGACTGAGCTCAGACTCTTGTGACTTTGCCTTCTTCACATGGACAATACAGTAGTGGAATAGAGAGCCAAGCGTTTATTCACCACAAGGCTCTCCAGGAACAATTTGTTTAGCTGTGCATAGCAGAGACACGGCCAGTCTGTCTAACGGGAATGCTGGACACAACACTCATGTATCCATGCACAGCAGTTCCTCGGATACTTAATGAACTTAATAAAACTTTTCAATAATTAAACACAGAATTGTTGAGGTTTTGTTTTGCATGCTATTTCCCCGACTTTGCAACTGCACTTCAGATATTCAACTATGGTGGGGTGGTAGAGGGAGGGGTGGGTGAAGAGGGGGAGGGGTGGGGAGAGCGGGGAGGGGTGGGGAGAGGGAGAATGCAAAATGCAGGGACCAAACAGTTGCAATGCCTGAAGTACTGTGGAGAAGTAGAGAAAGCAACTGGGTAGGGGAGAAAGCTACTGGATTGGGCATCCGCAGCTGGAGGGAACGGCTGAATGGAGAGGGCCGGAAGCGAGAGGCCATAGAGAGCCGCGGGGAGCTAGCGTGCGAAGACCTTGGTGTCACCGAGTCCAGGGACTGGCCAGTAAGTCTTTTGATGTTGTGTTTATGGCGCATGCACAGAAAAAGGCACTCCTCTTCCATTCCGCTGCTCCCCCCCCACTCACTCCCCTTCCTCCCTCTCCCCCCAGCTTTCTCCCTCCCCCCTTCCTTACCCCTCCCTCTCCCTCTTTCTCCCCCCCTTTCTCTCCCCCTCCCCCTCTTTCTCTACCCCTCTCCCTCTTTCTCTCCCCCTCTCCCCCCCTTCCTCTTTCTCTCCCCCTCTCCCTCTTTCTCTCCCCCTCCCCCTCCCTTCTTTCTCTCCCCCTCCCCTCCCTCCTTTCTCTCCCCCTCCCCTCTCCCTCTCTCTCTCCCCCTCTCCCTCTTTCTCCCCCTCTCCCTGTTTCTCCCCCTCTCCCCCTCTTTCTCCCCCTCCCTCTCCCTCTATCTCCCCTCCCCCTCCCTCTTTGTCCCCCTCTCCCTCTTTCTTCCCCCCTCCCTCTCCCTCTTTCTCAACTCTCCCTCTTTCTCCCCTCCCTCTTTCTCCCCCTCCCTCTCCCTCTTTCTCCCCCCTCCCTCTCCCTCTTCCTCCCCCCCTCCCTCTCCCTCTTCCCTCTCCCTCTTTCTCCCCCCTCCCTCTCCCTCTTTCTCCCCCCTCCTCCTCCCTCTTTCCCCCTCCCTCTCCCTCTTTCTCCCCCTCCCTCACCCTCTTTCTCCCCTCCCTCTCCCTCTTTCTCCCCCTCCCTCTCCCTCTTTCTCCCCCCTCCCTCTCCCTTTCTCCCCCCTCCCTCTCCCTCTTTCTCCCCCCCACCCTCTCCCTCTTTCTCCCCCTCCCTCTCCCTCTTTCTCCACCTCCCTCTCCCTCTCCCCTCCCTCTCCCTCATTCTCCCCCCTCCCTCTCCCTGTTTCTCCCCCCTCCCTCTCCCTCATTCTCCCCCCTCCCTCTTCCTCATTCTCCCCCCTCCCTCTCCCTCTTTCTCCCCCTCTCCCTCTTTCTTCCCCCCTCCCTCTCCCTCTTTCTCCCCCCTCCCCCTCCCTCTTTCCCCCTCCCCTCCCTCTTTCCCCCTCCCTCTCCCTCTTTCTCCACCCTCCCTCTCACTCTTTCTCCCCCTCCCGCTCCCTCTTTCTCCCCCTCCCTCTCCCTCTTTCTCCCCCCTCCCTCTCCCTCTTTCTCCCCCCTCCCTCTCCCTTTCTCCCCCCCTCCCTCTCCCTCTTTCTCCCCCCCACCCTCTCCCTCTTTCTCCCCCTCCCTCTCCCTCTCCCCTCCCTCTCCCTCATTCTCCCCCCTCCCTCTCCCTGTTTCTCCCCCCTCCCTCTCCCTCATTCTCCCCCCTCCCTCTCCCTCATTCTCCCCCCTCCCTCTCCCTCTTTCTCCCCCTCTCCCTCTTTCTTCCCCTCCCCCTCCCTCTTTCTCCCCCTCCCCCTCCCTCTTTCCCCCTCCCTCTCCCTCTTTCTCCACCCTCCCTCTCACTCTTTCTCCCCCTCCCTCTGCCTCTTTCTCCCCCCCTCCCTCTCCCTCTTTCTCCCCCCCTCCCTCTCCCTCTTTCTCCCCCCCTCCCTCTCCCTCTTTCTCCCCCCTCCCTCTCCCTCTTTCTCCCCCCTCCCTCTCCCTCTTTCTCCCCCCTCCCTCTCCCTCTTCCCTCCCTCTCCCTCTTTCTCCCACCCTCCCTCTCCCTCCCCCCCTCTCCCTCCCCCCCCTCGCCACCCGGCACCGCCATCGCTGGTGTCCCCGCGCTGCTCTCCACGGCCCCCGCGCTGCTGTCCCCGGCCCCCGCGCTGCTGTTCCCGGCCCCCGCGCTGCTGTCCCCGGCCCCCGCGCTGCTGTCCCCGGCCCGCTCCACTCTCTCACTCCGGCCATTGAATTCTGCCACGTGTTTGTCAGGTTTCATCTCTGTGATTCTTTGAGCAGCGCCATCTTTGGTCCTGGCAGCTGCTGCAGTCGCAAGCTGTGACGTTTTCGTGGCACATGCTGTATTTGCGCATGTGCCAAAACAGCGCCACCTACCGATCGCGTTGTCAACAATTGCGGTCTTTTTTTAATGGCCAGTTTATTTATCAACCTGCAAGTCTTTGGCTGTGGGAGGAAACAGAATCATCCAACAAAAACCTACACTGTGATAGAGAACTTACAAACTCCACAAAGGCAGCATCCAGAATTGAACCCGGGTCCCTAGCGCTGTAAAGCTTTTGTGCTAACCACTGCGCCACTGTGCACGAATTAACGGAACAGCAGAGTGAAAAATCCCCAGGACCCTGACGGTTTCCATCCGAGAGTGTGACAGGAAGTAGGTGAGCCCATTGGAGATGCCTTAACCATAGTCCTTCAGAGTTCCCTAGATTCAGGAGTGGTCCCTCTGGATTGGAAACTTGCACACGTCACTCCACTTTTTAAGAAGGGTGAAAGGGGGAACAAAGGAAATTACAGACCAGTTAGCCCGGCACCTGTGGCAGGCAAGTTACAGGAGTCTATAAGCAAGGATAGGGTGACTGAACACCAAGATAAAATTCAGTTAATCAGGGACAGCCAGCATTGATTCATGACGGCAAGGTCATGCTGACAAATCTCATTGAATTGTTCCAAGAGGTAACTAAGGTAGTGGACAGGAGAGTGTCTTTGGATGCTATTTATATGGACTTTCAGAAGGCAGTTGATAAATTCCCACATAAGAGGCTGTTAACTAAGGTTATGGAGTTGAGGGCAAATTATTGACATGATTAGGAAGTTGGTTGAGTGGGAGGCAACAGAGAGTGGAGATAATGGGTAAGTACTTCCATTGGTAGGATGTGACTAGTGGTGTCCCGCAGGGATCTGTGTTGGGGCCTCAATTATTCGAATCATTCATTAACGACTTGGATGATGGCATAGTAAGTCATATATCAACATTTGCTGATGAAACAAAGTTAGGCGGCATTGTAGACAGTCTAGATGATAGCATAAAACTGTCAAGAGATATTGACGGACCAGTAAGTGGGCAAAACTGTGGCAGATGGATTTCAATGCAGGCAAATGTGAGATTAACCATTTTGGACCAAAAAAGGATAGAACAGGTTACTTTCTAAATGAGAAGAGGTTAAGTTCAGTGGATGTCCAAAGAGAATTGGGGGGTTCAGGTGCATAGATCTTTAAAATGCCACTAGCAAGTGCAGAAAATAATCTAAAAGGCTAATGGAATGCTAGCCTTTATATCTAGAGGATTGGAGTATAAAGACACAGAAGTTATGCTGCAGCTGTACAAAACCCTGGTTAGACCCCACTTGGAGTACTGTGAGCAGTTCTGGGCACCACACCTTAGGAAGGATATATTGACCTTGGAGGTAGTGCAAGGTAAGTTTACAAGAATGATACCTGGACTAAGGCGCTCAGTTAAGAGGAGAGATTACACAAATTATGCCTGTGTTCTCGAGAATTTGGAAGGTTAAGGGGTGATCTGATCGATGTCTTCAGGATATTAACAGGAAAAGACAGGCTAGATAAAGATAAACTATTTCAACTGGTTGGAGATTCTAAAACTAGGGGACATCGTCTACAAATTAGGACCAGACCATTCAGGAGAGATGTTAGGAAGCATTTCTTCATGCAAAGGATGGTAGAGGTTTGGAACTGTCTCCCACAAACAGCAACTGAATCTAGAACAGTTGTTAATTTTAAATCTGAGATAGATAGATTTTTGTGAAGCAAAGACATAAAGGGATATGAGCCAAAGGCAGGTTTATGGAGTCAGTCCGCGGATCAGCCATGCCTTCATTGAATGGCGAGACAGGCTTGAAGGGCTGAATGGCCTACTCCTGTTCCGATCTTCCGATGTTCCTTTGACAGTAACTGCAGTGAGAGAGGGACACCAGGAGATGGAGCTTGTGAGAGGGGGACAGTAACTGCAGTCATGTTGGGATGCCAGCAAATGGCGATGGTGAGAGGCGACAGTAACTGCAGTGACACGGGGACATCAGCAGATGGAGATGGTGAGAAGGAGACAGAAACTGCCATGAGACAGGGACACTTGCAGACGGGGATGGTGAGAGTGGGCTGTAACTGCAATTAGAGAGTGACCCCAGCAGGTGGAGATTATTAGAGGGGACAGTAACTCCAGTGAGACAGAGACACCAGCAAATGGAGGTGGTGAGGTGTGCAGTAACTGCAGTGAGACAGAGACACCAGCAGATGGAGATGGTGAGGGGGGGCAATGCTCGTGCCACCTCAATAGGTCAGATTATCAATAAAATATAATCTAGGAATCAGTTTTAAAATCATTTCAGGGCTCAGTGCTGTGAAAGTAAAATGTACCTTCTGTCCTGAATGGGACTACAGGGAATGGGAGATGAAATTTGATTTAGTTCCAGTGTTTGAAACCCATCAGCTCTTTCGATGATTTCACTAATTTAACAATGAGATTGAGAGGGTATTTCACCCCGTTCTTCAGCTCCTCTCTGAATTTAGTCTGGGTCACAGCGTAAATACACGTGTTGGTACAGGAACTGAGAATCTGCAGCATTAGTGATGTGTTATCTGCGATAAAGTGAGAGGCAGTGTAAGAGGAAATATACCGGATATCTGCAATTTGCCTATAAATGACATACATAACCCGGGTCACCCATAACAGTACAAAAGTGCTGGATATACTGAAGAGTAAGATAATTGATTTTATCCGATTCTGCATCTCTGGGTCCTTGTGATTCTCTCCATTACTGTGGCCCCGGAATCCCCTGCGGGCTTTACTGGCAAATAAAATACGTCTGACCGTCAGAACATTGAGCAGAAAAATCAGGAAAACCGGGACACAAGGGGTTAAAATGAGGTCAAACAATTCAAATGCGGCCCATATGGGGGAAGTAAAGACGCTGGGTTTAAAGGCACAACCCATGGGAACATTGTCAATAATATATTTTGGTATAAATAGAAAGTAAATGTGGACAGACTCTAAACAGCCCAGCACACTCACTGTTCCTGCAACCACAGCCGCCTTTTTCTCGGTGCAATATTTTGTTTTCAGTTTCTCACAACAAATTGCCACAAATCGATCAAAGGTGAAAGTGACTGTGAGCCAGACAGAAACATTTGTGGCTGCAGAAAACAGAAAGACAATGAGGCAACACACGGGAGTAATTCTCAGGAATGAATCTGGGAAATAAATTAAAACAATCCACAACAATATGGGACTAGTGATAACGACCAGGAGATCAGACACTGCCATTCCCACCAGGTAGACAGTGATACATTTGGAGAGACAGCACTTTCCTCGGGACAGGATCACAATCGCCATTAAGTTAACTGGAAGAGAGAGAAAAGGAAGCAGAGCAATTACTGATCAGACCTGGAGACAAAGGAGCAGTTTGACAGGATCTGGGCTGAAATTTCCAGCTCTGTTTCTGCATCGAACAGTGAAAACTGATTCACTGATCTGGGCAGCGCTTTGCCACAGTGAAATGTTTGAAACAGTATTATTCATAATGAATTGGGAAAGTGACACAAAAATGAATAAAGTCAGCATCGGAAATACTGGAAGTACTGAGCGAGGATGCAGTACCGGTGGTGAAGTGAGAAAGTGTTTTACAGAGATGGAATCCAATGGGTTAAATGGGGATTTTTCTCCAGACTATTGGTCGGGAAGGTTTGAGGATCGTGGAAGATGCAGATGGTTTGTTGCTGTGGGTTCAGAGAGCCGACAGGGGCTGGTACAAAATGGAAAAAGTCTGAGAGCTGCTGCGGTGTGTTTGAGGGTTGGAATTATTTGGAAGAGGCAGCCGGACGTGAAGCATGTGAGTGATATTGGGAGAGAGAGAAGGAAAAGGACATGTTGGAGCTGGAGGGGAGACAGGAGCAGATGGTTTGTGAACGTGGATAAACTGAAATGATGGATGAGGAGACAGAGGATTCAGTCGAGTGAGAGAAGAGGCTGAGATTCACAGGGAAAGACTGCAGCAGAGTGTAAGAGGAAATCTAATCTACAGATCCCAGTAACACAACTCAATGAGTACATTCAAACAATAATACCTGTGGTTATTAGTGTTGGGGAACAGTTCATTGGTTATGCCATACAGTTTTCGTTTGTGCATTCGATTAAATATGATTTTTAATATATTTCTGATACCGGCCTCGCTCTTTATTGAATTCAGCAGTCACAGAAATATTAACCTGCAGTGTTTAAATAATGAATTAACATCAGTGAAGAACTGATTTTATTCTGTTTATTCAGTCATTGAGTAAGGAATATGAACTTTCTGCAAAACAAAATGAGGACCTGAGAGAACTAAACACAGAGGATCAAGTCTAACAGTAAAATTAAAGCAATCTGACAACTGACAACTTCAACTCTCATTAATTGTTCTGGATATTCCAGCACTTTATGTTCGTGAAATATTCACACCTCTGCTTCTTTCTCTTTCCTTCTAACTATCTCTTTCCATCGATTTCGTGCTCCCTCCTCCTTTTCTCCTTCCTTCTCTCAGTTGCCCTCCCTATCTCTCTGAAGTACTCACACCCTGCAACTCTTCCCCATTGCTGCTTTTCACATACGATATATTCCTAATATTCTGTGCCTGTGTTCTGTTCTTCAGCCCCGTGTTCAATGATTCTATTCTCAGAGTCGGTTTGTTCAATGGTGAAACCTCTGTGAATAATTTAATGTGTCTGCAGATAGGATCGAAAGCTTCTTCCAGACAAACCTCACAACCATTGAAATTCCTTCCCTTAAATTATAAATTAAGTCTTCCAAAGTGGTTTGTTTAATTCATAAAACAACAACATCAGCGCTGCAGCTGATAATCTACAGATAAATGGATTGAAGCTGATAGAGTGTAAACCAATAAAACATCACATCAGTACTTTCTGTTTTACAATGTATTCCAGTGACAGTGAAGGTTCCACAGTGAAGCAGAGAAGGAGATGTGAAAGAGTCAGCAGCAAACTCGGTTCAGTAACCAGACCTCTGAAGCAGCATCAGACACACACAGAATGAAATAATATTTCACAACAGTGATAACCAATAAATTCATTGAAATCCCAGTTAAACTGAACATGTTATTGGGGAGGGAGGACATTATGCTGACCCCTTGTAGTATTGTTACCATGAGATCTCTCATTATCAATCAATGAAAAAAATTCATAGACAAATTCCAGGATCGGTTAGTTCCATATCATAAAACTATGAAAAGCTCCTGATGGTCTGATTCCTGATCCTAACCGAGACGCTTGATTCAAATACATTCGGTACACAGAATAATCCAGTAACAATGCCAAGGTTACTAAAACCAATATTATCAAAGACATAATGAAGCTCCTGCAAGACTGAAAGAGTGGACAATGAGGAGATTCCATCAGTATATTGCTGGGAAAGAAACAACTGGCTGTGTAAAACACGCAGTGAGAAATAATACCGAATACAGCAGCACAGGTAACATAGATTTACACCATTAACAGCTGAGATACTGGCTTACCCGGAACTCCAATTGCTGCAAGTACAGGATAATAAATGGATATGATCTGAATCATTACTGGATATCCCATTTCTGTGAAAAATAAAGACTTCTGTTAGCCTGGATCTAACAGCTCCAGCAGGCACTCTGAGCTGATCCATTCCAATGGGTGCTGATTTATGCAGGGGATAAGTCTCCACTGACACGGTTATACCCCTGATCATTGTCATTCGTTAAACTCACCTGAACAAACACATTACATCAACAGCTTTGACTCTGATGTAAATAATGTGGTGGATAAAACACAATCATTTCAATGTCAATGACCTTTTTCTTTCAGCCTAAGTGAATACCTGACTTTTCTCTACAGTATATTCCATCAGCCGCTTTCTTGCCCGCTCACTGAACCTGTCCACACTCCACACTCCATACTCCATACACTCTCTGTGTCCTCCTCACAGCTTACTGTATCACCTCAATTTGTGTTATCAGCTAACTGGATACATTACTCTCCATCCCTTCATCCCCCATTCAAGTAGCCCCATTGTCTTAATCTATTTAAGACCAATAATCTATTTCAGTTATTACTGCACTAGATCCTGCCTCTGTTCATAATACACCAGAAACTGCCTCCATTATTACTGCACTAGGCAACTTCTCAGTTTGTCACACTCGGCCAGGTCTCTGCTTATGCCACATTTCACCCGGTCTCAGTCTGTACTGCACAAGACCCATTATCAGTTTATAATGAAATAGGCCCTGTCTTTACCCTGTACCTCACCCCATGCTGCCTCTTCCCTCGGAGTGTTTGATACAACAGTGAAGACGGAAATTGACTCTGTGTCTAACCCCACACTGTTCTTGGCTTGGGAGTGTTTAGTGGGTCAGTGTCGCTGAAACTTTACTCTGATCCCTAGAATTTAGAAGGTTAAGGGGTGATTTGATTAAAGTTTTCAAGATACTAAGGGAAACTGATCGGGTACGCAGAGAGTAACTATTCGCATTGGCTGTGGAGTCTATAACTTGGGGACTAATTTTATAAATCTAAACCTAGTCTAAAAACCTTTCAGGAGCGGAATGGAAAAAAAATCAACACACCAAGTGTGGTATCGGTTTAGAACTCTATTCCTCATATGGCAATTGATGTTGAGCCACTTGTTTATATTTACTTTACATATAATGTGGTTGAAAAAAGTTAAAAACTGATACACTTTACAACCAGGGGAAAAGGGAGACAGGGTGTGAGGAGACCTGGGAAGAACCTCAGTTATAATCCCCATGCCATGTTCAGTCCAGTATTTGGGGCTTTAGTGTGAGTGCTTTAGGGGTGAGTATTGGATCTGCTTTTGATATTTTCAAACTGCAGTGACATTCCCAGCAAGGGCAAGAGTTACAGGTTCGAAAATAACCATGAAATGGCTGAAAACATTGCTGTCCAAGGACAGAGGAAGGGAGAGAGAGACGAAAAGAGAGAGGGAGAGATGCTGTGAGAGGGAGACAGACAAAGCCATCGCCAGAGGTGGAGAAAGCGAAATACAGACAGACGGAGTAAGAGGGAGAGACATAGAGAGAGAGAGAGACAGAGAAAGACACAGAGAGAGGGGGCAGATAGGGAGAGAGGGAGAGACAGAAGGAGATGCAAACAGTGAGAGAGAGGGGGACAGATGGAGGGAGAGAGGGGGAGAGTCAGACAGAGAGGGGGAGCGATAGATAGATATAGAGAGAGAGAGACAGAGAGAGAAGAGGCAGTGACAGAGAGAGATATAGTGCTCTGGTTCGATACGTACTTCAAGGAATTATTTCTCCACATCTACCCTGTCCCAGACTATTTTGTTTTTCAGCCAGCGGCTGCTGAGGGACTGGAACTCACAGCCTAAAAGGGTGGCAGAGACAGAAAACCTCATCACATTTAAAGAACACTTGGATTTGCAATTGAAGTAAATTCTCCATGTCTACCCTTTCCCATCGAATACTCTCAGAGAAGGTACAACACCGGTTATGTACAGAGTAAAGCTCCATTTAAACTGTCCCTGGTGTATCGGATTAAGCCGGGTTACACACTGTGCCGACTCAGACTCAAGACTCACCTGCCTCAGTCACTGAGACGCTCCTGTGTGAATTGCCTTCTTGTAAGTGGATGCCGGGTTTGGAAGCAGGACAGGTACACGGGATTAGGACGACTGCTCATGTGCAGGGTAAGCATCAGTAATCCCTCAGAGAATCCGAACAGAGCAGCGTGACTCAAAAAGGAGACGTGTGTTAAATTTGTCAGCCTTGCATTGTGGAATGCTTTACGGCTGGCGGTGGCTGGTATCATCACTGAACGAGTGAGTCAGGGTATTGCTTTGGGGCCATGGGTTCGAATCCCACCACAACAGAAGGTGGAATTTGAATTCAATTAATAAAAAAATTTGGAATTGAAATGATGGTCAACCGTAAAAACAGATCTGATTCATTAAGGCCCTTCCAGGAAGGAAATCTGCTGCCCTTAGCTGGTCTGGCCAACAGATGACTCCAAATCCATAGCAATGTGGTCGATTTTTACATGTCCTCTGAAATGGCCTAGCAAGCCACTCAGTTGTATCTAACCACTACGTAGTCAATAAATAAGGAATGAATCTGGACGGACCACCTGGCTTCGACTTAGGTTCCGGAAATGACAATGGCAAACCTAGCCCTGTCGACCCAGCAGAGTTCTCCTTACTAACATCTGGGGGCTTGTGCCAAAGTTGGGAGAGCTGTCCCACAGAGTAGTCAAACAACAGCCTGACATAGTCATACTCATGGAATCATACCTTACAGACAATGTCCCAGACACTGCAATCACTATCCCCGGGTGGTCCTATCCCACTGGCAGGACAGACGCAGCAGAGGCGGCGGCACAGTGGTGTACAGTCGGGAGGGAGTTCTCCTCGGAGTCCTCAATATCGACTCTGGACCCCATGAGTCTCATGGCATCAGGTCAAACATGGGAAAGGAAACTTCCTCATGGTTACCATCTACCACGTTCTCTTAGCTGATGAACAACACTTGGAGGAAACACTGAGTGTGGCAAGGGCAGAGAATGTACTCTGGGTGGGGGTCTTCAATGTCCATCACCAAGAGTGGCTCGGTAGCACCACTACTGACCGAGCTGGGAGAATCCTAAAGGACATAGCTGCTAGACTGGGTCTGCGGCAGGTGATGACGAAACCAACAAGAGGGAAAACAAACTTGCCCATGTACTCAACAATCTGCCTGCTGCAGATGCATCTGTTCATGACAGTATTGTTAGGAGTGACCACTGCACAGTTCTTGTGGAGATGAAGCCCCGCCTTCACATTGAGGATACTGTCCATCATGTTGTGTGGCACTATCACCGTGCTGAATGGGATAGATTTCAAACAAATCTCGCATGCAAAACTGGGCATCCAGGAGGCGCTGTGCGCCATCATCAGCAGCAGAATTGCACTCAACCACAATCTATAACCTCATTGACCAGCATATCCCGCACTCTACTGTTACCATCAAGTCAGGAGACCAACCCTGGTTCAATGAAGAGTGCAGGAGGGAATGCCAGGAGCAGCACCAGGCATACCTCAAAATGAGGTGTCAGCCCGATGAAGCTGCAACAGAACTCTACTTGCATGCCAGACTGCGTAAGCAGCATGCAATAGACAGATCTAAGAAATCCTATAACCAACGGATCAGATCGAAGCTCTGCAGTCCTGCCACATCCAGCCGTGAATGGTGGCGGACAACTAAACAACTAACAGGAGGAGGTGGCTCCACAAATATCCCCATCCTCAATGATGGGGGAGCCCAGCACATCAGTGCAAAAGATAAGGCTGAAGCATTAGCAACAATCTTCAGCCAGAAGTTCCGAGTTGATGATCCATCTCGGTCTCCTCCTGAAGTACCCAGCATCACAGATGCCAGACTTCAGACAATTCAGTTCACTCCGTGTGATATCAAGAAACAACTGAAGACACTGGATACTGCAAAGGCTATGGACCCTGACAATATTCTGGCAATAGTACTGAAGACCTGTGCTCCAGAACTTGCTGCACACCGAGCCAAGCTGTTCCAGTACAGCTACAACACTGGCATCAACCCGGCAATTTGGAACATTGTATAGGTAGGTTCTGTGCACAAAAATCAGGACAAATCCAACTCAGCCAATTACCGCCCCAGCAGTCAACTCTCAATCATCGGTAAAGTGGTGAAAGGTGTCATCAACAGTACCATCAAACAGCAATTGCTTAACAATAACCTGCCCAGAGACGCTCGGTTTGGGTTCTGCCAGGGCCACTCAGCTCCTGACCTCATTACAGCCTTGGTCCAAACGTGGACAAAAGAGCTGAACTGAAGTGTTGAGGTGAAAGTGACTGCCCTTGACATCAAGGCAGCATTTGACCGAGTGGAGCGTCAAGGAGCCTTAGCAAAAATGAGGTCAATGGGAATCAGGGGGGAAAATCTCCACTGGTTGGAGTCATACAGAATCCAAAGGAATATGGTTGTGGTTGTTGGAGGTCAATCATCTGAGCTCCAGGAGATCACCGCAGAGGTTCCTCAGGGTAGATTCCTGGGACCAACAATGCAGAAAGACCTGGACAATATCCAGGCTTAGGCTGATAAGTGGCAAGTAACATTCGCACCACACAAGTGCCAGGCAATGACCATCTCCAACAAGAAATAATCTAACCATCTCCCCTTGTTATTCATTGGCATTACCATCACTGAATCCCCCACTATCAACATCCTTGCGGCTACCATTGACCAGAAACTGAACTGGAGTAGCCATATAAATACCGTGGCTACAAGAGCAGGTCAGAGGCAAGGAATCCTGCGGCGAGTAACTCATCTCCCGAAAGCATGCCAACCATCTTCAAGGCACAAGTCAGGAGTGTGATGGAATACTCTCCACTTGCCTGGATGGGTGCAGCTCCAACAACACTCAAGAAGCTCGACACCATCCAGTTCAAAACAGCCTGCTTGATTGCCACCCCATCCACAAACATTCACTCCCTCCACAACCGTTCCGAGCCATTTGAAGTTGGCTCTGTCATGCTGAGCAAAGAGTTTCTAATGGCGAAGCCCACTCCATGCTGTCTTGATTCTTCAGGATCCCTACACTGCCAGAAGAAGGTGTAGTCTTGCTCTCTTAGAGATCCGCTCCCAGGGAGACGTGTCTCCTGAAGTGCTGCAATGTCCACATTGAGTCTCCTGAGCTCGTTGTTAATGATGGCGGTCTTCCGAGAATCGTTGATTTGTGTAAGGTCTTCCGACAGGCCAGGACACATAGTTCTGACGTTCCAGCTTGCAAAACGAAGGGCTGGTACCTTCTTTCCTTTTTTATCGTGCTGTTTGGTGCGGTGTTACAGTCTTCTTGTCGGGCAATGACCTTGATCTCCAAGCACCCATTGAAGCAGGTGGACTGTGGAGGGACAGAGCCGTACTGACCTGGGGTTGCCCGGTTTGAGGCGGGCGGTAGCTGTCCAGTGAGATGCGATGAACTCTCCCACCCTCAAAGGCAACCCGTGGCGCCCAATCTCTATGCCAATTGAGCTGGACCAAAAACCCGTAACTGCTGCCTTCTGTGTTGTTTTGGTCGCTGTGAGGCGACTATAGAGTGACCTCTCCATGGCGCATGTCTGGGCGAATGTATGGAGGTTGTGAGTTTCCCAAGCGTCAAAACCCCCTTCCTGGTGGGGTCCAAAGGAGTGCAGAGCACGACGTTTGGCACCGGTATGGCTGCAGAAACTGCCAGAAACATGCAAAGGTGACACATGACCACTTGTGGGGTTCCACTCTTGATTTTCTGTTAGGGTTTACTCCCTTAGCCTTGGTCTCTCTCGAGACGCCCACAAGGCAGTGGGGTTGTTAGCTCCTATCCCTGAGCAGAGGCCCTAACAAGTAAGCTGTGTGATTTCATGGAGGGAGTGGGAAGGGGTGATGGGCACTAAACAATTGGTAATGAAGTGATGCTAATAATAATGTTTCGTATGGGGCTTGTCTGGATGGCTGATAGGGAAGATTTGTCGGACATCATATATAACTTGGGAGGAACCAACATGACATTGGCCATCCAGAGACGATGAAAGAAAATGCAGTACTTGTGGTATCATAGCACTCGGTGTAAACTATCTAAATAGAAGGGGACTGGTGTTGAATTGAGAATAAGTGTTACATTTAGTCTTATGTCTGCATGATAACGAGTGATGAAGATGTTGCACGTTATACTACTGATTGGGAATAATATTTCTTGGAATAAACTCTGGCAAAATTGTACCCTAACAATTATGAGGCCCGCAGATACAAAACTGTAGGGTCACTTTACATCAGGCAAACTGACATTAACATGATAAGGCTACGCAGTTGAACATGAACAGAGGGTCTGCTTTGAATACACTTGTACCAGTACCAGAGATGCTGCCTTTTACACGTTTGAATCAGTTAGATCAACAGGGAGCTGGAAAAGAAGCACTGTGGCTTACAAATCATCACAAAACGCGACTAAGTTGTGTTGTTCTGAATTTATGACCCACAATAACAATACATACACATGCCAGTGTAAAACTGCGGCTCAGGGAACACGCCAAGCTGTGTAACAGCATTAATAATACTAGCGGGTGAATGAAAAGGCTAATTACATTTTAATGACAAGCAGGAAAGTAATGATTTGTAGTTGTGGATGAAGGATTTGGAGTACAGTTGAAATGTATTCGTGGAAATATCAGTCAGACAAATCCAACATTGTGGTGGTATTGAGCAAAAAACTGTAAGTCAGGTTTCCTGGGAAACTTCAGAATTTCCTGTAAGGGAGAAAAGGGAGACTCCTCGGAATAAGGACGGTTGGAACAAACCCTGTTCTGAACACTAAACAAGCCACACATATGGCAGCGACACATAGGAAGTGGAAAGGGGACATGCACTGTGATTATCAGGGACAGACGTGTGGTGTGATTTTCCTGCATTGATAAAACTAACCATGAAACTAAGAAATAACACAACACCTAAAGAAAATAACTGTCTGATCCATTAAAACAAATATTAATGCATCAGAAATTGAAGCATGGAATACATTTATTTAACAATAGGCGACAAACTTTCGCTATCTCACAGAATCACACAAGCCCTCTCACCATCTCCATCTGCTGGTGTCCCTGTCTCACTGCAGTTACTGTCCCCCTCTCACCATCTCCATCTGCTTGTGTCCCTGTCTCACTGCAGTTACTGTCCCTCTCACCATCTCCATCTGCTGTTCTCCCTATTCCCCTGCAGTTGCTGTTCCTCTCTCACCATCTCAATCTGCTGGCATCCCTGCCTCACTACAGTTACTGTCCTGCTCTCACCATCTCCATATGCTGGTGTGCCTATCTCACTGCAGTTACTGCCCCACTCTCACCATCTCCATCTGCTCGTGTCCCTGTCTCACTGCAGTTACTGTCCCCTTTTCACCATCTCCATCTGCTGTTGTCCCTGTTTCCCTTCAATAATGTCACCCTCTCACCATCTCCAACTGCGGTTGTCCCTGTTTCCCTTTGGTTACTGTCCCCCGCTCACCATCTCCATTTGCTGGCATCCCTGTCTCACAGCAGTTACTGTCCGGCTCTCACCATCTCCATCTGCTGGTGTCCTGATCTGACTGCAGTTACTGCTCCCCCTCACAATGTGGAACTGGTGGTGTCCCTGTCTCATTGCAGTTACCGTCCCATTCACCATCTCCATCTGCTGGTGCAGCAGTTTCCCTGCAGTTACTGTCTCCCTCTCACCATCTCCATCTGCTGGTGTCCCTGTCTCAATGAAGTTACTCGTCCCCTCTCAACGTCTCCACCTGCTGGTGTCTCTGTCTCCAAACAGTTACTGTGCCCCTCTCACCAGCTCCATCTGCTGGTATCTCTGTCGCACTACAGTTACTGCTCCCTCTCACCATCTCCATTTGCTCGTGTCCCTGTTTCTCTGGTTACTGCCCCTCTCACCATCTCCATCTGCTAATGACCCTGTCTCAATGCAGTTATTGCCCTCTGTCACCATCTCCATCTACTGGTGACCCTGTGTCACTACATAAACTGCCTCCCTCTCACGATCTCCATCTGCTTGTGTCCCTGTCTCAGTGCAGTTACTGACCCCCCTAACCATCTCCATCTGCTGGTGTCCTTTTCTCACTGCAGTTACTGACCCCCCCTAACCATCTCCAACTGCTGGTGTCTCTGTCTCACTGCTGTTAATGTCCCCCTTTACCATCTCCATCTGCTGGTGCTCCTGCCTCACTGCAGATTCTGTCCCCCCTCACGATCTCCATCTCCTGGTGCTCCTATCTCAGTGCAGCTACTTTGCCCCCTCTTACCATCTCCATCTGCTCGTATCTTTGTCTGACTGCTGTTCCTACCCCTCTTACCATCTCCATCAGCTGGTATCCCTGTCTCACTGCAGTTACAGTCCCCTCTCACCATCTCCATCTGCTGGTGACCCTGTCTCACTGCAGTTACTGCCCCCTCTCAACATCTTCATCTCCTGGTGGCCCTGTGTCACTACAGAAACTGCCTCCCTCGCACCATCTCCATCTACTGGTGTCCCTGCCTCACTGCAGTTACTGTCCTCCTCTCACCATCTCCAACTGCTGGTGTCCTTTTCTCACGGCAGTTACTGTCCTCCCTCACCATCTCCATCTGCTGGTGTCTCTGTCTCACTGCAGTTAATGTCCCCCTTTGCCATCTCCATCTGCTGGTGCTTCTGCCTCACTGCAGCATCTGTCCCCCCCCTCACCATCTCCATCTGGTGGTGCTCCTATCTCGCTGCAGCTACTTGCCCCCTCTCACCATCTCCATCTGCTCGTATCTTTGTCTGACTGCTGTTTCTACCCCTCTCAAAATCTCCATCTGCTGGTGGCCCTGTTTCTCTGCAGTTACTGCCCCTCTCACCATCTCCATCTACTGGTGTCCCTGTCACATTGCAGTTACTGTCGCCCCTCACCATCTCCATCTGCTGGTGACCCTGTCTCACTGCAGCTACTGCCCCCTCTCACCATCTCCATCTGTTTCCGACCCTGTCTCACTGCAGTTGCTGCCCCCTTTCACCATCTCCATCTCCTCGTGTCCCTGTGTCACTACATAAACTGCCACCCGCTCACCATCCCCATCTGCTGGTGTTCCTGCCTCACTGCAGTTACTGTCCCAGCTCACCAGCTCCACCTGCTGGTGTCACTGTCTCGCTGCAGTTGATGACCTCTCTCTCCATTTCTTAATCACTGTGATTGGCTGCTTTCTCCGTTTTACTGTGGGTCCAAGTGGTCTTCGTTCAAGTCCAGCTGAGCTTTTCAGGTTGTCTTTTTGATAAACAATTAATGAATCATCTGCAGAGCAGGTCCCAGGAGAATAGGTCTGATTAGCAATAAAATATAGTCTCAGAATTAGATTTAAATTCAATTCCGGGCTCGTTGCAGTGGAAATGTGATTTAGTTCCAGTGTTTGACACCCTTCAGTTCTTTCTCTGATTTCACGAATTTAACAATGAGATTGAGAGGGTATTTCACCGCCTTCTTCAGCTCCTGTCGGAATTTAGTCTGGGTCACAGCATAAATACATGTGTTGGTGCAGGAACTGAGAAGCTGCAGCATCTTTGATGTGTGATCTGTTATAAAGACAGGGTCAGTGTCGGAGTAAAAATACCGAATATGTGTCATTCGCCTATAAGTGATATACACAATCCGGCTCACCCACAACAGTATAAAACTGCCGGATATACTGATGAGTAAAATAATTGATTTTCTCCGATTATCCATCTCTGGGTCTTTGTGATTCTCTCCATTACTGTGGCCCCGGAATCCCTTGCGGACTTTACTGGAGAATAAAATATGTCTGACCGTCAGAACATTGAGCAGAAAAATCAGAAAGACCGGGACACAAGGAGTTAAAATGTAGTGAAACAATTCAAATGCGGCCCATAGGGGGGAAGTAAAGAAGCTGGGCTTAATGGTACAACCCATGGGAACATTATCAATAATGTACTTTGGTTTATAGATAAAGTACCAGGTGAGAGACTCTAAACAGCCCAGAGCACTCACTGTTCCTACAACCACAGCCGCTGTTTTCTTGGTGCAATATTTTGTTTTTAGCTTCTCACAACAAATGGCCACAAATCGATCAAAGCTGAAAGCGACTGTGAGCCAGACAGAAACAACAGTGGCTGCAGAAAGCAGAACGATAATGATAGTACACACGGGGGTAATTCTCAGGAATGAATCCTGGATATAAATTAAAACAATCCAACTCAATATGGGATCAGTGATAACGACCAGGAGATCAGACACTGCCATTCCCACCAGGTAGACAGTGATACATTTGGAGAGTCCGCACTTTCCTCGGGACAAGACCACAATCGCCACCAAGTTAACTGGAAGAGAGAGAAAAGGAAGCAGAGAAATTACTGATCAGACCTGGAGACAAAGCAGCAGTCTGACAGGATCTGGGCTGAAATTTCCAGCTTTGTTGCTGCATCGAACAGTTAAAACTGATTCACTGACCTGGGCAGTGTTTTGTCACAGTGAAATGTTTAAAACACAATTATTAAGAATGAATTGGGAAATTGAGACAGAAAGTGAATAAAGGCAACACTGGATCCACTGGAAGTACTGAGTGAGAATGCAGTGACAGTGGGGAAATGAGAAGGTGTTTTACAGAGATGGAATCCAATGGGTTAAATGGGAATTTGTCTCCAGGTTTGGGGAGAGTGGAAGGTGCCGATGGTTTGTTGCTGTGGGTTCAGAGAGCCGACAGAGGCTGGTACAAAATGGGAAAAGACTGAGAGCTGCTGCGGTGAGTTGGCCTGGGATTTATTTCGAAGAGGCAACTGGAGGATGAGACAGTGAGTGAGATTGGGAGGGAGAGAAGGAAAAGAACATGTTGGAGATGGAGGGGAGACAGGAGCAGATGGTTTGGGAAAATGGATAAAATGAAGCAATGGATGAGGAGACAGAGGATTCAATACATTGAGAGGAGAGGCTGAGATTCACACGGAGAGACTGCAGTAGAGTGTTAGAGGAAATGTCAGCTAGAGATCTCAGTAACACAACTCAATTAATACATTTAAACAGTAATACCTGCGGTTATTGGTGTTGGAGAACAGTTCATTGGTTGTCCAATATAGTAAATATATTTAACTTGTACAGGCAATTAAATATAAATTTAAATATATTTCTGATATCGGCCTCGTTCTTTATTGAATTCAGCAGTCACAGAGTTTTTAAAGTGCAGTATTTAAATAATGAATTACCATCAGTGAAGAACTGATTCTATTCTGTTTATTCAGTCAGCAAGTAAGGAATCGGAACTTTTTGCAAAACAAAATAAATATCTGACAGAAATAAACACTGAGGATCAAGTCCAACAGTAAAATTAACACACTGCTGCTTCTTTCTCTTTCTCTTTCCTTCTGCTTATCACTTTCCCTCGGTTTCGTTCTCCCTGCTTCTTTTCTCCTTCCTTCTCTCAGTCGCCCTCCCTATCTCTCCGATGTGCTCACACCCTGCAAACTGTTCCTTAAAGCCGCTTTTCACATACAATTTATTCCTAACATTCTGTGCCTGTGTTCCGTTCCCCAGCCCTGTGTTCAATGATTCTATTCTCAGAGTCAGTTTGTTTAATGGTGAAACCTCTGTGAATAATTTAATGTGTCTACAGGTCACCCAAGTCTCCACCTGCTCACCCACACTCTTCACTTCATCAACAATACATGGAATAAACAGGATCGAAAGTTTCTTCCAGACAAACCTCACAATCATTGAAATTCCTTCTCCTGGAATTATAAAGTACACTGTTAGAATGTGGGATTGTTTAATTAATAAAACACCGACATCAGCGCTGCAGCTGATAATCTACAGATAAATGGAAAGACTCTGGATTCCAACTGATAGAGTGTAAACCAATAAAAGATCACATCAATACTTTCAGTTTTACAATGTAGTCCAGTGACAGTGAAGGGTCCGCAGTGAAGCAGAGAAGGAGATGTGAAAGAGTCAGCAGCAAACTCAGTTCGGTAACCAGACTTCTGAAGCAGCGTCAGACACACACAGAATGAAATAATATTTTATAACAGTGATAACCAATAAATATATTGAAATCTCTGTTACATTGCTCCATATTAATAGGGATGGAGGACATTGTAAAACTGAGACCGTGAGATATCTCATTATCAAGCATCGCAAAACACATCCTAAAAAAATTCCAGGACTGGTTAGATCCACATCATGAAACTGTTAAAATCTCCTGATGGTCTGCTTCTTGATCCTAACAAAGACATCACATTCAACGGCATTCAATTCACAGAATAATGCAGCAACAATGCCAGGGTTAGTTAAACCAATGTCATTAAATACATCAAACAGCTCCAGTCAGACTGAAAGAGAAGACAATGAGAAGATTCCATCAGTAACCTGCTGGACAAGTACAGGCGGTTGTGTAAAACACACAGTGAGAAATAATACCGAGTACAGCAGTGCAACTAATATCGATTTGCACCATTAACAGCTGAGATACAGACTGACCAGGAACTCCAATTGCTGCAAGTGCAGGATAATAAATGCGTTCTATCTGATACATTACTGGATATCCCATTTCTGAGAGAAGCTGAGTTCTGTTAGCCTGGAATCCACAGCTCCAGCAGACACTCTGAGCTGATCCATTCCAATGGGTCCTGATTTCTACAGGGGATAAGTCTCCACTGACACGGTTATACCCCTGATCATTGCTATTAGTTACACTCACCTGAACAAACACATTACATCAGCAGCTTCGACACTGGTAAATAATGTGGTGGATAAAACACAATCATTCCAATATCAATGACATTTTCTCAGTAAGTCCTCTCTCGGGAATAAACCTGAAATCTGTCCTCATACTGAACGCATGCGACAATTATGAGTGGCATCATTTACATTTTCCCTATTGTTGTATTGACCTCGTTCACTCCTGGCATTTCTATTGTAAATGTAACTGAACTGTCAACAGTGGACACTGGATTCAGGGACAAAAACAATCCCGTTTCACTCTGTTACTGCCTTTTCCCAGTTAAAACGTGAACTTTAAGTCTCTGATTCGATACCACGCTCAGAGTTACAGTCTAGATATTGATATTGGGGACAGATACGGTACACGTCCATTGGGGAGGCAGTTGCGTAGCGATAATATTACTGGGATAGTAATCCAGAGGTCCAACACAATGGCCTGGTGACAGGGGTTCAAATACCAGCATGACAGCTGCTGGAACTTAAATTCAATTAATGAACAAAGGTCCGCAATTGAAAGCTAGTCTCTGTCATGGAGCCATGAGACTATCATCGATTGCTGTGAAAACCCATTTGGCTCGGTAATTACTTTGTGATGGAAATCAGCCATACTTACCCGGTCTGGCCTGCATGTGGTTACAGACCCAGAGCAATGTGGCTGACTCTTAACTGCTCTCTGAAACGGCCCAGCAAGTTGTCAAGGGCAACAAATGCTGACCTTGTCAGCGGAGCTCACATCACATGATAGAATAAAAGACAAACGTCTACCCGCTATTTCACTGCAGATATTTCCCTGTTTATTCTATAGTGGTTAATGGTTCCAGTAAAATTAGAACTGTACCAACTCCTGACTCCTTTCCTCCAGTTCACTGCTGACCAGACACCCAAAGTTCACTTTCCCTCACTATCAACTGCTCCAAATCCCTGTTTCCATGACCAACCCTAGCCAAGTCCATCTCACCCAACATCTTCAGCCTAACTGACCTGCATTGGATCCCAGTCCTCTAAGTATTTAAAATTTATAATTCTTATCATTGGGTTAAAATTCTTCCATGTCCTCACCACTCCTTATCTTTCAATGGGACTGCCCCGCCAGTTTCCAATATTACTGATCGGATTGTAACCAGAGCATCTCCAGCAAAGGCCTCTCTTCCCACACCAGCACTATTCCCTCTGGAATCCCGGAAATTTGTATTCTTGTTCCCTCCGCTACCACATCCACAGACTGCCTGCTGGTGACATAATCTACAGATATGCAGTGAGCTTCCACATGTCCGCTGACAGCACCCAACTGCAGCTCTCCGTCATCTCTCCTGACCCTCCACTTCCTCTGTGTTATCAGACTGTAAAAGTCTGTTTCCTATGAGATGCAATTTCCTCCAATTAAACTTAGTTTAGAACGAAACCTCCACCTTTGGTATCACCACGAACTCCAGACCGTTGTCATTGATTCCATTACCATTCCTAGCTGTTGTATCAGGCTAAATATGATGTTGCGTAAAATATGCTCCCCATTCATCCCTGACATGAACTTCTGACCTGATGTTGTCTCCATCAGAAATGACACCTCCTTCCACCTCCATAACATCTCCGGCCTCTGTCCCTGCCTCAGCCCATCAGGCACTGAAAATGATCAATCACTCATCTGTGTAAGATTATTAGGTCCCTAAAAGCTACTAACCAGATTACTAATTGTTAAAATCGAGTTATTGTAAACTAACAATTGACTTATTATTAATGAGGGAGCTCCCCTCCACGTATAAAATGGAGGGCGCTCCCCCTCTGCATATCAAATAGAGGGAGCTCCCCATCTATGTATAAAATGGAGGGAGCTCCACCTCTACGTATAAAATGGAGGGACCTCCCTTTCTGCGTATAAAATGGAGGGAGTTACCCCTCGATGTATAAAATGGAGGGAGATATCCTTCTATGTATAAAATGGAGGGAGATCCTTTCTATATAACAAATGGAAGGAGCTCCCCCTCTACATATAAAATGGAAGGCGTTTCACCTGTATGTATAAAATGGAGGGGGATCCCACAGACACCTCACTCACTTTAAAACACTTTTTAACTATTTTTATACCAGCGCCGCGATCGAATATAATATAAACAGAGACATGGTCAAATTCTCTCTTAATTTGTGCATTGGAGTGACGGAGAGAGAAAGGGGTGAAACAAAGAGATGCAACGTTAGGTGGGGCAGTAAGTTGTGAGGAGGACACAAAAAGGCTGCAAAGAAAAATGGACGGGTTTTGAGTGGACATGAAAGTGGCAGCTGGAATATCATGTGGAGAAGCAAGAATAGAAACACAGTACATATTTTCAAATGGTGAGAAACTATTAAATGTTGGTACTCAGAGGGATTTGGTTATCCTTGTACACAAATCACAGAAAGTTAACCTGCAGGTACAGGCATCAATTAGCATGGTAAATGGAGTTTTGGACTTTAATGCAAGGTGGTTAGAGTACCGGAGTGAGGAAGTCTTGCTGCAATGGTATAGGGTTTGGTGAGCCCACACCTGGAGTACTGTGTACAGTTCTGGTCTCAGTACTGAAGGAAGGATATACTTGTCTTAGCGGTGATGACAGAGCAAGCTTGAGGGGCCGTATGGCCTAGTCCTGTTCCTATTTCTTATGTTCTTATGACAGGAAGGGAGAAAAGGACAAAGAGGTGTTGACAGAGGGAAAGACACAGCGAATGACAGGGCGAGGCCGAGGCCAAGGTGGAGAAGTACTGAGAGAAAGGTGGGATGGATCACACAGCTGAATAGCTCGCTAGATGTCTGCACAGAATTCAGAGGCAGATCTCCAGTGTGCAGTCACTAGGATGGTGTGGTGATGGATTTGAACTCTGTATCCATTGATTTACAGCTGCAAATGTTCCAACTGGAGGAAGCTTCCTTCCAGGTCATTGGTGCCAATGCACTGATGGATTTCTGTTTGAAAAAATATGACCAGGTCGGGGTTCTCTCTGGACTCCCCTAAACCCTCCTGCCAGCCTTTGAATGACTCTTGGATTCACGTCTAAGGGAACTGGTCAATGGTTCTGGTAGAATTTCTCTCTTTACTGATGGGTTATTAAAGCCGATGGGATCCTGAGCTTTATAAACATGTATCGAGTGTAAAAGTCAGGAAGTGATGCTAAACCTTTATAAAACAATAGTTTGTTCCCAGCTGGAGAATTATGTCCAATTCTGGGACCACACTTTCGGAAGGACATGAAGGCTTTGGTGAATGTATGGAAGTGATATATGAGAACGGTTCCGGGGATGAGATTATTACAGTCACGCTGATATACTCGAGAAGCTGGGGCTGTTCTCCTTAGAGCAAAGCTTAAAAGGAGATTTGATCAAGGTGCTTAAAATCATAAAAGATGGAATTGAATACAGCGAAACAGATGGAATTGGCTACAAGACAGCAAAGAACAAACAGGAAACACAGATTTCAGGAGAGAAAGATGTCACCTGATGTTCTTGTCAGTGGATTCTCTGTCACAGGAGAGGTCATCGCAAATTCTAGAGAAAGAAACATCTCATTAATATCAGTAAAAGAATTTGAGTAAAATAGAGACAAGACAGATGGAAAGCTTTCTGTGTTTAATAAGAAGTGAAATGGTCGAGCAATGTCTTTATGGGAGAGGCCTGGCCTACATTTGACTCCATTCACACAGATAGAGATTCAGATAAATAAAGATATATATTTTTCTGATTTGGAGGATGAATTCATTTGTTGGTTATTCGAATACCTTCAGTCTTGTTATTAGCTATCAGCAGCTGTGTACAATTTCTAATTGCTCTGGTTTGATGTGGGTAAAATTTATGTTTGAAAGGATGGGGTGAATCTTATAACAATCTCCCAGAGATGAAGTGGGATTGAGGGACTGGAGTAAAGGTCAGTAACAGTGCAATGCACTTCACACGACATAGTGACAAACTTTGTTCTGTCAAAGTTTAATAAATCACACTTGTGTTGCACTGTGACAATTGCTGATAGTTTTTCTCACAGGATTGTCGATTGAAGTCTCCTTTATTGGCCGATGTGCAGAATATAAGAGCAGGGAGGTTAGGCTAGAACTATATAAAGCTCTAGTTAGACCACAGCATACAGTTGTAGTCACCACATTACAATAAGGATGTGATTGTACAAGAGAGGATGCAAAGGAGATTTACAGAGGATGTTTTCAGGAATGGAGAATTTTTGCTTTGAGGAAAGACTGGACAGGCTGTCAGCCTGAAGGGGAGATTTAATTGAGGTGTAACAAAATGATGATATGTCTTGATAGGGTGGATCGGGAGGACCTATTTCCCTTTGCAGAGGAGTCAATAAGTATAGAGCATAGATTTAAAGGAATTGGTACAAAGATTAGAAGAGAGATGAGGGGTAATTTTTTCACCCAGGTAGGGGACTGGAACTCACAGCTTGAAAAGCTGGTAGAGATAGAAACCTCATCACATTAAAAAACACTTGGATATGTAGTTGAAGGAATAACTTCTCCACGTCTACTCTGACCCATCGAATACACTCAGAGAAGGTACCAGACAGGTTAGATACGGAGTAAAGCTCCATTTAAACTGTCCCTGGAATGTCGGATTAACCCGGCTCACTCACTGTAACCGGGTCAGCCTCAAGACTCACCTGCCTCAGTCAGTGAGACGCTCCTGTGTCACTTGCCTTAATGTCAGTGGATTCCGGGTTTGGGAGCAGGACAGGCACATGGGATTAGGACGACAGCTCATGTGGAGGATAAGCATCAGTAATGCCTCAGAGAATCAGAACAGGCCAGTGAGACTCAGAAAAGGAAACTTGTGTTGAATTTGTGAGTCTTGCATTGTGGAATGCTTTTGTATTTGGTGAGAATGGTGACCCAGTGAAATGTTGTCTCTATGTGAGGCAGTATGGTCCTGTGTGTACTGTAAACGTGGACTGAAATGACAATGTAACTGATCAATTTTCGGCTGCATGCTATGTCTACAGTTATACCTGCTATCCTGTGAGAATGTGTATAACACACGATGGGATGAAGTCAAAGTGGCCACTGTTGAATTTGCTAGCTTGATCTTTGTGGGAACACAAGGGTTAAGTAAGTTAAACATATTAAATGGCCAATTCACTTGTACAAATAAACATTTAACTGACATTGCTATGGAATATCCTGTGTGCTGCATATCGAAGACAAGATATGAACAGTAAATGACCAAAGGCCTGGAATTACAAGAAGGCAGGACATGGATCATAAAAATGAGTCTTTAATTACAAGAGATTATGTACGGGTGAGGCTTGGAATGTAGAAGCAATTGCAATGTGTGTGCGGAGTCGTGTGCAATGAGATGTGGGTATAGGAAAAGATATTGATCACACACAGTGATTGATCATGCAGGGAAAGACCCGAACACTGAGCCCAGTGACATGGTGCACGAGGGAAGAGTGACGGTCAGTCCTGGATAAAAGGGGCTCCCTTTCCTTTATCTGACACTGCAGTCCAGATACCCGGGTCAGCTATTGGAAGAAGATCCCTCCTGAACGACTGATCATCCATCAGTGGGAACTTGGTGAGATTAAAGACACAGACTAGGTGAGAGTCTGTGGGAATCATTTGCAGCATTGATTTTTCCAGGAATATTCACTGGGATTTTAGTGCTGTTTTACTGGAATTCTATGTATCCTAACCTATGTGGAATATTTAATCTTTTCCTTATCGGATCGAATCTTTAGTTAAGTAGGACTAGACCTGAGAATAATTGTTTTTTTAAGTTGTTCTTCCGACAAAATGAGTGAAAATCGATGTGCAGCATCCCATCATATAATATACTTTGCTGTCTATGTTGCCTGAATACAGACATAAAATAGCCATAAATGTTCCTATTTATTCCGGGACAGACAGGTGAAGTGTTTATTTTCTCGATGATTTAACTCGACCCCTAATGATAACCAACATGGTGAGAGAGAGTGATAGGCAGGGAGAGAGAGAGGAACAGTAGTAGAGTAACAGATAGATAGGGAGAGATAGAAACGGAGTGAGAGCAGAGAGATAGTGAAGGATAGAGACAGAAGCATAGAGGTAGAAAGTGTCAGTTTATCCTGAGACACTTTTGAATCAAGGGGACGGGAGACAGGCTGGGGTGATGTACTGGGACCAGTGACAGAGACACATACTCTTCCTGTCTACATATAAAGTGCAGGGAGCTCCCTCTGCATATCAAATGGATGCAGCTCACCCTCTGTGTAGAAAATGGTGGGAGCTCTCCATCTGTGTATAAAATGGTGGGAGCTTTACATCAGTGTAAAAAATGGAGGGAGCTTATCTTCTGTGTATAAAATGGAGGGAACATCCCCTCTCTGTACAAAATGATGACAGCTCTCCCTCTACATTTAAAATGGAGGGCGCTCCTCCAATGTGTATAAAATGGTGGGAGCTCCCCCTTTACAAAAAAATGCAGGGGAAGCCCACAGACATCTCATCCTTTTTAACTCACTTTTTAACCATTTTCTTACCAGAGACAGGGTTCGTACAATATAAACAGAAGCATGGTCAATTCCGGTCTTAACTGGTGCATTGATAACTGAGACTAATGTAAAAGGTATAGGGGATGCAGCGGTCTCGAGTACAAAAGTCAGGAAGTGATGCTAATCCTTTATAAAATAATAGTTTATCCTCGTTTGGAGTATTGTCTCCAATTCTGGACACTACACATTAGGAAGGACATAGATGCTTCGGTCAATGTACAGAAAAGTTTTGCTAGCATGGTTCTAGGGGTGATACGCTGATAGACTGGAGAAGCGGGCGTTGTTCTCTTTATGGTGGAGAAGTTTAAAAAGTGATTTAATAGACGTGTTTAAAATCATGAAAAGTTTGGATAGCGTAAACAAAGAGAAACTGTTTCCAATGGCTGAAGGATCAATAACCAGAGAACGTAGACTGAAGGTGATTGGCAAAAAAAAAAAGAGGCAACATGAAGGAAAACCGTTTCTTTTTAACAATACTCGCTTTGGGTTTGAAATGCACTGTCTGATGGTACCATGGATATTGATTCAATAGTATCTTTCAATAGGAGAATTGGATAAATAACTGAAACAGGAAAAGAATGAAGTGTTGGGGAAGAAGAGGAGAGTGGCACTAAGTGGACTGCTCTTCAAAGGAGCTAGCACAGATTCAATGGATCGAATCACCTCCTACTGTGTTGTACTACTCTTTGATTCTATAGTCATCTTCTGAGAGAGACAGAGATAGACGAGGTGAGGGAAAGAGAGGGAGAGAGATAGACGGGGTGAGGGAAAGAGAGAGAGAGAGGGATAGACGGGGTGAGGGAAAGAGAGAGAGAGAGAGATGGGCTGATGGGGATAGAGAGAGACAGGGTGCGGGAGAGAAAGATACCTGTGATGGAAAGGAATAGAGAGAGAGACAGGCTGAGAGAGAGACACACACACACGGTCAGGGAGTGGGCGAGGAATAGAATGTCTCCTCGGGATGGGATGTGCTCGAGGGGCCGAACGGCCTCCTCCTGTCTTCCTAAGGTCTTTATTAATATTACATCCTGATATAAACAAGGCCTTGGTCATTTTTTAGCAAATGAAATGCAAGTAATTAACAAGTTCTCCTTTAAAATTATTAATTCGAATTCACAATAGTATTTGTGTGAATTTGGGGTTGACAGATAATATGCTGTTTATTAACATCACTGAATAAATTAATATTGAAAGATTCAATGTCATTTTGTTCCCATCCTTGTTCAAAGTCCTACTGATTCCCTCGAAGTTCTAACCCGAAGGAGCATTTCTGGCAGTGCGGGGTCCCTTTAAGAGGTTGGGACTGACTCTCTCCCTCCTCCCTCCACCCCCCTCGGGGTCACAGTGCTGGGTCAGGGGTCACAGACTGTACAGACACTGGGATTGACCAATGACCCCTGACCCCAAAGGCAAGAAAAGGAAAGCAAAAATTCTCCTGGTCCCTGTGAAATCAGATTGACAATAAGTTGAAAACCCGAGAGTGAGATATAAAAGGAGAAAAGAGAGATTATGATGCTTGTGAAAACATTATTTAAACAGAAGGAAATATTTGTGTTTATCTGTCTAAGTTGGTCAATGTGAATATATGTGTCTCTGTGTGGGTTTTTCTCTCTCTCGATCAGTGGGAGTGGATGTGCCTGGGTATGGATTTCTATGTGTGTGTGTGTGTGTGTGTGTGTGTGTGTGTGTGTGTGTGTGTGTGTGTATGTGTGTGTGTATGTGTGTGTGTGTGTGTGTGTGTGTGTCTGTGTGTGTGTCTGTGTGTGTGTGTGTCTGTGTGTGTCTGTGTGTGTGTGTCTGTGTGTCTGTGTGTGTGTCTGTGTGTGTTTTTATCTGGCCGTGTTAGTCTGTCTGTGTTTACTTGGCTGTCTTTGTGTCTCTGTCTGTTTGTGTTTCCAATTCTGGATGTGAGGGTGGGCGAGGACACTAAGGACACACTCTAATCTCTTATTAAAGATCTTTCATCTTAACAACTCCAATAAATATACAGAAATATCCTGCACAAAATATCAACCAGTTGTATCTTAATACTTGTCAGGACAAAAGTTCCCCTCTCAAACACGGCCTATGAATGGTTTATATGGGCTGATGATACAAAGATAGGTGGTACTGTAAGCTGTGAGGAGGGCACAAAGATACTGCATTGGCAGATGGACGGGTTAAGCGAGTGGGCAAGAAAGTGGCTGCTGGAATATCATGTGGAGAGATGTGAGGTTCTTCACTTTGGCCAAAAGAATAGAAACAGAGAATATTTTTCAAATGGTGAGAAACTATTAAATGTTGGTATTCAGAGGGATTTCGGTATCCTTGTACACAAATAACAGAAAGTTAACATGGAGGTACAGCAAGTGGAGTGTTGGCCTTTATTGCAAGGAGGTTAGAGTACAAGAGTGAGGAAGTCTTGCTGTAATGGGACAGGGTTTGGTGAGCCCACACCTGGAGTACTGTGTACAGTCCTGGTCTCAGTACTGAAGGAAGGATATACTTGTCTTAGAGGTGAGGAGGAGAGGGAGGGAGATACAGGGTAAGGGGGAGAAAGAGAGGGGGGGTGAGGGGGAGAAAGAGAGAGAGGGGTGGGTGAGGGGGAGAAAGAGAGAGAGAGAGACCGGATGATGGAGAAGGCAAGAAATAAAAAGTCCCAAAGGTGCAGCACAGGGTCCATTAAAAAGCAAAATCTGACACCAAACCCATATAAATTGAGATTAAAAGCTCGATCAAAGAGGTTAGTTTTAAGGAACATCTTGAAGCAAGTATGAGAGGTCGAGAGGCGGAGAGGTTTAGGGAAGGAATTCCCCAGTATTAACAGGCAGTGACATTAATTCCTGATTGTCGGTAGAGATTTGTTAGGAAAGGTTATTAATGTTTACGGAGCCGAGACAGCTCAATGTGGATAAGGAGCAAATCAGCCAAGACCTGAGTGAATGGCGGGACAGGTTTGAGGGGCCGAATGGCCTTCTCCGTCTTCCTAAGGGCTTTAATAATATCACTGCCAATGCATTTCTGTTTGAAAAAGGAAGTGATGTGAATCCTTTATAAAATAATAGTTTGTCCCCAGCTGAGGTGTTGTGTCCAATTCTGGGACCACACTTTAGGAAGTACATGGAGGCTTTGGTGAATGTACAGAAGAGATTTACTAGAACGGTTCCTGGATGAGATTATTACAGTTACACTGATGGACTGGAGATGCTGGGCTTGTTCTCCTTAGAGCAGAGAAGATTAAAAGGAGATTTCCCTTTCGTGAAACCATGTTGACATTGTTTGATTGCACTATGTCATATTTCTCAAGCGTGTGCAGGTACTGAGGGACCTGGAGGATCACGACCAGTGATCTTTGAAGGCGATAGGATATATTAAGAGAGTAATTCATAAGACGTATGCGATCTTAGTCTTCAGAGAGACAAAGAGAGAGAGGGAGGGAGCGACGCGCAGAAAGATGGAGGGAGAGACAGGGAGAGATAGGCAGATTTGAGGAGAGATTTTACATCTAACCGTGTTAAAAAAATATCAGAAAGATCAAAATCTGAAAAATATGGCCACACACAACAACTGAAGTCACACACCATCCTCACTTGGAACTATATTGCACTTCCTTCACTGTCACTGTGTCAAAAATTTGGAACACCCTCCCTAACAGCACTGCAGCTGTACCAACCCGCCATGGAGTGCAGTGGTACAAGAACATGGCTCACCACCACCCTCTCAAAGGGCAATTAGGGATGGGTAATAGATGTTGGCCTTGCCACTGACACACATGTCACTTGAATCAAATTAATTTTAAAAACACAGAAAATTGACACTAAGCCACTTCAGAACTGTCACAATATTAAACAACGGGCTTGGGGGAATTCCTGAACAGTCAGATTTATAGACTCAGGGCCTGGGGGAAACTCTGAATTGTCACAACTTTAAAGATAGGTCCTGGAGGAAATACTGAGCTGTGACAACTGTAAACGTAGGCCCTGGGGGAAATACTGAACTGTCACAACTGTAAACACAGGGACTGGGGGAAATACTGAACTGTCACAACTTTAAAGATAGGTCCTGGAGGAAATACTGAGCTGTCACAACTTTAAACATAGGGACTGGGGGAAATACTGAACTGTCACAACTGTAAATACAGGGACTTGGGGAAATACTGAGCTGTCACAACTCTAAACACAGGGACTGGGTGTAATACTGAACTGTCACAACTGTAAACACAGGGACTGGTGGAAATACTGAGCTGTCACAACTTTAAACACAGGGACTGGGGGAAATACTGAACTGTCACAACTGTAAACACAGGGACTGGGGGAAATACTGAACTGTCAGAACTTTAAACATAGGGACTGGGGGAAATACTGAACTGTCACAACTTTAAACACTGGGACTGGGGGAAATACTGAACTGTCACAACTGTAAAGACAGGGACTGGGGGAAATACTGAACTGTCACAAATTTAAACACAGGACCTGGAGGAAATACTGAGCTGTCACAAATTTAAACACAGGACATGGAGGAAATACTGAGCTGTCACAAATTTAAACACAGGACATGGAGGAAATACTGAGCTGTCACAAATTTAAACACAGGACATGGAGGAAATACTGAGCTGTCACAAATTTAAACACAGGACCTGGAGGAAATACTGAGCTGTCACAAATTTAAACACAGGACCTGGAGGAAATACTGAGCTGTCACAAATTTAAACACAGGACCTGGAGGAAATACTGAGCTGTCACAAATTTAAACACAGGACATGGAGGAAATACTGAGCTGTCACAAATTTAAACACAGGACCTGGATGAAATACTGAACTGTCACAACTTTAAACACAGGGCCTGGAGGAAATACTTAGATGTCACAACTGTAAACACAGGTCCTGGATGAAATACTGAGCTGTCACAAATTTAAACACAGGTCTTTGATGAAATACTGAGCTGTCACAAATTTAAACACAGGTCTTGGATGAAATACTGAGCTGTCATAACTTTAAAAAAGGGTCCTGGGGGAAATACTAAACTGTCACAACTTTAGACACAGGGCCGTGAGAAAATACTTAGCTGTCACAACTGTAAACACAGGGCCTTGAGAAAATACTGAGCTGTCACAAATTTAAATACAGGTCCTGGATGAAATACTGAGCTGTCATATCTTTAAGACCGCAATTGTTGACAACGCGATCGGTAGGTGGCGCTGTTTTGGCACATGCGCAAATACAGCATGTGCCACGAAAACGTCACAACTTGCGACTGTGGCAGCTGCCAGGACGAAAGATGGCGCTGCTCAAAGAAGCACAGAGATGAAACCTGAAAAACACGTGGCAGAATTCAATGGCCGGAGTGAGAGAGTGGAGCGGGCCGGGGAGAGCTGCGCGGGGGCCGGGGACAGCATCGCGGGGAGACCAGCGATGGCGGTGCCGGCGGGCGAGGGGGGGGGGAGGGAGAGGAGGAGGGAGGGGGGAGAAAGTGGGAGGGGGAGGGGGGAGAAAGAGGGAGAGGGAGGGGTGGAGAAAGAGGGAGAGGGAGGGGGGAGAAAGAGGGAGAGGGAGGGGGGAGAAAGAGGGAGAGGGAGGGGGAGGGGGTAGAAAGAGGGAGAGGGAGGGGGAGAAAGCAGGAGAGGGAGGGGGGAGAAAGAGGGAGAGGGAGGGGGAAAGAGGGACGGGGAGGGGGGAGAAAGAGGGAGAGGGAGGGGGAGAAAGAGGGAGGGGAGAAAGAGGGAGAGGGAGAAAGAGGGAGAGGGAGGGGGAAGAAAGAGGGAGAGGGGGAGAAAGAGGGTGGGGGAGGTGAGAAAGAGGGAGAGGGAGGGGAGAAAGAGGGAGGGGGAGAGGGGGAGAAAGAGGGAGAGGGGGAGAAAGAGGGAGAGGGGGAGAGAAAGAGGGAGAGGGGGAGGGGGAGAGAAAGGGGGGAGGGGGAGGGGGAGAGAAAGAGGGAGAGGGGGAGAGAAAGAGGAAGGGGGAGAGGGGGAGAGAAAGAGGGAGAGGGGGAGAGAAAGAGGGGGAGGGGGAGAGAAAGAGGGGGAGGGGGAGAGAAAGGGGGGAGAAAGAGGGAGAGGGAGGGGTAAGGAAGGGGGGAGGGAGAAAGCTGGGGGGAGAGGGAGGAAGGGGAGAGAATGGGAGAGGAGCAGCGGAACGGATGAGGAGTGCCTTTTTCAGTGCATGCGCCATAAACACAACAGCAAAAGACTTACTGGCCAGTGCCTGGACCCGGTGACACCAAGGTCTTCACACGCTCGCTCCCCGCGGCTCTCTGAGGCCTCTCGCTTCCGGCCCTCTCCATTCAGCCGTTCCCTCCAGCTGCGGATGCCCAATCCAGTTGCTTTCTCCCCAACCCAGTTGCTTTCTCTACTTCTCCACAGTTCTTCAGGCATTGCAACTGTTTGGTCCCTGCATTTTGCATACTCCCTCTCCCCACCCCTCCCCGCTCTCCCCACCCCTCCCCCTCTTCACCCACCCCTCCCCCTACCCCACCCCCACTATAGTTGAATATCTGAAGTGCAGTTGCAAAGTCGGGGAAATAGCATGCAAAACAAAACCTCAACAATTCTGTGTTTAATTATTGAAAAGTTTTATTAAGTTCATTAAGTATCCGAGGAACTGCTGTGCATGGATACATGAGTGTTGTGTCCAGCATTCCCGTTAGACAGACAGGCCGAGTCTCTGCTATGCACAGCTAAAGAGATTGTTCCTGGAGAGCCTTGTGGTGAATAAACGCTTGGCTCTCTATTCCACTACTGTATTGTCCATGTAAAGAAGGCAAAGTCACAAGAGTCTGAGCTCAGTCTATTCTTGGTGAATGTTCCCCAAGCGCATTCCAATGTGCATTCCCAATTCATCCATAAATGCAATGTTCCTTTCCACATCGTGACGAGCTCCGCAGCATGATCCAGTTGCCTTCGTTGCTTGAATGCTGACCTTAAGTCTCAAGGATTGTTTTCTCGACGGCATGTTTTACATGGATAGAAGAAAAGCAAATCAGAGTCAGAGCTTGCCTCCCTCTATCCACTGAAATTACTGTTGTGCACACCTTTTTAAGTTCTGCAGTGAAGGCACCAATTGATAACGTCGCCAATGAAGCACTTATTACCCACCTCAGATGCAGGAATCAGCACATCCTTGCGTCCTCTCCCGCACTGCCACCTTTGCTTGAATGCCGTCCTTAAGTGTCAAGGATTGTTTTCTCAAGGGCACGTTTTACATGAAAGAAAATAAGGAAAGCACATCAGTGTCAGAGCTTCCCTCCCTCCAATGAAATTACTGTTGAGCATGCTTTGTGTTCTGCGGTAAAGGCATGTACTGATAACACCGCCAATGAATCACTTAGTACCCACCTCAGCCGTAGGAGGCAGGATGATGTTACTGCCCCTATCTCGTGATGGTTCAATGCTGCTCTCAGGAAAAACATGAATGATGTGAGGGTGCTGGAAAAGAAGCACATTTCTTTTGGGCTATGAACATAAAGCTGGCCATTTAGCCCAGCAGTTCCCTGCCAGTGGTTATGTTACTCGTGCGTCTTTCCATCCATTCCCATTTAATCCTGCCTACGACTATCACCAGTTGTGTTCACAGCAAGAGCATTCACATTTCTGCTACCACTGGACACGGCATGCTTGTTTCTTTTAGTGCTCAGTCTCTTCTTGCTGGATGTTCCCCAAGTGCTTGACCCCTTTGGACGCCCTCTCTGCTTGACAGGCAGCAACTGGCAATTGCGGAGTCTCACAAGGCTCTGCATGGTTGTTTCAACGTCGGATGGGGCAACAGGTGGCTGTGTGTCCATGAGCACTGCCCTGATGGGTGTCGGAGCAGGTAACTGTGTGCCCATGAGCACTGCCCTGATGGGTGTAGGAGCAGGTAACTGTGTGCCCATGAGCACTGCCCTGATGGGTGTAGGAGCAGGTGACTGTGTAACTGAGCAGCAAGGAGAGGGTACCGCAGGTAGGGGAAATGGAGATTTGAACAGGCAGGCATATGTATGGTCCATCAGATCATTAGGCCAGGGGATGAGACGCTCAGGATCCAGGGTTTGTGACACGTGACTGATGTCCAGCACGCGGCCACCTCCATCCGAAGGTGCTTCCGGGCAATTGTTGGGCATAGTAAATGGCTCCATCTCATCAGCCAGTCCTGGCTGCCAGCGGAGAGTCTGTTTCCGCAGCCAGTCCAGTCTCCTCATGAATGCTGCCGTTCCACTCTGCAGAACGGCCTGTTGTAGCTGGTACAATTGATCTGAAAGCAAGCGGTAGTTTTCATTGTGGCTGAGGGGCCTTGGCTGTTCCTCTGCAATCACAATGGCAGCAGCCATGCCTGTTATCGTTGGTGTCTGAGATGCATGCCAGCGACAATTGGAAGCGAGCCTGTCCAAAGGCAGACCCAGATGCCTCTGCACAACAACAGCATGTTTGCCAGGCAACAAAGTCTGAATGGAGAAGATGCAGCTTCAGGTAGCCGGGCCATCATGTATCTACAGTGTGTACTGTTTGGCGCCAGAAATCACAGTCACTGTGCCTTCATCCTGCTACATGCGGTGGCCCAGACAATGGAAATGTTTTCCGAGCAACTCACAACAGGGACTGGAGAACATGCGGTGGCCCAGACAATGGAAATGTTTTCAGAGCAACTCACAACATGGACTGGAGAACATGCGGTGGCCCAGACAATGGAAATGTTTTCAGAGCAACTTACAAAGGCAGAGCAACTTACCTTGGAACAATCTCCTGTGTCAAATAAAAATGAAGCACGTCTCCAAAACGAATAAATAATTCAGATAAAATGCGAGAAAATGCCCGACGAAACCTCCCCTCCTTCCACTTTCAAAAAGTCGCGCCGAAGTATTGACGCATGCGCAGAGGACAAACTGGCGCGTCGGCGAGGAAGACGAAATAACGCGATGACGTCACTGCGCATGCGCACAACAGTGGTGGCAGGTAGTACCGCAGCGCATGCGCAGAGATGAAGAGACTGTGTGCGCATGCGCGTACCGCGTCGTCTGCGCAAAGCGGTCCTGGTAAGCCAGACCGCAGCGCATGCGCAGGGGGCATGAGACCGTCTGCGCATGTGCGCACCGCGGCGCATCCTGATGACGTGTACGATTAAGTAGCGTTGTCATGAATTACTTTGTTTTGTTTTTAGTGATGTCCACTAGAGAAGAAAATATCCTGGTCTGGCCTACATGTGACTCCTGATCCACAGCAATATGGTCGCCACTTAAGTGCTCTTTAAAATTGCCTATCTAATGACTCAGTGCAAGAGCAATTAGGGATGTGAAATAATTGCTAGCCGAGCCAATGATGCTCACATCCCACAAACGAATAAATATAATGTAGGCCAGACAAGGTAAGAGTAGCAGATTTCTTTCCCTAAAGGGACATCCGTGCACGAAATGAGTTTTAACATCACTCAAAAATGGTTCATGGTCACCATTACACTAATTTCTTTTTAATTCCAGGTTTATGAATTGAATTCAAATTTCACCATCTGCCTTGGGATTCGAACCCATGGCCCATGAGCATTAGCCTGAGCTCTGGATTACTAGTTCAGTGAGATTACCACTACGCCATACCTCCCCAAATTACTGTAAATCCTGTAAGAAAGAAGGTTTGTTTTTCGTCTTGTCCATCTTGAACTTTTGCTTATTTGTCTTATCTTTAATCAACGCTATAACTTCTTCGTATTTCTCCTCGAAGACCCATTTAACATCTTTATAAGACATGACTTTATTAATTTGCATTACATATTCTCGTGTAAATGCCTTTGGGTACATTAAGGTCGCCACACCCTCCTAAAGCGGGTTCCCTCTCAAAACCTGTGTTGGCCAGTCTCGCGATCCAGAGATCCTTCCATTCTTCCCAAAAGTGTTTGGAATGTGCCAAGTCTCAGAATGTAAGATTCGAGAAGATGGTGGTTGATAACCCCCTTCTAAGGTGAAAACAGATTTGGCAGCACAAAGCTTGTTGTGAATCGACTTAATTGAGATAAAGGCAAAGACAAGTTAGTTCAGTTTTAAGGTAAACCATAGTCACAAGCTCAGGCAATAATTAACAGTCTAACACAGATCCTACCCATATTTGAGACTGGAAAACAGAGCGCATAACTCTTTTTCTTGCAGCGTTTGGTCTTCAAGTTTTTGGTAAGTCTAGCTTTCTCTGGTCTCCTGTTGTTCTCAAATTCTCTGCCGTACAGTGTCAAAGACAGGACTTCTTTTATCCTGGCAGCTTTCCAGTTAACTATCCCCTCTGCAAATCAGTGACTAGTTTTGTATTAAAGGATGTCTTTTTTAACCAACCAAGGATCATGATCTGATGGTTGCTAAACGTTCCAATTTTCACAAGTGTTGTGTTGATTACTTTACCCAATGCTCTTACATTTCTAGTTTCCTTATCTGAGTAAGAGACAAATCTAGATCGATGCTGTTTCCACTGTCTGCTCTCATGGTCTCACCCTTTTGCAAATAAGCATTTCAAAACATGACATAATCTCCCAGAATCCCTATAACTTGATATCTTGTCTCTACTGTGCCCTATTTCTCAAGTTTCCCCACTTTACCAGACTACAAGGAAGGGTTCTAATAAAGCTAAATGTTAGTTTCTAACAAAAAATCAATTGTTAGTTTATGATATCTAGATTTTAACAATGAGTACACTGGTTAGTAGATTGTAGTAACCTAATAATCCTACACAGATGAGTGATTGAGCGTTTTCAGTGCCTAATTTGCTGAGGCAGGGGCAGAGGACAAAGATGTTCGGGGGGTGAAAGTGGCGTCACTTCTGCTGAATCCAATATGAAGTCAGAAGCTCAGGTCAGGGATGAATAGGGATCGTATTTTACACAACATCATATTCAGCCTGATGCAACAGCTAAGAATGACGATGGAATCAATGGAAAGGGTTTGGAGTTTGTGGCAGAGCCAAAGGTGGATGCTTCACTCTGCCCCATGTATAATTGGAGGAAATTGCAGCTCATGGGAAACAGACTGCTAGAGTCTGATAAAACAGAGGCAGTGGAGGGTCGAGAGAGACGATGGAGAGCTGGAAATGGGGGTTGTCAGCACCCATGTGGAAGCGAACCCCATATCTGTAGATATTGTCGCCAGCGGGCAGTGTGTAGATGCGGAAGAGGAGGGAGCAAGAATGGATTGATTCCAGAGGTAACAGTGCTGGTGTGGGAAGAGAGGCCATGGCTGGAGATGCTCTGGTTACAATCAGATCCGTAATATTGGAACCAGGCGGGGGCAGTTCCACTGAAAGTTACCAATGACAGAGGTATGGTAAGATCACGGATGGATTTGCTGCATGTTTGGAGCAGTGACTGGAGATGAGGAGTGGTGAGGACATGGAAAATTTTTAATCCATGGGAAGAATTATAAATTGAAGTACTTAGAGGACTGGGATCCAATGCAGGTCAGTTAGGCTGAAGATGTTGGCGAGCTGGACTTGACGAGGGTTGGACATGGAAGCAGGGATTTGGAGCAGTTGATAGTGGACGAATGTGGAATATGAGTCTCCGGTCAGAGGTGAACTAGAGGAAAGGAGTAAGGAGTTGGCAAAATTCTAATTTTCCCAGAGGCATTAACCACAGTAAAATAAACAGGTAAATATCTACAGTGAAATAGCAGAGAGAAGATTGTCTTTTATTCTTTCATGTGATGTGGGCTCTGCTGGAAAGCTCATCATTTGTTGTCTTTGACAACTTGCTGGGCCGTTTCAGACGTCAGTTAAGAGTCAGCCGCATTGCTCTGGGTCTGGAGCCACATGTAGGCCATACCAGGTAAGGATGTTAGATTTCCTTCCCAAAAGTATTTAGCGAAACAAATGGGTTTTTACAGCAATCGATGATTATTTCATGGCACATTTAAATAGAATAGTTTTCAATTGCAGACTTTTGTTAATTAATTGAATTTAAGTTACAGCAGCAGTCATGGTGGTATTTGAACCCTGTCCGCAAGCTTTTAGGTTTTGGGCTGTGGGCGAAGTCATTGGGGTTCTGGGTTGCTAGTCCACTGTTATTATGATTCCGTGACTGCCTCCCCAATGGACGTGTACAGTGTCTGTAACCTAATATCACCCACAATAGTTTTTAGGCTGCAAACCTGAATGTGGTCCCGAATCAAGGACTCAAATTTCATATTTTAATTGGGAAAAGGCAGGAACAGAGTGAACCAGAATTGCTTTTGTCCCTGGATTCAGGGTACACTACAGGCAGATCAGCGACATTTAACAATAGAAAAGCCAGGAGTCAACAAGATTAAAACAATAATATGGAAAATGAATGTTACGCCTCTCATAATTGTAATATCCATCCAGTATATTATATTCAATGCGAGAAGTATAACAGGCAAGGCAGATGAACTTAGAGCTAGGCTTAGTAATTGGATCTATGATGTTGTTGCTATTACAGAGACTTGATTGAGGGAAGGACAGGATGGGCAGCTAAATGTTCCCGGATTTAGAAGCTACAGGCGGGAAAGAGGGGGATGTAAAAGGCGTGGGGGAGTTACATTACTTGTTCAGGAGAATATCACAGCTGTACTGCGGGAGGACACCTCGGAGGGGACGTGCAGCGAGGCAAATGGGTGGAGCTCAAGAATAGGGAGGGTGCAGTCACAATGTTGAGGGTTTTCTACAGGTCTCCC
The DNA here is from genome assembly GCF_036365525.1 of Heterodontus francisci. Lineage (NCBI taxonomy): Eukaryota > Metazoa > Chordata > Chondrichthyes > Heterodontiformes > Heterodontidae > Heterodontus > Heterodontus francisci. The sequence goes on from NW_027140238.1 coordinate 611,249, forward strand.
AACAGCCAGCAGGAGGTAGAGGAGCAGATATGTGGACAGATTTTGGAAAGATGTAAAGGTAACAGGGTTGCTGTGGTGGGTGATTTTAACTTCCCTTATACTGATTGGAACTTAGTTAGTGCTAGGGGCTTAGATGGGGCAGAATTTGTAAGGAGCATCCAGGAAGGCTTCTTGAAACAGTATGTAGATAGTACAGCTAGGGATCGGGCCATACTGGACCTGGTATTGGGGAATGAGCCTGGGCAGGTGGTCGAAGTTTCAGTGGGGGAGTATTTAGGGAACAGTGACCATAATTCCACAAGTTTTAAGATAATTGCGGATAAGGATAAGAGTAGTCCTCGGGTGAAGGTGCTAAATTGGGGGAAACTAATTAGAACAATATTAGGCAGGAACTGAAGAATTTAGATTGGGGCGGCTATTTGAGGGTAAATCAACATCTGACATGTGGGAGTCTTTCAAACGTCAGTTAATAAGAATCCAGAACTAGAATGTTCCTGTGAGGAAGAAGGATAAGTTTGGAAAGTTTCGGGAACCTTGGATAACGAGGGATATTGTGAGCCTAGTCAAAATGAAGAAGGAAGCACTCATCAGGGCTGGAAGGCTAGGAACAGACGAATCCCTTGAGGAATATAAAGACAGTAGAAAGGAACCTAAGCAAGGAGTCAGAAGGGCTAAGAAGGGTCATGAAAAGTCATTGGCAAACAGGATTAAGGAAAATCCCAAGGCTATTTATACATATATAAAGAACAAGAGGGTAACTAGGGAAAGGGTTGGCCCGCTCAAGGACAGAGAAGGGAATCTATGTGTGGAGCCAGAGGAAATGGGCGAGGTACTGAATGAGTACATTGCATCAGTATTCACCAAAGAGAAGGACTTGGTGGATGATGAGCCTAGGGAAGGGAATGTAGATAGTCTCAGTCATCTCATTATCAAAAAGGAGGAGGTGTTCGGTGTCTTGCAAAGTATTAAGGTAGATAAGTCCCCAGGGCCTGATGGGATCTACCCCATAATACTAAGGGAGGCAAGGGAAGAAATAGCTGGGGCCTTGACAGAAATCTTGCATTCTCATTGGCTACAGGTGAGGTCCCAGAGGGCTGGAGAATAGCCAATGTTGTTCCTTTGTTTAAGAGGGGTAGCAAGGATAATCCAGGAAATTATAGGCCGGTGAGCCTTACATCAGTGGTAGGGAAATTATTAGAGAGGATTCTTCGGGACAGGATTTACTCCCATTTGGAACAAATGGACTTATTAGCGAAAGGCAGCATGGTTTTGTGAAGGGGAGGTCCTGTCTTACTAATTTGAGTGCGTTTTTTGAAGAAACGACAAAGATGATTAATGAAGAATGGGCAGTGGATGTTATCTATATGGACTTTAGTAAAGCCTTTGACAAGGTCCCTCATGGCAGACTGGCACAAAAGGTGAAGTCACACGGGATCAGAGGTGAGCTGGCAAGATGGATACAGAACTGGCTCTGTCATAGAAGACAGAGGGTAGCAGTGGAAGGGTGCTTTTCTGAATGGAGGGATGTGACTAGTGGTGTTCCACAGGGATCTTTGTAGTAAATATAAATGATTTGGAACTAAATCCCATTTCATATTCCATTCCCTACACTCGCCACAAGACAGAAAATACATTTTATATTCATAGCACAAAGCACAGAAATGATTTTAACTCTAAATATTAGATTATATTTCAGTGATAATCTGATCTATTACGGTGGAGCTTTGAGAGAGGGGACAGTAACTGCAATAAGATGGGGACACCAGCTGATGGAGCTGGCGAGACGGAGCAGTAACTGCAATGAGACAGGGACACCAGCAGATGCAGATGGTGGGAGGAGATTGTTGCTGTCGGGAGACCGGGACACCAGCAGTTTAACAGGGAGCCTAGCAGATGGAGATGGAGAGAGGGGGCAGTAATTGAAATCAGACTGGGAAACCAGCAGATTGAGATGGTCAGAGATCGCAAAACTGCCTTGAGACAGGGGCACCAGCAGATGGAGATGGTGAGAAGAGATACTTACTGTCGGGAGACAGGGGCGCCTGCAGGTGGAGGTGGTGAGAGCCGACAGTAACTGCAGTGAGAGAGGGAGACCAGCAGATGTTGTCTTTGAGTTCGACCAATACCTGCAATGACGCAGGGACAGCAGCAGATGGAGATGGTGCGATTGGGCAGTAACTGCAGTGGAACAGCGACACAAGCAGATGGCAATTGTGTGAGGGAGCAGTAACTGCAGTGAGACAGGGACACCAGCAGATGGCGAGGGAGAGAAGGGGCAGTAACTGTATTGAGACAGGGACACCAGCAGATGGAGATGATGAGAGAGGGAAAAAGCTGCAGTGAGACAGGGACACCAGCAGATGGAGATGGTGATGGTATATACATTTATGAGTAGCCTTGATAGGATAGGTTGGAAGAAACTTTTTTCAATTAGTAGAGGCGTCAATAACCAGGGGTTATAAATTTAAGGTAAGGGGCAGGATGTTTAGTGGGGATTTGAAGAAAAGAAATTTCACCCAGAGGGTGGTTGTGATCTGGAACACTGCCTGAAAGAGTGGGAGCGGTAGGAGCCCTCAAAACATCTGAGAAGTATTTAGATGATCGCTTGAAATGCCATAGCATACAAGGCTGCGGGCCAAGTGCTGGAAAATGGGATTAGAATAGATGGGTGCTTGATGGCCAGCACAGATACGATGGGCTGAAGGACCTGTTTCTGAGCTCTATAACTCTATGACTGCAAGACAGTATCTTGGGTTTTATTAATAGGTGGCCTAGAGTATGAGAGCAGGAAAGGTATATTGAACTTGTATAAGACACTAGTTCAGCTTCAGCTTTAGTATTGTGTCCAATTCTCGGTGCCGCACTTGAAGAAAGATGTGAGGGCATTGGAGACAGTGCACGAGAATTCACGAGAATGGCTCCAGGGTTGAGGAATTTCAGTTCTGAAGATAGATTGAAGAAGTTAGGGCTGTTTTCCTTGGAGAACAGAAGGCTGAGATGTGACTTAATAGAGCTGTTTAAAATCATGAGAGGTCTGTAAAGAGTAGATAGAGAGAAACAGTTCCCACTCGTGAAAGGATCGGGAACGAGAGTCCAAAAATTTAAATAATTTGGTAAGAGAAGCAAAAGTGACACAAAAAAAAGCTTTTTCACACAGCGAGTGGTTAAGGTCTGGAACACGCTGCCTGAGAAAGTGGTGGAGTATATTTCCATTGAAGAATTCAAAAGGAATTAGACAGGAAGAGGAAAGAAAATGAAAACTGTGCAGGGTCATAGAGAGAATGCAGGGGAATGGGACTGAGGGAATCACTCTTTCAGAAAGCCAGTGCAGACATGATGAGCCGAATGGCATCCTTCGACACTGAAACAAATCTGTAAATCTGTGAATTTGTGAATAGGAGCATAGGAACATTAGGCCATTCAGCCCATCGAACCTGCTCCACCATTCAATACGATCATAGAAAAAAGAACAAAGAACAAAGAAAATTACATGGCTAATCATTCAATTTGACGTCTTTTGCACATGCGATCCTCATATCCCTTTATGTTATTTGTATTTAGAAATCTTTCAATCTCTGCTTTAAAAATACTCAATGACTGAGCTTCCACAGCTCTCTGGAGTAGAGAATTCCAAAGATTCAGAACCCTCTGAGAATAGAAATTTCTCCTCACCTCTGTCCGAAGTGACTTCCCCCTTCCTTTGAGTTGTGACCCCTGGTTCTAAACTCCATGTGCAGTCTCACCAAGCTTCGATACAATTGAAGCAAGACTTCACTACTCCTCCCGTGATAAAAGCTAACATACCAGTAGCCTTCCCAATTGCTGGCTGCACCTGCCTCTTAACTTTCAGTGACTTATTGACGAGGACACCCAGGTCCCTTTGTGCACCTACACTTTCTAATCTCTTACCATTTAAGAAATACTCTGCACATCTATTCCTTCTATCAAAATGGATAAACTCACCTCCTGACTCCATTCCTCCATTTCACTCCTGACTGGCCAGGCAATCCCCACCTGCCATCAATGTCAACTGATCAAAAACACTGCTGTACATGTCCAGTCCTCACCAAGTCTCGCTGTGAGGCTCCTGCATAACAGGGGTCTTGAATAACACTGAGAGCTACTTCAGTGACAGCGTCGTCAGTTGCACAGAGTTTGCAATAATGCCCAACACACCTTTCCATCTGCTTTCCAGATTCAGTGATAATTACCACTGTATTTATCTAAATGGAGCCGTTTTAGTTACTGCTGGCCCCATTGCTTTGTTAATTCCTTCATACACCCCTCTAGCATTCCTGGAGTCAGCAGCAGATTGTGTGTTGTTGCAGATTCAACCAGTATTTATTGGCGCAGTGCCGGCAGGCTGCTAAGAATTATTCCTGGCAGCTCTGAGAGGATCTAGCATTTTTTGTTGTTGTTGGCAATACGCTTGTAGTTCATGGAGGTTTTCATTTTAATTACAGTCACTGTCTCCATTTCAGTCCAATAAGTCTCAAAGCAGTCAGCCTTCCTCTGATCTCTTTTCCATACACAGTGAGTGCAGAGTAACAGATGGTGACGTTCAGATGATCCTATTTCGACACCACACTCAGAACTGTGGTGTTGTTCTCTGAAAGAGCCTCATAAAGAATGTTTCGGAACTCCTGGGAGCGTTTTGGTTCAGTGGTTCGGAAAATGTTGATCTTCTTTGATGGGTAAAGCTTCCTGGGATGAAGCTTGGCCTTGATACACACCAGGGAATTATCAGCGTCATCGTCAGCACATTGATATCTGCGAGTGATGAGGGCACTGTTGAGGGTGATAAGTCTTGTGATGATAAGATCTCGCCGGTGCCATGAAAATGTTCTCAGATGCTGTCAGCACATCATTTAGCACGGTTGATCTGAGTAGCTTTTTGTCACAAAGGGTCCATGGTGTCAGTATAACTGTAATAAATTCTGTCCATTTCCGTTCGTCTTTCTATTCCCCTGGTACACTATTCACGTTGGTCAAGAGTCGGTACCCACCCTTTCGTTGAACTCCCCTTGAAGATACAGTCCCAGGGTTTTGGGAATACTCCTGATGGCAGCTTCAAGTGTCTCATCCAGTTGATCCTCGATGTCTGGGAGGGAGGCGAATTTTACAGCATAGATGCACATGGGATTAACTGGGCCCACACTTGCTGATAGGAGAAGATTACTAAGCCTCTCGAAGCCTCCAGCCACGAGTTCCAATCAAGGAAAGTAGTGTTTTTTTTAAATTACTGTGAAACACACTTCATGCTCACATGTTGCCTCTTTGTACTTTCCAATGACTGAAGAACATGTAGTGTTTCTCATTAAAGTAACCTCCAGGAGCGAGTCTGTTTTCTTATATGTTACTTACTCCCCTGTTAATTGTTATCAAATGAAATAAAACAATTAACAGTAACTTTATACCCTGTGTATGAGCTGGCAATCCTGAGTAAACAATCACTGGGACTGTATTCCACTGTGTATCAGTTACCAAGTCGAAAGTGGTAACTAATTGTAACATAATTCCCCTTAAACTGTTATGAAACCCAATGTTAGAATTCGCAATAACTTTAGGTCATGTATATTAGTTATTAAGATGAATTCAACAATGGTGTATCGTGTCCGAGTAAACCAATATTTTTTAAAGTTCATTGCTGGCTAGGCCAGAATTTAATTCCCAAAATTAATTGACCTCGAGAAGGTGTTGGTGAGCTGTCTTCTTGAACCGCTGCAGTACATGTGGGGTAGGCACACCCACAGTGCTGTTCGGAAGAGAGTTCCAGAATTTTGACTCAGCGACAGTGAAGGAACAGTGATATAGTTCCAGGTCAGGATGGTGTGTAACTTGGAGGGAGACTTGCAGGTGGTGATGTTCCCATGCATTTGCTGCCCTTTTCCTTCTAGTTGGTAGAGGTCGCAGGTTTAGAAGGTGTTGTCTAAGGAGCCTTGGTGACGTTGCTGCAGTGCATCTTGTAGATGGTACACACTACTGCCACTGTGTGTCGGTGTTGGAGAGGGGATATGTTGATGGATGGGGTACCAATCAAGTGGGCTACTTTGTCCTGGATGGTGTAGAACTTCTTGAATGTTGTTGGAGCTGCACCCATCCAGGCTAGTGGAGAGTATTCCATCACAGTCCTGACTTGTGCCTTGTTGATGGCGGACAGGCTTTGGCGAGTCAGGAGGTAAGTTACTCGCCACAGAAGTCCTAGCTTCTGACCTGCTCTTGCAGCCAATTCAGTTTCTGGTCGATGGTAATCCCAGGATGTTGATAGTGGGGGATTCAGCGATCAGAAATTCATTGAATGTCAAGGTGACATGGTTATATTTTCTCTTGGTGGAGATGGCTTTTGCCTGGCACATGTGTGGCGTGAATGTTATTTGCCACTTATCAGCCCAAGCCTGGATATTGTCCAGGTCTTGCTGCATTTCTACACGGACTGCTTCAGTATGTGAGGAGTCACGAATGGTGCTGAACATTGTGCAATCATCAGCAAACATCCCCACTTCTGACCTTATGATTGGAGGAAGGTCATTGATTATGCTTAGGCCTAGGACACTACCTTAAGGAACTCCTGCAGTGATGCCCTGGAACTGAGATGATTGACACCTACCTTCCTTTGTGTCAGGTACAACTCCAACCAGGGAAGCGTTTCCCCCGATTCCCAGTGACTCCAGCTTAGCCAGAGCTCCTTGATGCCATCGGCCACCGAATGACGGCACAGTGACACAGTGGTTAGCACGGCAGCCTCACAACTCCAACCAGCCGGGTTCGGTTCTGGGTACTGCCACGGCGGAGGCTGCAAGTTCTCTCTGTGACTTTGTGGGTTTTCTCTGGGTGCTATGCTTTCCTTCCACATGCCAAAACTTGTGGGATTAAAGGTAAATTACCGATTATAAAAAGTACCCTGGAATAGGTAGGTAGAAGGAGAATTAAGGGATTAATGTAATGTTAGTATAAAATGGGTGGTTGATGGTCGGCACGGACTCGGTGGGCCGAAGGTCCTGTTTTGGTGACTCGAGATGCTGCCTTGATGTCAAGGGCAGTCACTCTCATCTCATCTCTTGAGTTCTGCTCTTTTGTCCATGTTTGAACCAAGGATGTAATGAGGTCAGGAGCTGAGTGGCCCTGACGGAACCCAAACTGAGCATCACTCAGCAGGTTATTGCTAAGTAATTCCCGATTGATAGCACTGTCGATGACACCTTCCATCACTTTACTTATGATTGAGAGTAGACTGATGAGGCGGCAATTGTCCGGGTTGGATTTGTCCTGCTTTTTGTGTACAGGACAGAGCTGAGCAATTTTGCACATTGCCAGGTATATGCCAGTATTGTAACCTTATTTTCATGTGTACCAGTCATTTTGCAATTATGCCATTAACAGTAAGCTTATTCCCACTTGCATTGCATCTATCCTCGTACAATAATCTACTGCAACGTTATTCCCTGTTCATTAGTTATCAGGCACAATAAACAACTTATTGTAAACTTATGCTCTGTACATTAGTTATGAGGTCCAATTTTGTAATTAATGGTAACCCTCTTTCCCGTGTATTGGTTCGGGATCTCAATCTATCAATTAACCGCTGCTTGATTAGCTGTACACGAGTTATCAAGCACAATGCAACACTACTTGCAAATTTATTCCATTGTGTATCGGTTATCAAGGCCCATTTAAGAAATAATTGCAACTTTATTCCCTTGCATGTGGTTATGTAGCACAATATAACAATTTACTGTCTATCCTCTTTCCTGCATGTTCGTCATCGTGTCCACTTTAACAATTAACTGTAAATTTATTCCGAATTTTATTGCTTGTCAAGCCAAATTTAGCAATTACCTATCGTGTTGTACTCATGTTCAGTCATTATTTCGATCCGTATAAGAATTAACACCTTTCATTCGTGTATAACAATTGAACAATTAACCATGAAATGGTGCACCAGCTTATTCACCTTCCTTTGATCATAATCCAATATAACAATTCACTGTAGTTGTTTGACCCTTGCATAATTTATCATATCAAATATAAATAATGTATTTTCCCCATGTATTGTTTAAGATGTTCAATTTTCTAATTAACTGTAACTCTGTTAAGCCGTTTATTAGCTATTGTGTCCAAATTAACAGGTGACTATAGCCTTATACCCCATACAAGGGTTATTATGAACAACTGAACAATTAACTAATGGCATTTGCCCCAGTGTATTTGTTATTTTCAATTGAAAAAAGGGACAGTAACTTTATACCTCTACATACAGTCTATCTGGCCAAATGTACTTATTAACTGTAATTTTTATACCCTGTACTAGTTATCAGGTCCAATTTAACAATTGGTGACAACGCTATTCCTTGTGAATTACTTCTCAGGTCAAATTAAATAATTAATTCTGACTTTGTTCCCCTGTGTATTGATTATTATGTCTGATTAAACAACTGACAATAACCCTATTCCCCTGTGTATGAGTTACCATGTGTAATTCTACTGCGACAAAATTCTGCATTGGTTACCATACCCAATTGAATATTTCATTTGCCAATCAATTTCCTGTATATTGTTATCAAACCCAATACATCAATGACGTTAAATTTAGGCACCAGTATAACAATTGCCATATCAGATTTAAATTGCGATATTTTTTTCCCTTAGGTGCTGTTAAATAAATATAATAACTGTAATATCCTTAAATGGTTCATTAGCTTCCATGTCCAATTTAGCATTGCAGTGATGTTTTTAACCCATATATTCTAATCCCGACCAATTAAATGAATGATTTTATTATCTCGTGCTTTTGTTACATTGCGGCACAGTGGCGCAGTGGTTAGCACCGCAGCCTCACAGCTCCAGAGACCCGGGTTCGATTCCAGGTACTGCCTGTGTGGAGTTTGCAAGTTCTCCCTGTGTCTGCGTGGGTTTTCTTCGGGTGCTCCGGTTTCCTCCCACAAGCCAAAAGACTTGCAGGTTGATAGGTAAATTGGCCATTATAAATTGTCACTCGTATAGGTAGGTGGTCGGGAAATATGGGGATATGGGATTAGTGTCGGATTAGTATAAATGGGTGGTTGATGTTCGGCACAGACTCGGTGGGCCGAAGGGCCTGTTTCAGTGCTGTATCTCTAATCTAATTAACGGCAACTATATATCCTGTGTACCAGAGATCTGGTCCAATATTGCAATTACTTGTCCCTTTCTTCCCTTGTACATTGGTTATCATGTACACTTAAACAATTAATTGTAAATTACTCACCTGTGAATTATTATCAAACACAGTATAATAATTAACTGCAACTAGATAGCCTGTATATGAGTTATCAAGCCCAATTTCGCAAGAACTGGAACTTTATTTCACTGTGTATCAGTGATCAAGCCTAATTTGTCATTTGCCTGTAATTTTATTTCTTTGTGTATGAATTATCATGACCAATTTAACCATTAAACATAATTCAATTTTATCACAACAAACCTATGCCTGCTTTGTTATTTCCAAATTAACAAACAGCTGTAGTTTTTAACCCATACACCGGTTATCAAGAACCATTTAACAATTAACTAATTCTATTAGCTAATGTATTAGTTATAAGCATTTGAATAATTTACTTCCACTTTATTCTGCTGTGAATTGCCATAAAACCCAAATGAACTTCCAATGCAAATTTCTTCCCCTGTGTATTTTCTCAATTTCAATTTCATAACTAAATATAGTCTTTACACCATGATGTTTTTTAAAAATCAAGCCCAACACAGCAAGTGTGCTATCTATCATGTTCAATGTGATGAATAACTGCAACTTCATTTGAAATTGTTCACTTTGGCAGGAAGAATAAAGACAAAGCAGAGTATTACTTAAACGGAGAATGACTGCAGAAATCCAAGGTAAGAGGGACCTCGGTGTTCTAGTGCAGGAGTCACAGAAAGGTAGTATGCAGGTAAAGCAAGCAATAAAGAAGGCTAATGGAATGCTATCCTTTATTACAAAGGAAATTTAAAATAAAAGTAAGAATGTTATGCTTCAGTTATACAAGGCATTGTTGAGACCACATCTCGAATATTGTCTGCAGTTTTGGTCTTCCTATTTAAGGCAAGATGTAAATGTGTTAGAGTCAGTTGAGAGGAGCTTTACTGGATAGATACCTGGAATAAGCGGGTTGCCTTTTGAGTAAAGTTTGGCAGACTAGGCTTGTTTTCACTAGAGTTTAGAAGAGTGAGGGGAGAATTGATTGAAGTACATAGGATCCTGAACGGCCTTGACAAGGAGGCTGTGGAAACAATGTTTCCTCTGTCGGCGAGACCAGACCTAGAACATCGAACATGGACCTAGGGGGCACTGTTTTAAAATTAGGGGTGCCCTTTTCGGACAGAGATGTGGAGATTTTTTTTTTCTCGCAGAGCGTTGTGCAACTTTGGAACTCTCTGCCTCAGAAGGTGTTGAAAGCGGGGTCATTGAATAATTTTAAGGCGGGGTAGATAAATTCTTGTTAGGCAAGAGAATCAAATGTTATCGCAGGTAGATGGGAGTGTGGATTTTGAGACACTAACAGAGCAGCCATGATCTTATTGAATGGTGGAGCAGGCTAGATGGGCCGAATGGTCTGTTTATGCTCCTAATTCATATATTCGTATGTTCATATTCCTCTGTGTATTGGTTATCATTTCCAATTTAACAATTAACTCAAACATTATTTCCATTAGTATGTCTTATCAACCCGATTGAACAATTAGATTTACCTTTATACTTCTGTGCATTCAGCATTATCTTCAATATATTAAATAATTTGTGCAGTTTTGTAAGTTGTGTACTTGTTATTAGGAACAGTGCAACAGTTAGCAATAACATTATAAACAGTGTATCCCTTATCAAATCTAATATAATAATTAACTGTAACTTTGTTGATCTGTGTATTAGTGATCCGCTCCAATTGTGCAATTAACTGTAAATGTATTATTCTGTGCATTAGTTATCAAGGATAATTTCACAATTAAGTGTAATTTAACTTCCATTAATAATATTTAATGAATTTTATTTAGGCATTAAAAGTAAAGTAAAATACTGTGGCTGTTGGAAATCTGAATTGAAAAAAATTCCAATGTGAGGTCATGCAGCTGGAACTTTAACTCAGTCTCTCTCTATATATTTGTGTTGCCAGGTATTCCATTGTCTCTCTGGCGCTTTCTGTTTTATATTTAAACCTGTGCATTGTCGATCTAAATGTTATCTCGAACGTTATTGCTATGAGAACTATTATCAAGCCTAACATAGAAAATAGCTTACTTCGTTCCATCAATATGGAACAACTAACTGCAAAATCATCCTCGAGGAACAGCATCTCATCTACCGATTAGGCACACTGCAGCCTGCCGGACTGAACATTGAGTTCAATAATTTCAGAGCATGACAGCCCCCCATTTTATTTTCATTTTTAGTTGTTTTTTCTTTCTTCCTTTTTCTTTTCTGCATTTATTACCCTTTTTTTGCATTTATTTCATTTCATCTTAGTTTGTTCAGTTTGCTTATCCACTGTCTTTTTTCATGTTTGCACTTGCTGCTGTTCAATATTCAGTCCGTTAACACCTTTTCTGTACTAATGCTTTGTCTTTCAACACACCATTAACATATTGTTTGCCTTTGCTACATGACCTTTTGGTCAGCGATGTGGCCTTGTCCAATCCACACCTCATCCTTTGTTATCTCTTGCCCCACCCCACCTCACTTGCTTATAACCTGCGACATTTTTAATATTTGTCAGTTCCGAAGAAGGGTCACTGACCCGAAACGTTAACTTTGCTTCTCATGCCACGGATGCTGCAAGACCTGCTGAGTGGTTCCAGCATTTCTTGTTTTTATTTCAGATTTCCAGCATCCGCAGTATTTTGCTTTTATTTTATGCAAAATCATCGCTCTGTGTCTGCTTCTCAAGACCAATGTAGCGATGAAAATGAATATTTCATACTGCAGACAAATAGTTAGGGCGAATATAAAAATTAACTGCAGTTTATTCCCCTGAGTATTATTTTCATGAGAAATGTGACAATTAACTGTAAATTTCTCCATCTGCGCTTTGGCGTCATGAGAAATTTGATGATTAATCATCAGTTTATTGCTCTGGTTAGTTGTTGTCAAGCCGATGTTAAAGATGATTGTTAAAATGTCACTGACCCCCGAGGACAGCCGACTGACTCAACGGTATTTAACTCATGGAATCCAGGCAGAGAAAACTGTCTCCACTGAATGTACTAAACCAGGGGAGAACAGACCAACCCCTCCGTCTCGGTGTCACAAAACACAGGGGAGAGAGAGGCCCGAGCCCATTGCCCCCGCATGACTGACTCAAGGGGGGCAGCAGACTGACTCCACTGTGTCTGTATCATCGACCCCGGGGAGAGCAGACTGACACCACTGTGTCTGTATCACTGACCTGAGGAGAGCAGACTGACCCCACTCTGTCTGAATCATTGACCAGGGGAAAGCCGATAGACCCCATTGTGTCTGCAGCATTGAGCCCAGGGGGAGAGCAGACTGACTCCAATCGGTATGTATCACTGATCCCGGGGGAGAGCAGACTGACCCACTGTGTCTGGAACACTGACCCCAGGGAGAGCAGACTGTCCCCATTGTCTCTGTATCACTGATCCCCGGGAGAGCAGATTGACCTAAATGACTGTATCACTGGCTGCGGGGAGAACAGACTGAACCACTGTGTCTGTATCATTATTAAAGTATCTCCACAGCGAGACTGACTGAGTGGGTTTGTTATTATAGTATCGCCATAGGGAGAGTCACAGAGTGGGTCTGTTATAATCGTACCCCCACAGGGAGAGTCAATGAGTGGGTCTGTTATTATTCTATCTCCTCAGAATCACCGATGGGACTGTTCTTATGGGACCTGAACCGGGAGCGTCACAGAGTGGGTCTGTTATTATCGTATCTCCACGGGAAGAGTCAGTTTGTGGGTCTGTCACTATAGAATCTGAACATGGAGACTGTTCGGTTCTGTTCTTACAGAATCTCTGCAGGGAGACTCACTGAGTGCGTCAGTAATTATACTATCTCCACAGGGACAGTCACTGAGTAGGTGTATTTTTATAGTTTCTCAACAGGGAGAGACACTGAGTATGTCCGTTATGATCGTATCACCACAGGGAGAGTCACTGAATGTGTCTATTACCAAGGTACCAGAACAGGGAGAATAACTCAGTCTTCTTCTTTGGCCTCCTTGTCTCGAGAGACAATGGGTAAGCGCCTGGAGGTGGTCAGTGGGTTGTGAAGCAGCGCCTGGAGTGGCTATAAAGGCCAATTCTAGAGTGACAGACTCTTCCACAGGTGCTGCAGATAAAATTGGTTGCTGGGGCTTTTACACAATTGACACTCCCCTTGCGCTTCTGTCTTTTTTCCTGCCAACTGCTAAGTATCTTCGACTCGCCACTCTTTAGCCCCGAAATTATGGTTGCCCGCCAGCTCTGGCGATCGCTGGCAACTGACTCCCACGACTTGTGATCAATGTCACAGGACTTCATGTCGTGTTTGCAGACATCTTTAAAGCGGAGACATAGACGGCCGGTGGGTCTGATACCAATGACGAGCTTACTGTACAATGTGTCCTTGGGGATCCTGCCATCTTTCATGTGGCTCACATGGCCAAGCCATCTCAAGCGCCGCTAATTCCGTAGGGTGTGTAAGCTGGGGATGTTGGCCGCCTCGAGGACTTCTGTGTTGGAGATACGGACCTGCCACCTGATGCCAAGGATTCTCCGGAGGCAGCGAAGATAAAATGAATTGGGACATCACTCTTGGCTGACATGCAGTGTCCAGGCCTCGCTGCCATTGAGCAAGGTACTGATGACATAGGCTTGGGATACAATCGGACTTGTGTGTTCCATGTCAGTGCGCCATTTCCCCACACTCCCTTGGCCAGTCTTGACATAGCAGTGGCAGCCTTTCCTATGCGCCTATTGATTTCTGCATCGAGAGACAGATTACTGGTGATAGTTGAGCCTAGGTAGGTGAACTCTTGAACCACTTCCAGAGCGTGGTCGCCGAAATTGATGGATGGAGCATTTCTGACGTCCAGCCCCATGATGTTCGTTTTCTTGAGGCTGATGGTTAGGCCAAATTCGTTGCAGGCAGCCGCAAACCTGTCGATGAGTCTCTGCAGACACTCTTCAGTGTGAAATGTTAATGCAGCATCGTCAGCAAAGAGGAGTTCCCTGATGAGGACTTTCCGTACTTTGGTCTTCTCTCTTAGCTGGGCAAGGTTCAGCAACCTGCGACCTCATCTTGTGTGGAGTAAAATTCCTTCTTTTGAAGACTTGAATGCATGTGAGAGAAACAGGGAGAAGAAGATCCCAAACGGTGTAGGTGCGAGAACACAGCCCTGTTTCAAGCCACTCAGGATAGGAAAGGGGTCTGATGTGGTGCCGCTATGCTGAATTGTGCCTTTCATATTGTCATAGAATGAGGTGATGATACTTAGTAGCTTTGGTGAACATCCGATCTTTTCTGGTAGTCTGAAGAGACCACATCAGCTGACGAGGTCAAAGGCTTTGGTGAGATCAATGAAAGCAACGTAGAGGGGCATCTGCTGTTCACAGCATTTCTCCTGTAGCTGACGAAGGGAGAACATCACGTCAATGGTGGATCTCTCTGCTCGAAAGCCACACTATGCCTCAAGGTAGACACACTCAGCCAGCTTCTGGAGCCTGTTTAAAGCGACATGAGCATAGACTTTCCCCACTATGCTGAGCAGGGAGATTCCACGGTCGTTGTTGCAGTCACCGCAGTCACCATTGTTCTTATAGATGGTGATGATATTGGCATCGCGCATGTCCTGTGGTACTGCTCCCTCATCCCAGCACAGGCAAAGCAGTTCATGCAGTGCTCAGAGTATAGCAGGCTTGGCACTCTTGATTATTTGAGGGGTAATGCCGTCCTTCCCAGGGGCTTTTCCGCTGGCTAGAGAATCAATGGCATGACTGAGTTCCGATTTTGTTGGCTGTACGTCCAGCTCATCCATGACTGGCAGAGACTGGTCTGCATTGAGGGCAGTCTCAGTGACAACATTTTCCCTGGAGTACAGTTCCAGGTAGTGGTCCACCCAGCGGTCCATTTGAGAGCGTTGGTCAGTGATTGTGTCCCCTGATTTCGATTTGAAGGAGACCTACTTCCTATTTAACAACAGATTAACAGGTTGGATCATGTACTAATTCATCTCTGCAGTATATTCCCACTGCTCCTGCTGGTTGACTATAAAGCTCTTGTTTCCTCCTTTCAGTTTGAGTCGATGTGATCTATAGACTGACATATTACTGAACAACTAGCATTTTGTTTCTGGTAAGCCACTTTCAGTCTGAACTTGAAAACGCATTAAATTCTGCATGTGGCCGATCATGTCTGCTAAATGTTGATCATCTTTCAATGTCAGAGTAACAGCTGTATCATGTTTAGTGTAGCTAACCGTTATTCTTCACTGGGGATTACCTTACTCTGAGTATAGATCGAGTTATTTGTTGTAACTAATTGGCAGTGTAACTGCAGCTGCCAGGAAGATGTATCCCTTATTTTGCTTGTCCTTATTATTTTGGCACATACTTATAGTCCTAGAATACAGACCAATTGCCTAGTTAAGAATCAGGGAAATCAAAATAAAGTGATATCACCGCACTTCAGATCAGTTAAAACTGCCCAGTATCACAGTGACTTACCTCAAATTGAGCAATTTAATTCCAAGGCTGTTGCCAATGTGCCAGGCAGAAAGAAAGAAACTGATCCAAATTTGAGCTGAATTTGTTCACTGGTAAATTTTACAAAGGCTTTTCATCACCACAGGGACCTCACTAGAAATATCCTAGAGGTTCTCGAATTGAAAGACTAATCTCCAGGACTGCTGTGAGCAACCCAGGAGAAAAATCATAGGGGCATTAAATACAATTGTGCTTTTAAAATACTTTCTGTGAAAGCTTTTGTTTCCTAGTTATAAAAATATTGCACATGGGGAGGAAGGTTGTTTCATTGAAAAAAGAGAATCAACCAATCGAGTAATGAAGCATCAATTTGCTTTCTAATTGGCACAGGAAGGTGAAATACCATGGGGGGTGACCAATGGTGAGTGTGTGGCAGTGGGGCAGACCAATTGGAGGCAGGAGAGAAGTCCGAATATCTTGTGATGAATTATCCAGGAACATAGGCAATCAGTTAACAACCATTACCACACAGTCAGCCAGTACAAATTGCAAAATCAATGAATGGAGATCGGCGGACACTGCGAGACCACATCAGTACAAATCCTTGGAAAATGTTCCAACATTGAAAATCTCTTTCCATAACTCAAAAACTAAGGTCTAAATTTTACTCGACATCCGCGTCGGGAGTTGTGGCGGGAGAGCCCGGAAAATTCTTCCAGGAGAGGCCCGCCAAGACTCCCGCCTTATTTTAACTAGCGGTGGCAGGACCTCGGTGCGGCTCTCCCCATCCTCTCAGCAGCGCCACCCCAATTTGCATATGCTAAGCGTTACATACGTTGCCTGATTATGCATCACGCTGCTCTCACCTCCTCAGTTCCTCATTTTTCCCTGAACGGGCAGCTGTCACGTGCCGTCCCATTCATGAATATGAGAAGCTGGCAGGACAGGACAATAGCCAACAATTGGACACAGTGCAGGTAAGTCTCTGTCTATCAATGTGTCCACCCGCATACCAGAAGGGAGGTGGGAGGGGAGAAGTCAGTATCGGAGTCTGCACTCTGCATAGTGGAAGGGAGGTGGGTGGGAAATGGTGTTACTTAGGGCACAGCTCTGCATCGTTGAAGGGAGGTGGGTGGGGGAATGGTATTACTTGGGGCACAGCTCTGCATAGTTGAAGGGAGGTGGGTGGGGGAATGATATTACTTCGGGCACAGCTCTGCATAGTTGAAGGGTGGTGGGTGGGGAATGGCATTACTTAGGGCACAGCTCTGCATAGTTGAAGGGAGGTGGGTGGGGAATGGTATTACCTGGGGCATAGCTCTGCAGAGTTGAAGGGAGGTGGGTGGGGGAATGATATTACTTGGGGCACATTTCTATACAGTTGAAGGGAGGTGGGTGGTGGATTGATATTGCTGGGGGCACAGCTCTGCAGAGTTGAAGGGAGGTGGGAGGGGGAATGATATTACTTGTGGTACAGCACTGCATATTTGTCGGGAGGTGGGTGGGGGAATGATATTACTTGGGGCACAGCTCTGTATAGTTGAAGGGAGGTGGGTGGGGGAATGATATTACGTGGGTCACAGCACTGCATAGCTGAAGGGAGGTGGGTCGGGGAATGGTATTACTCGGGGCACAGCTCTGTATAGTAGAAGGAAGGTGTGGGGGGAATGGTATTACCTGGGGCACAGCTCTGCAAAGTTGAAGGGAGGTGGGTGGGGGAATGATATTACTTGGGGCACAGCTCTGCAAAGTTGAAGGGAGGTGGGTGGGGGAATGATATTACTTGGGGCACATTTCTAGACAGTTGAAGGGATGTGGGTGGTGGATTGATATTGCTGGGGGCACAGCTCTGCAGAGTTGAAGGGAGGTGGGTGCGGGAACGGTATTACTTGGGGCAGAGCTCTGCATCGCTGAAGGGATGTGGGTGGGGGAATGATATTACTTGGAGCACAGCTCTGCATAGCTGAAGGGAGGTGGGTGGAGGAATGATATTACTTGGAGCACAGCTCTGCATAGAAGAAGGGAAGTGGGTGGGGGAATGGTATTACTTGGGGCACAGCTCTGCATAGCTGAAGGGAGGTGTGTGGGGAATGGTATTACTTAGGGCACAGCTCTGCATAGCTGAAGGGAGGTGTGTGGGGAATGGTATTACTTAGGGCACAGGTCTGCATAGCTGAAGGGAGGTGTGTGGGGAATGGTATTACTTAGGGCACAGCACTGCATAGCAGAAGGGATGAGGTTGGCTGAATGGTATTACTGGGGGTACCGCTATGCATAGTTGAAGGGAAGTGAGTAGGGGAATGGTATTACTTTGAGCACAACTCTGCATAGTTGAAGGGAGGTGGGTGGGGGAATGTGATTACTTTGGGCACAACTCTGCATAGCTGAAGGGAGGTGGGTGGTGAATGGAATTACTTAGGGCACAACTCGGCATTGCTGAAGGGAGGTGTGTGGGGAATGGTATTACTTAGGGCACAACTCTGCATAGCTGAAGGGAGGTGGGTGTGGAATGGTATTACCTGGGGCACAGCTCTGCATAGCTGCAGGGAGGTGGGTGGGGAATGGTATTACTTGGTGCGACTTTCTGCATAGCTGAAGGAAGGTGGCTGGAGAATGGTATTACTTGGGGCACAGCTCTGCATAGCTGAAGGGAGGTGGGTGGGGATTGGTATCACTGGGGGCACAGCTATGCAAAGCTGAAGGGAGGTGGGTGGGGATTGGTATTACAGGGGGTACAGCTATGCATAACTGAAGGCAGGTCGGTGGGGAATGGTATGAATGGGGGAACAGCTCTGCACAGTTGAAGGGAGTTGGGTGGGGGAATGATATTACTTAGGGCACGGCACTGCATAGCAGAAGGGATGAGGTTGGCTGAATGGTATTACTGGGGGTACCGCTATGCATAGTTGAAGGGAAGTGAGTAGGGGAATGGTATTACTTTGAGCACAACTCTGCATAGTTGAAGGGAGGTGGGTGGGGGAATGTGATTACTTTGGGCACAACTCTGCATAGCTGAAGGGAGGTGGGTGGTGAATGGAATTACTTAGGGCACAACTCGGCATTGCTGAAGGGAGGTGTGTGGGGAATGGTATTACTTAGGGCACAGCTCTGCATAGCTGAAGGGAGGTAGGTGGAGAATGGTATCACATAGGGCACAATTCTGCATAGCTGAAGGGAGGTGGGTGTGGAATGGTATTACCTGGGGCACAGCTCTGCATAGCTGCAGGGAGGTGGGTGGGGAATGGTATTACCTGGTGCGACTTCCTGCATAGCTGAAGGAAGGTGGCTGGAGAATGGTATTACTTGGGGCACAGCTCTGCATAGCTGAAGGGAGGTGGGTGGGGATTGGTATTACAGGGGGTACAGCTATGCATAACTGAAGGCAGGTCGGTGGGGAATGGTATGAATGGGGGAACAGCTCTGCACAGTTGAAGGGAGTTGGGTGGGGGAATGATATTACTTAGGGCACAGCTCTGCATATTTGAAGGGAGGTGGATGGGGGAATGATATTACTGGGGGCACAGATCAGCAGAGTTCAAGGGAGGTGGGTGGGGGAATGGTATTAGTTGGGGCACAGCTATGGATAGTGGAAGGCAGGTGGGTGGGGGAATGATATTACTGGGGGCACAGATCAGCAGAGTTGAAGGGAGGTGAGTGGGGGAATGATATTACTTGGGACACAGCTCTGTATAGTTGAAGGGAGGTGGATGGGGGAATGATATTATTGGGGGCACAGCTCTGTATCGTGGAAGGTAGGTGGGTGGGGGAATGATGTTACTGGGGGCACAGCTCAGCAGAGTTGAAGGGAGGTGGGTGGGGGAATGGTATTACTGGGGGCACATCTCTGCACAGCTGGAGCGAGGTGTGTGGGGGAATGGTATTACTCGGGGAACAGCTCTGCATAGCTGAAGAGAGGTGGGTGGGGAATGGTATTACTTGGGGCACAGCTCTGCATAGCTGAAGGGAGTTCTGTGGGGAAAGGTATTACTTGGGGCACAGCTCTGCATAGCTGAAGGGAGTTGGGTGGGGAAACGTATTACTTGGGGCACAGCTCTGCATAGCTGAAGGGAGTTGGGTGGGGAAAGGTATTACTGGGGGCACAGCTACGCATAGCTGAAGGGGAGTGGGTTGGGTAAGGTATTTCTTAGGGCACAGCTCTGCATAGCTGAAGGGAGGTGGGTGGGAATGGTATTACTTGGCGCACAGCTCTGCATAGTTGAAGGGAAGTGGGTGGCGAAAGGTATTACTTAGGGCACAGCTCTGCATAGCTGAAGGGAGGTGGGTCGGAATGGTATAACTGGGCGCACAGCTCTGCAGAGCTGAAGGGAGGTGGGTGGGGAATGGTATTACTTCGGGCACAGCACTGCACAGTTGGAGGGAGGTGGTTGGGGAATCATATTACTGGGGGCACAACTCTGCATAGCTGAAGGGATGATGCTGGGGAATGGTATTACTTGGGGCACAGCTCTGCATATTTCAAGGGAGGTGGGTGGGAATGGTATTACCTCGGGCACAGCTCTGCATAGCTGTATGTAGGTGGGTAGGGAACGGTTGCTGGGGGCACAGCTCTGAATTTTTGAAGGGAGGTGCGCGTAGAATGGCATTACTTAGGGCAAAGCTCTGCATAGCTGAAGGGATGAGGTTGGGGGAATGGTATTACTGGGTGTACAGCTCTGCATAGTTGAAAGGAGGTTGGTGGGAAATGGGATTACTTTAGGCACAACTCTGCATTGCTGAAGGGAGGTGTGTGGGGAATGGTATTACATAGGGCACAGCTCTGCACAGCTGAAGGGAAGTGGCTGGAGAATGGTAATACTTAGGGCACAGCTCTGCATAGCTGAAGGGAGGTGGGTGGGGGAATGGTATTACTTAGGGCACAGCTCCGCATAGCAGAAGGAGTGTGGGTGGGGAATGGTATTACAAAGGGCACAGCTCTGCATAGCTGAAGGGGGGTGGGTTGGGTAAGGTATTACTTAGGGCCCAGCTCTGCATAGTTGAAGGGAAGTGGGTGGGGAATGGTATTACTGGGGCACAGCTCTGCATAGTTGAAGGGATGTGGGTGGGGAATGGTATTACTTGGGGCACAGCACTGCATAGCTGAAGGGAGGTGTGTGGGGAATGGTATTAGATAGGGCACAGCTCTGCATAGTTGAAGGGAGCTGGGTGGGGAATGGTATTAGTTGGGGCACAGCACTGCATAGCTGAAGGGAGGTGCGTGGGGAATGCTATTAGATAGGGCACAGCTCTGCATAGTTGAAGGAAGCTGGCTGGGGAATGGTATTACTTTCGGCACAGCTCTGCATAGCTGAAGGGAGTTGGGTGGGGAATGGTATTAGAAAGGGCACAGCTCTGCACAGCTGAATGGAGGTGGGTGGGGAATGGTATTACCTTGGTAACTTCTCTGTATAATTGAAGGGAGGTGGGTGGGGGAATGGTACTACATTGGGCACAGCTCTGCATAGTTGAAGGGATGTGGGAGAGGAAAGGTATGACCAAGGGCGCAGCTCTGCATAGTTGGACGAGGTGGGTGGGGGAATGGTGTTACGTAGGGCACAGCTCTGCATAGTTGAAGGGAGGTAGGTGGGGAATGGTATTCCTTGGGGCACAGCTCTGCATAGCTGAATTGAGATGGTTGGGGAATGGTATTACCTAGGGCAAAGCTCTGCATAGCTGAAGGGAGGTGGGTGGGGGAATGGTTTTACTCGGGGCACAGCTCTGCAGAGCAAAAAGGAGGTGGGTGGGTGAATGGTATATTTTAGGGCACAGCTCTGCATAGCTGAAGGGAGATGGGTTTGGAATGGTATTACTTAGGGCACAGCTCTGCATAGCTAAAGGCAGGTGGGTGGTGAATCGTATTACTGGTGGCACAGCTCTGCATCGATGAAGGGGAGTGGGTTGGGTAAGGTATTACTTAGGGCACAGTCTGCATAGTTGAAGGGAAGTGGGTGGGGGAAAGGTATTACTTGGGGCACATCTCTGCATAGTTGCAGGGAGGTGCTTGGGGAATGGATTACTTAGGGCAAAGCTCTGCATAGTTGAAGGGAGGTGGTCGAGGAATGGTATTACTTAGGGCACTGCGCTGCAAGGCTGAAGGGAGGTGGATGGGGAATGGTATTACTTAATGCACAGCTCTGCATAGTTGAAGGGAGGTGGATGGGGAATGGTATTACTTAAGGCCCAGCTCTGCATAGTTGAAGGGAGGTGGGTGTGGAATGGTATTACTTAGGGCACAGCTCTGCAAAGTTGAAGGGTGGTGGGTGGGTAATGATATTAATTGGGGCACAGCTCTGCGTAGTTGAAGGGAGTTGGCTGGGGAATAGTATTACCTCGGGCACAGCTCTGCATAGTTGAAGGGAGCTGTGTGGGGCATAGTATTACTTAGGGCACAGCTCTGCAAAGTTGAAGGGAAGTGGGTGGGGAACGGTATTACTTGGGGCACAGCTCTGCATAGTTGAAGGGAGGTGGGTAGGGAATGGTATTCATCAAGGCACAGCTCTGAAAATTTGAAGGGAAATGGGTGGGGAACGGTATCACTTGGGGCACAGCTCTGCGTAGCTGAAGGGAGGTGGGTGGGGAATGGTATTACTTGGGGCACAGCTCTGCATAGTTGAAGGGAGGTGGGTGGAGAATGGTTTTACATAGGGCACAGCTCTGCATAGCTGAAGGAGAGTGGGTTGGGTAAGGTATTACGTAGGGCACAGTCTGCATAGTTGAGGGGAAATGGATGGGGGAAAGGTATTACTTGGGGCACGGCTCTGCAAGGCTGAAGGGAGGTGGGTGGGGAATGGTATTACTTCAGGCACAGCTCTGCATAGTTGAAGGAATGTGGGTGGGGTATGGTATTACTGCGGGCACAGCTCTGCATAGCTGAAGTGAGGTGGGTGGGGAAAGGTATGACTGTTGGCACAGCTCTGCATGGTTGAAGGGAGCTGGATGTGGGAATGGTATTACTAAGGTCACAGCTCTACATAGTTGAAGGGAGGTGGGTGGGGGAAAGCTTTTACTTAGGGCACATCTCTGCATAGCTGAAGGGAGGTGGGTGGGGAATGGTATTAGTTAGGGCACAGCTCTGCATGTTTGAAGGGAGGTGGGTAGGGAATGTTATTACTTGGGACACAGCTCTGCGTAGTTGAAGGGAGTTGGCTGGGAAATAGTATTACTGGCGGCACAGCTCTTCATCGTTGAAGGGAGGTGGGTGGGGAATGGTGTCACATGGGGCACAGCCCTGCATAGCTTAAGGGAGGTGTGTGGGGAATGGTATTATTTCGTGCACAGGTCTGCATAGCTGAAGGGAGGTGGGTGGGGAATGTTATTACTGGGGGAACAGCTCTGCATTACTGAAGGGATGTGGGTGGGGAATGATATTACTTAGGGCACAGCTCTGCGTAGCTGAAGTGATGTGGGTGCGGAATGGTATTACTTTGGGCACAGCTCTGCATGGCTGAAGTGAGGTGGGTGGGGAATGATATTACTTCGGGCCCCGCTCTGCATAGCTGAAGGGAGTTGGGTGGTGAATGGTATTACCTAGGTAACATCTCTGTATAGTTGAAGGGAGGTGGCTGGGGAATGGTGTTACTTAGGGCACCGCTCTGCATAGTTGAAGGGAAGCGGGATGGGAATGGTATTACCTGGGGCGCAGCTCTGCATAGTTGAAGCGAGGTGGGTGGGGGAATGGTATTTCAGAGGGCACATCTCTGCATTGTTGAAGGGAGGTGGGTGGGGAATGGTATTATTTTGGGCACAGATCAGCATAGCTGAAGGGAGGTGTGTGGGGAATTATTTTAATTAGGGCCCAGCTCTGCATAGCAGTCGGGAGGTGGGTGGGGAATGGTTTTACTTCGGGCAAAGCTCTGCATAGCTGAAGGGAGGAGGGTGGGGGAATGGTATTAATCGGGGCAAAGCCCTGCATAGATGAAGGGAGGTGTGTGGGGAATGGTATTACTTAGGGCCCAGCTCTGCATAGCTGAGGGGAGATGGGTGGGGAATGGTATTACTTACGGCACAGTTCTTCATAGCTGAAGGGAGGTTGGTATGGAATGGTATTACTTGGGGCACAGCTCTGCATAGCTGAATGGAGGTGAGTGGGGTAATGGTATTACTGGGGGCACTGCTCTGCACAGTTGAAGGGAGGTGGATGCGGAATAGTATTACTTCGGACTCATCTCTGCATAGTTGAAGGGAGGTGGATGCGGAATGGTATTACATGGGGCACAGCTCTGCAAAGCTGAAGAGAGGTGGGGGAGGGTGGTATGCTATTACTTGGGGCACAGCTCTGCATAGCTGAAGGGAGGTGCGTGGGGAATGGTATTACCTAGGGCTCAGCTCTGCATAGCTGAAGGGATGTGGGTGGGGAATGTTATTAATTAGCGCACAGCTCTGCATAGGTGAAAGGAGGTGGGTGGGGTAATGGCATTCCCTGTGGCACAGCACTGCATAGCTGAAGCATGGCGGTTGGGGGAATGGTATTACCTAGGGCACAGCTGTGCAAAGCTGTGGGGAGGTGGGTGGGGGAATGGTATAACCTAGGGCACAGCTCTGCATATTTGAAGCGAGGCTAGTGGGGAATGGTATTACTTGGGGCACAGCTCTGCATATTTGAAGCGAGGCTGGTGGGGAATGGTATTATTTGGGGCACAGCTCTGCATATTTGAAGCGAGGTGGGTGGTGAATGGTATTTCTTGGGGCACAGCTCTGCATTGTTGAAGGGAGGTGGTTGGGGAATGGTATTACATAGGGCACTGCTCTGCATAGTTGAAGGGAGGTGGGTGGGAATGGTATTACTTAGGGCACAGCTCTGCATAGTTGAAGGGAGGAGGGTGGCAAATTGAGCATCTTAGGGCACAACGCTGCATAGCTGTAGGGAGGTGGGTGGGGATTGGTATTACCTAGGGCACAGCTCTGCATAGCTGTAGGGAGGTGGGTGGGGATTGGTGTTACCTAGGGCACAGCTCTGCATAGCTGAAGGGATGTCGGTGGGGGAATGGTATTACCGAGGGCACAGCTCTGCATAGCTGAAGTGAGGTGGGTGGGGAATGGTATGACCTAGGGCACGGCTCTGCATAGCTGAAGGGAGGTGGGTGGGGGAATGGTATTACGTAGGGCACTGATCTGCATAGCTGTAGGGATGTCGATGGGGGAATGGTATTACCTAGGGCACAGCTCTGCATATTTGAAGCGAGGCTGGTGGGGAATGGTATTACTTGGGGCACAGCTCTGCATAGTTGAAGGGAGGTGTGTGGGGGTAAGACCTTACTTACGGCACAGCTCTGCATTGTTGAAGGGAGGTAGGTGTGGAATGGTATTACTGAGGGCACAGCTCTGAAAAGTTTAAGGGAGGTGGTTGTGGAATACAAAGAACAAAGAACAAAGTAAATTACAGCACAGGAACAGGCCGTTCGGCCCTCCAAGCCTGCGCCGATCCAGATCCTCTATCTAAACATGAAGCCTATTTTCTAAGGGTCTGTATCTCTTTACTTCCTGCCCATTCATGTATCTGTCTAGATACATCTTAAAAGACGCTATCGTGCCCGCGTCTACCACCTCCGCTGGCAACGCGTTCCAGGCACCCACCACCCTCTGCGTAAAGAACTTTCCACGCATATCCGCCCCAAACTTTTCCCCTTTCACTTTGAACTCATGTCCCCTTGTAATTGAAACCCCCACTCTGGGCGAAAGCTTCTTGCTATCCACCCTGTCTATACCTCTCATGATTTTGTACACCTCAATCAGGTCCCCCCTCAACCTCCGTCTTTCTAATGAAAATAATCCTAATCTGCTCAACCTCTCTTCATAGCTATCGCCCTCCATACCAGGCAACATCCTGGTGAACCTCCTCTGCACCCTCTCCAAAGCATCTACATCCTTTTGGTAATGTGGCCACCAGAACTGCTCGCAGCATTCCAAATGTGGCCGAACCAAAGTCCTATACAACTGTAACATGACCTGCCAACTCTTGTACTCAATACCCCGTCCGATGAAGGAAAGCATGCTGTATGCCTTCTTGACCACTCTATTGACCTGCGTTGCCACCTTCATGGAACAATGGACCTGAACACCCAAATCTCTCTGTACATCAATTTTCCCCAGGACTTTTCCATTTACTGTATAATTCACTCTTGAATTGGATCTTCCAAAATGCATCACCTCGCATTTGCCCTGATTGAACTCCATCTGCCGTTTCTCTGCCCAACTTTCCTGTCGATCTAATTTCTGCTGTATTCTCTGACAGTCCCCTTCACTATCTGCTACTCGACCAATCTTAGTGTCGTCTGCAAACTTGCTAATCAGATCACCTATACTTTCCTCCATATCATTTATGTTTATCACAAACAACAGTGGTCCCAGCACGGATCCCTGTGGAACACCACTGGTCACACGTCTCCATTTTGAGAAACTCCCTTCCACTGCTAATCTCTGTCTCCTGTTGCCCAGCCAGTTCTTTATCCATCTAGCTAGTACACCTTGGACACCATGCACCTTCACTTTTTAGGTTTAGAGAGAGAGATACAGCACTGAAACAGGCCCTTCGGCCCACCGAGCCTGTGCCAACCATTAACCACCCATTTATAATAATCCTACTCTCATCCCATATTCCTACCACATCCTCACCTGTCACTATATTCCCCTACCACCTACCTATACTGGGGGCAATTTATAATGACCAATTTGCCTATTAACCTGCAAGTCTTTTTTAGCTGTGGGAGGAAACCGGAGCACCCGGAGGAAACCCACGCAGACACAGGGAGAACTTGCAAACTCCACACAGGCAGTACCCAGAATTGAACCCGAGTCATTGGAGCTGTGAGGCTGCGGCGCTAACCACTGTGCCACTGTGCCGCCATGGTGAACCTGTTCAAACGCCTTACTGAAGTCCATGTGTATGACATCTGCAGCCCTTCCCTCATCAATCAACTTTGTCACTTCCTCAAAGAATTCTATTAAGTTGGTAAGACATGGCCTTCCCTGCACAAAACCATGTTGCCTATCACTGATAAGCCCATTTTCTTCCAAATGGGAATAGATCCTATTCCTCAGTAACTTCTCCAGCAGCTTCCCTACCACTGACGTCAGGCTCACCTGTCTATGGTTACCTGGATTATCCCTGCTACCCTTCTTAAAGAAGGGGACACAATTAGCAGTTCTCCAGTCCTCCAGGACCTCACCCGTGTTTAAGGATGCTGCAAAGATATCTGTTAAGGCCCCAGCTATTTCCTCTCTCGCTTCCCTCAGTAACCTGGGATAGATCCCATCCGGACCTGGGGACTTGTCCACCTTAATGCCTTTTAGAAAACCCAACACTTCCTCCCTCCTTATGCCGACTTGACCGAGAGTAATCAAACATCTGTTCCTAACCTCAACATCCGTCATGTCCCTCTCCTCGGTGAATACCGATGCAAAGTACTCGTTTAGAATCTCACCCATTTTCTCTGACTCTACGCAAATCTTTCCTCCTTTGTCCTTGAGTGGGCCAATCCTTTCT
This sequence comes from Heterodontus francisci, assembly GCF_036365525.1. Taxonomy (NCBI): domain Eukaryota; kingdom Metazoa; phylum Chordata; class Chondrichthyes; order Heterodontiformes; family Heterodontidae; genus Heterodontus; species Heterodontus francisci. Next base: position 638,400 of record NW_027140238.1, read on the forward strand.
CTAGTTACCGTCTCGCTCCTTATATATGAATAAAAGGCTTTGGGATTTTCCTTAACCCTGTTTGCTAAAGATATTTCATGCCCCCTTTTAGCCTTCTTAATTCCTCGTTTCAGATTGGTCCTACATTTCCGATATTCTTTCAAAGCTTCGTTTTTCTTCAGCCACCTAGACCTTATGTATCAAAAACAAGAAATGCTGGATTCACTCAGCAGGTCTGGCAGCATCTGTGGAAAGAGAAGCAGAGTTAACGTTTCGGGTCACTGACCCGAAACGTTAACTCTGCTTCTCTTTCCACAGATGCTGCAAGACCTGCTGAGTCAATCCAGCATTTCTTGTTTTTGTTTCAGATTTCCAGCATCCGCAGTATTTTGCTTTTATTTTAGACCTTATGTATGCTTCCTTTTTCCTCTTGGATCGTCTCACAATTTCACCTATCATCCATGGTTCCCTAATCTTGCCATTTCTATCCCTCATTTTCACAGGAACATGTCTCTCCTGCACGCTAATCAACCTCTCTTTAAAAGCCTCCCACATATCACATGTGGATTTACCTTCAAGCAGCTGCTCCCAATCTACATTCCTCAGCTCCTGCCGACTTTTGGTATAGTTGGCCTTCCCCCAATTTAGCACTCTTCCTTTGGTACCAGTCACGTCTTTGTCCATGAATATTTTAAAGCTTACAGAATTGTGATCACTATTCCCAAAGTAGTCGCATAAGATTCCATCCACCACGTTCTTGCCCACTCACGAAGTCTGTCCAAATCCCCTTGAAGCCGCTTTGCATCTTCTTTACAACACATTTTCCCACCTAGTTTTGTCTCAGGCATGAACATTTGGACCCCACATCCAAATCATTGATAAATATTAAAAAAGCACCGAAACCGGGTGACCCACAGACGCCCAGTGGGAGGGGAGCATATTTAAAAAAGCATGATGTTCGACAAAGAGTCAAGCTCCCTCTGCACTTTCCCCATCAAACACTCCCAGGGCAGGAACAGCACGGGGTTGGCTCCTCTGTGATTGGGAATACTGAGTGCCTCAACGAGGTGTAGCTAACATTGCTGCAGTCAATTGCTGGAGGTGCTGCTGGAGAGGGAGAGCTGAGGAGGGAACTGCAAAAACCTTTCAACAACTTTTGCTGCAGTGGAAAGAATTTGGAATAAGGCTGTATTTCGAGGTGTGTGTTGAGCACCAGACTCTTACTTCATTTGGACTGTTGTGGGAGGTGGAAGAGGCCAGAAGAACAAGGGGTGGGGGCTGTACAATTCTGCAGGGAGCTGTGCAGTTGCACTAATGTTGCAGGAAAGCTCCCTCCCCTCCCCAATTGCACAGTCTGAGTCAGCTGAAGCTGCCTGGCTACAGAGACACAAGGATCGAACTGGAGCCTGGGCAGCTTTCAGCTGACCCAGGTGAAGAACCCTCCCACAACCAGAAGATCACAAGTCTTTACAGTGCTCTGAGTACCACCCTTTAAGGAAAAAGAAGCAAAGTCATCGCTTGCAGCCTGTCTTTCCCCTTTCCTGTATACCCTCAGCCTCTCTCCAAACCTCCTAGTTGGTTCCTTTGTTTGTTTGTTTGTTTGCTTGCCTGCAATTTGGGGGTGGGTTTGGCTCTTGAGCCACGGCAAGCCCATCATCACCGGTGGCGGGGCCTTCTCATACCTATTCGGCTGCTGCCTCTGTGGCCGCCTGTGTAACCCCGTCACCTTTTAAATTAATTGCTTCGTGCCATGGGGTAAAGAGCTATCTCCACACCAATATGTCTATAGAGGCCTGTGGAAAGGCAATGGCCAAGGTTGTCGGCCGTCGGCCATTGTGGCATCTTCAAAAATGTGCGGGAAGGCTGTGTTCTTCCTGAAGACCGAGCGGGCCGTGTCCCAGGCCCTGAATAAAGGGTTCACTGTGGGTGGGACTTTCCTGCAGGTGGACTCTCTGGGGGCCACTGCGCAGCGGATATTGTTATCAAACGTCCCGCCCTTTATTCCCAGTGAACTCCTCCTTCTCCACCTGCACCTTCTGGGGGAGGTGAGGTCGGAGATCACCCCAGTCCGGCTTAGTCTTCGGGAGCACAGCCTCCAACATGTCTACTCCTTCCGCCGCCAGGTATTTATGCAGCGGCGTGGGAGGAGGACACGGAAGGCCAATTTCAAGTGGAGTTCCAGGGGACGGCCTACCGCGTCTTTTGGACCTCGGAAGGGGCGCGCTGCCATGTCTGCAAGGGGATGGGGCATGTTCGTAAATACTGCCCCAACCTCCCGGCCGCCAGCTCCACCTCGGCGGCCCAGGGTCCTCCCACTCCCCCCACACATCCAACAGACACTCAGTCGGTTCCAGAGGCTGTGGTTTTCACAGCCTCCAGTTGGGAGTAGAGTGCCCGTCCGAGTGGAAGGAAGATGCGGAGGCAAAAGAAACATCAAGAGGCGCGTCCCCTGGACACAATGAAACAACCCGTGCCTGAGCTCAGCCCAAAGCCCGTTCTCACGGAATCCACCTGTCCCAGGGCTGGGCTCAGGTCCAGGGTGATTAAAATGAGGGAGGGTGCGGAGGCGGAGGACTCTGATGACATGGAGGTCTCTGAGCCTCTGCGCCCCAGTGGGAAAAAGAGGAGAAGGCAACCCTCCACAGAGGTAATGAGGGGCCCTGAGGCGCAGGGCCCATCTGTTGGAGGGGAGCTGTCTCCTGTTTCGGGTCCCCAGGTTTCCCCTACCGCCACCACCAAGGCGACAATGTCCAGGCAGGAGCACCCTATTCCTCAGGATGGAGTGGAGGTGAAGGCCCCTGTACTTGAGGCCCCTCCTGAAGGAGTAAGTGGGGCCCTACTTGTGGTGAGGGAGCCTGGGGACGCCGCCCATTCTGCCATTGATACTTTCTGCCACTGCTACTGGGTCGGGTGCCCTGAGTGCCAGTGTCCACCACCAACCAGGAGACACCCGACCCGGTTATAACTGAGAATGCTGCCCCATATGCTGGGCCTGTGGGTGCTGGCAGAGCGGAAGATGGCCTCCTCTCTCTGCCTCTGGTCTCGGCTCCAGCTGGATTTCCGGACCCGGGAACCTCTGTCTCCCCTGGACCACTCATTGGCCTGGGGACGGAGGTGGAGGGGGGTCCTGAACTGCTGGCGCCAACAGGCTCCAGTTTCACAGTAGAACCCAGAGAGGACTCCTCCACCATCGATCCTGGGGTGGGATCGTGACGGAGGCAGGACCAGCTGGCGCGGCCGGGACGTCCGCCCCACAGTGTGTGGTGGATGTGTCGGCCGCTGGCGGTGACGACCCGGAGGAGGATGGGAATTCGGTGTGGGGCACGAAGGATGACCTTGATTCCATCGCCAGTGAGGTGGTGGAGTCCCTCGTGCCTCCCACCGAGTTTCCTTTCATCCCCACATCGGAACTCCGGGATTTCCTCGCAGTTTGCAGGCGTTGTCGTAATGAAGTTCAGCTGGCCCTCAGCCGTTGGTCGAATCTGGCGCTGATCATCCAGTCCATCCATGCCGCCCTTAAGAAAGTGGGCAAGCACGCGGGCATGAAACTGTTTGAGAGGTGCCGTTTTAATGTATTCCTCAATGGGTTGCTGGGGGAGTGGAGGGCCAAGTGCACTACCACTCCCTCCTCACTGTGAGCTGTTGGTGACGGGTTTTAATTACCTTTGACATGACGATAACCATAGCCAGCCTCAACATCAACGGCAGCAGGGTGTCTCACCGCAGATTTCACAATCTCTCAGTCCTCAGGGAAGGGAGGTACGCGGTGAGCTTTCTGCAGGAAACCCACAGCATTCCAAAAGACGAAGCCACCTGGCTCCTGGAGTGGCAGGGTGTGGTCTACATGAGTCACCTCATCCCTATTTCTAGTGGGGTGGCTATCTTGTTGGCCCCGACTTTTCAGCCAGAGATCTTGGGGGTCAAGGAGCCAGTGCCGGGCCGCTTGCTCCATATCGCTGTTCGCCTGGGTAGTGTGCCACTCCACTTTGTGATCGTGTACGCACCCAGGCCCGGCGCGTTGCAAGCGTGCTTCTTTGAAGAAGTGTCCGATCTCTTGAGCTCCAGCGATAGCGGCGAGTGCATCATCCTCGGGGGAATTTTAACTGCACCCACGAGGTGGGGGATCGTTCTGGTCCCCAGCGCGGCCAATCGTCTGTGGAGAGGTTGAGGGGACTGATCAGCTCCCTTAACTTGATGGACGGCTGGCGGAATCTCCATCCCGACTCCAGCGCCTTCACGTGGAGGTCTGGAGGAGGAGGGTCCCGAATCGACCGCCTGTACTTTTCGCAGGCGGACGTCTCCCGCGTCTCGGCGGCCTCCATGCGGCTGGTGCCGTGCTCGGACCACCGCCTGGTGTGGGCGGAGTTCACTCCGCTCCGCACGCGGGCGGGGTCCGCGTATTGGCACTTTAGAATAGGCTGCTGGAGGACGAGGGATTTCGGGAATCATTCTGTCGATTCTGGGCCGACTGGAGACGGAAGCAGGGGGGCTTCCCCTCCTTAATGCTATAGTGGGATGTGGGCAAGACTACTATCAGGAGTACGCTAAGGGGTCGACCAAGAGGCGGGAGGCCGAGATCGGGCACCTTGAGAGGGAGGTGCTCGACTTGGAGTCCCGCCTCAGTCATGCCGTCATGGACCCGGCCCTGTGGCTGGCGTAGAAAGAGAAGAAGGGCGCGCTGAGGGAGCTGCAGCTCATAGGGTCCCGAGGCACGTACGTGAGGTCATGGATCCAGATCCTGGAAGATTTGGACCGCGCCTCACCCTTCTTCGACTCGCTGGAAAAATGGCGGGGGGTCCGTAAGAAGCTCGTCGAGCTGCTGGCCGACGACGGATCCACCATCACGGATCCATAGGGAATGGGCCTCCTGGTCCATATATCTTACAGTGTGTTGTTCTCTCCAGATCCATCCAGCGAAGATGCGCTCAGAGTTTTGTGGGAGAATCTGCCGCAGGTCAGCCCTGAGAGCACCAAAGGATTGGAGGCTCCGCTCACATTGGCGGAGCTGACTGGCACCCTCCACCAGCTTACAAGGGGCAAATCCCCAGGGCTGGATGGGTTGACCGTTGAGTTCCTCAGGGCGTTCTGGGACGTCCTGGGGGACGAATTACACGCGGGTTCTGTGGGAAAGCCTGGCGACCGGGGAGATGCCCCTCTCGTGGCGCAGGGTGGTCATCGTCCTGCTGCCAAAGAGGGGCGATCTCCGCCTGCTTAAAAACTGGCGTCCGGTCTTCCTCCTCAGCATGGATTATAAGATCTTTGCCCGGGCTATGTCTGCCTGCCTGGGCTCCGTGCTGGCCCACATGATCCACCCCGACCAATCCTACACGGTCCCGGGCCAGTCCATCCAGGAGACCCTATCTGGTCCGGGACCTGATCCATATTTCCCAGAGGAATGGTCAGTCGGTCGTCTTTCTCTCACTCGATCAGGAGAAGGCGTTCGACAGGGTGGATCACAAATACCTTTTTGGGACTCTGTGCGCTTTCAGTCTCGGGCCGCATTTCGTGTCCCGGGTCCGACTTTTATACGCCGCCACAGAGTGTCTAGTCAGGGTTAACGGGTCATTGATACCACCCCTTCGCTTTGGGAGAGGAGTGCGTCAGGGATGCCCCATGTCTGGCCAATTGTACGCCATCTGCATGGAGCCCTTCCTGTGCCTGCTTCACAGTAGGTTGACGGGATTGGCTCTGCACGAGCCGGCCATGCGGGTCATCCTCTTGGCTTACGCCGACGACGTGCTCCTCGTCACAGATCCCGTTTACTTGGGGAGGATGCGCGACTGCCAGCAGACCTTTTCTGCTGCGTCCTCCGCGAGGATCAATTGGGAGTAATGTTCCGGACTCCTGGTCGGTCGGTGGTGGGTGGACTCCCTGCCGGAGGAGTTGACATCTTTTGCGTGGAGCACCACGCACCTCCTCTATCTGGGAGTCCACCTTAGCCCCGCTGAGGAAGCCTTGCCGGAAAACTGGCAGGAGTTGGAGACGAAAGTCACCACTTGGCTGGGGCGCTGGACAGGACTACTGTGATTTCTTTCCTACAGGGGCCGAGCGCTGTTCATAAACCAACTGGTGGCCTCCATGTTGTGATACCTGTTGGCCACTTTGGCCCGGCCCCTGCATTTGCCAACAAGATCCAGAAGAAACTCGTCGATTGCTTCTGGGGCAAGAGGAAACACTGGGTCTCTGCCGCGGTCCTGAGTCTCCCGATAGAGGAGGGCAGCCAGTCGCTGGTGTGCATCCGCACCCAAGCTGTGACTCTCTGCCTTCGGGCCCTGCAGAGATACCTGTACATCGAGCGTCCTCCTAGATGGTGTGCGCTGGCGATGTATTTTATCTGCCAGTGTCACTGCCTTCAAGACGACACGCAGCTCCCGGTGGAGTCAATTAGCTGCACCTCTCTGAGGGAGTTGCCTGTCTTTTACCGGGATCTATTCCGAGTCTGGAACATGGTCGCCTCCAGTCAGAGTGCTGCCCCGCCGGCAGAGGAGAGCGCCTCGACTGTCCGGGCGGCCGACTCCGGGGACAGTCCGGCGGGCAGCGGAGTAGCCGAAACCCCCGGGACGCCCCTCACTGCGGGTGGCGAGTGGGCTCGGGAGTGCGGAGCGATCCCGGCCGAGCCGACCCCCGCTCGGCCGGAACTGCTCATCGGACCCAGGCCCCGAAACCCTCCTCGGGAGCCGGTCCCGCACAACCCGCGCCGCCTCTCACAAATGCCCTCCATGCCATTCCAATCGGCGCAGAGGGGTTTCCTGTTCGGGGTGCTCCTGCACACTCTCCACTTCCTCGCCCACGTCAGCCGGCCAGACATGCCCTGGCGGTCTGCGTTGCCATCTGGCGGCGAGGGCAAACCCCGATGGAGGTCTCTCGATGCGGGAGTCTTCCCCCTTTATATCGGGGACCTGGGGTGGAGGGTGTTGCATAGGGCAGTCCCGTGCAATAGGCTTTTAAGTAGGTTCACGAACTCCCAGGCCGCCTGTACTTTCTGCGGCCTGGACGAGTCCGTGTTCCACATATATATGGAGTGTGCGAGGTTGCAGCCCATCTTGAGTATCTGAAGGGGCTGCTCCTCAGGTTCTCGCTGCACTTCAGTCCCACGCTCCTGATCTTTGAGCACCCGGTGCGGAGGGGTGTGGGCCGGGAGGAGGATCTCCTCGTTGGTCTGCTCATGGGCCTGGCCAAGGTAGCAATTCACAGGTCCAGGCTGCGGGCCGTCGGGGGTTCCGTCGTCCCCGATTGCCTGCCCCTCTTCCGCGGTTAAGATCGCGCCCAGGTGTCCCTGCAGAAGGAGCATGCGGTGTCCGCCGGTACGCTTGAGGCCTTCCGGGACCAGTGGGCACCGCAGGGACTGGAGTGCATCATTGACGCCGGGAATGGCATTTTAATTTGAGTCTTTTGATTATTTATCTTGTGTTAATAAAGTTATTTTTCAAATGTAAATATGTACATAAAGGGGGCCTAAGGATAAAGGCCCCCTCGACAATAAAAAAAAACGGGGTTGACTGCTGCCTAATTGGATTACTATGTGCTGATGGCAGCAACGAGGTTCAGCTGACTGCTGCAGTCAGTCAGTTGCAGGAGTTGCTGCTGGGGAGCGTAGCTGCCACAGGAGAAGCAAGTGCTCCAGTTTTCAACAACTTTGATTGCAAGAGACTTTAATCAGGCTGTGTTTGGAGGTAGGTGAGAAGAACCTGAAGCTTTCGTTGTGTTGGATTATTTCAGGAGGCTGCAGAGGCAGGAAAACAAAGGGTGGGACTGCCATTTCCTAAAGCAGCTGTGCATTTTCACTAAACACACAGTCATGCTCATTTCACAACCCAATTGCCCAGCCTGGGTTGGCAGGAGCTGCCTGACTAAGGAAAGAACAGAGGGAGGATAGTGCCTGGACAGCTTTCAGTTGACCCCGGTGAAGATGCCTCCTGTAACTGGAAAAAAAGAAGACTAGAAAACAAGGAAACATTTCAGAGACGGTTTTCTGTGCTCACCGCGACACCATAGCCATGCCATCGCTCCCAGCCTGTCTCTTTATTGCACTCCAACAGCCTCTCCCCTAATTTATTTATTTTGTAATCATTGATTTGTTTTGTTTCTTTTCTTTTTGCAAAACTTCGCAATTTGTGGGCGTACTATTGGGGTTGGCGTGTCTGTTTACCCGTGGCCAGCTGTCCTTCACCGTGGAACGGTCCTCGAACACCTCTGTGACCGCCAACGTGATCCCGTCACCCTCTAAATTAATAACGTATAGCCAAGGGGTAAAGAGTTGTGACCACCCCAACATGTTTACAGAGACTGCATAAAGCCAATGGCCGACGTTGTCGCCCCTCGGTCATTGTTCCAGCCTCGAAGATGTGCGGGAAGGCTATGTTCCTCCTGAAGACCGAGCCGGCGATGTTCCTGGCCCAGAGTAAGGGGCTCACAGTGAGTAGGACTTTCCTGCCAGTGGATCCTCTGGGAGCCACTGCACAGGAAGTCATGCTATCCAATGTCCCGCACTTCATTTTTGGTGAGCTCCTCCACCCCCACATGCAACAGCTGGGGGACGTGAGGTCGGGGAGCACCCCAGTCCCGCTCGGTCTTCGGGAGGACAGCCTCTGGCATGTGGACTCCTTCCACCACCAGTTATATATGCAGCTAGTGAGGGAGGAGGTCACAGAGGGCCAATTAAGTGTCGAGTTCCAGGGAGCGGCCGACTGTTTTCTGGACCTTGGATGGGGCGCGGTTCCATGCCTGTAATGGGGTGGGGCATGTTCAGGCGAGCTGCCCCATCCCACAGACCGCCATCGCCCACTCCGGGACTTCTTTACAATATGCAGGGGTTTCTGCTATAAAATTCATGTGGTCCTCGGCCTATGGTCGAATCTGGTGCATCAGTGCCTCCCTCAAGAAGGTGGGGAAGGGCATGGGCATGAAACCTGTTGAGAGGCGTCGGTATAAACCATTTCTCAATGGGTTGCTGTTGAAGTGGAAGGCTAGGTGCACTTCCACTTCCTACTGCCAGTGACGTGTTGGTGACGATTTTCCATGTACATTTGACATGAAGATAACTATAGCCAGCCTAATGGCAGCAGGGAGTCACTCCGCTGATTTCAAAAGTTTAGGGGGGATCTGCGTGGAACGTTCTTTACGCAGACGGTGGTGGGTGCCTGGAACGTGTTGCCAGCGTGGTAGACGCGGGCATGATAGCGTCTTTTAAGATGTATCTAGACAGATACATGAATGGGCAGGAAGCAAAGAGATACAGACCGTTAGAAAATAGGCGACATGTTTAGATAGAGGATCTGGATCGGCGCAGTCTTGGAGGGCCAAAGGCCCTGTTCCTGTGCTGTAATTTTCTTTGTTCTTGTTACCACATTTTTTCAGCCCTGATGTTGAGCTAGCACCGTTCCACCAAAAGGACAGTATTTTAAATCCAGCATAGCGGATCTGATACCAACAGTTAAACTTCACTGTGTGAGATTAACGTCTCTTAGTTTTGTACCGAGTGTTTATCAGAAAATGATTTGAATTAAATTTTCTCTGATGTGAGCAAATCCAGACCTGTAAAATCTTTCAAATATATTCCATTAATTAGCAGTGGAAAGAATACTGCGTGAATCTACTTTGTTCATTGAAATGGAACCAGCAAAAACCAGAGACAAGAATTTCCCATGGAGACTGGTATTAAATACAGGCAGTAAACGACTGAAATTAACTCATTTCACTCAGGCACTTTACATATATAGTAAGCATTTTATGTGTATATTTGTGCAATCTAATGTAACATTTCACAGAGATTTCACATCACTAAAGTGCATTTGCCAAAGTATTGGGAAGGCGAGATAATATGAGAGCAGAAGTCTGATGGCACTGGTAGGAAATGGGAGCAGATTCCTTGTTGCCGAGTTCAGGTAATTTCAGCGGTAAATTGCCATGTCAGTGAATCTCTATGCAATATACACTGGTCAGTTTACACTCAGATAGTGCCCCTGAACCATGGAGTCGGTCCGCTGTCAATGACACATGGATACTGTTGCGGGGGACGACTTACCATTGGTAAGCAATGGGGTGCAGGTCTCTGGCACAGAGTCTGTCCCTGTTGCTCAGAAGGGAAAGGGGAAGAGGAGCAGAGCATTAGTCATTGGGGACTCCATAGTTAGGGGAACAGATAGGAGGTTCTGTGGGAATGAGAGAGACACACGGTTGGTGTGTTGCCTCCCAGGTGCCAGGGTACGTGATGTCTCGTATCGTGTTTTTGGGAACCTTAAAGGGGAGGGGGAGCACCCCCAAGTCGTGGTCCACATAGGCACCAACGACATAGGTAGGAAGAGAGATGGGGATTTAAGGCAGAAATTCAGGGAGCTAGGGTGGAAGCTTAGAGCGAGAACAACCAGAGTTGTTATCTCTGGGTTGTTGCCCGTGCCACGTGCCAGCGAAGCGAGGAATAGGGAGAGAGAGGAGTTGAACACGTGGCTGCAGGGATGGTGTAGGAGGAAGGGTTTTGGTTTCCTGGATAATTGGGGCTCTTTCTGGGGTAGGTGGGTCCTCTACAAACAGGATGGTCTTCACCTGAACCAGAGGGGTACTGATATCCTGGGGGGGGGAGATTTGTTAGTGCTTTTCGGGGGGGTTTAAACTAAATCAGCAGGGGAATGGGAACCTAAATTGTAGATCCAGTGTACAGGCTGTTGAGAGTAGTGAGGTAGGGGATAAGGCTACAGGGACGAAAGAGGGCACTGGCAAGCAAGAACTTGGTTTAAAGTGTGTCTACTTCAACGCCAGGAGCATCCAGAATAAGGTGGGTGAGCTGGCAGCATGGGTTGGTACCTGGGATCCTGATGTTGTGGCCATTTCGGAGACATGGGTAGAGCAGGGGCAGGAATGGATGTTGCAGGTTCCGGGATTTAGATGTTTCAGTAATAACAGAGAAGAGGGTAAAAGAGGGGGGGGTGGCATTGTTAATCGAGGAAAGTATTACAGCAGCAGAAAGGATGTTTGAGGACTCGTCTACTGAGGTAGTATGGGCCGAGGTTAGAAACAGGAGAAGAGAGGTCACCCTGTTGGGAGTTTTCTATAGACCTCCGAATAGTTCCAGAGATGTAGAGAAAAGGATAGCGAAGATGATTCTCGACAGGAGCGAGAGTAACAGAATAGTGGTTATGGGGACTTTAACTTTCCAAATATTGACTGGAAATACTATAGTTCGAGTACTTTAGATGGGTCTGTTTTTGTCCAGTGTGTGCAGGAGGGTTTTCTGACACTGTATGTTGACAGGCCAACCAGGGCCGATGCCACATTGGATTTCGTACTGGGTAATGAACACGGCCAGGTGTTAGATTTAGATGCAGGTGAGCACTTTGGTAATAGTGATCACAATTCGGTTAGGTTTACCTTAGCGATGGGCAGGGACAGGTATATACAGCAGGGCAAGAATTATAGCTGGGGGAAAGGAAATTATGACGCGATTAGGCAAGATTTAGGATGTGTAGGATGGGGAAGGAAACTGCAGGGGATGGGCACAAACGAAATACGGAGCTTATTCAAGGAGCAGCTAATGCGTGTCCTTGATAAGTATGTACCTGTCAGGCAGGGAGGAAGTTGTCGAGCGAGGGAGCCGTGGTTTACTCAAGTAGTTGAAGTGGTTGTCAAGAGGAAGAAGGCGGCTTATGTTACGATGAGACGTGAAGGCTCAGTTAGGGCGCTTGAGAGTTAAAAGCTAGCCAGGAAGGATCGAAAGGGAGGGCTAAGAAGAGCAAGGAGAGGATACGAGAAGTCATTGGCGGATAGGATCAAAGAAAACCCTAAGGCTTTCTTTAGGTATATCAGGAATAAAAGAATGACTAGAGTTAGAATAGGGCCAATCAAGGATAGTAGTGGGAAGTTGTGTGTGGAATCAGAGGAGATAGGGGAAGCGTTAAATGAATATTTTTCGTCAGTATTTGCAGTAGAGAAAGAAAATGTTGTCGAGGAGATTACTGAGAGACAGCCTACTAGGCGAGATGGGATTGAGATTCACAAGGAGGAGGGGTTAGCAATTTTGGAAAGTGTGAAAATAGATAAGTCCCCTGGGCCAGATGGGATTTATCCTAGGATTCTCTGGGAAGCCAGGGAGGAGATTGCAGAGCCGTTGTTGTTGATCTTTATGTCGTCATTGTCGACAGGAGTAGTGCCGGAAGACTGGAGGATACCAAATGTTGTCCCCTTGTTCAAGAAGGGGAGTAGAGACAGCCCTGGTAATTATAGACCTTTGAGCCTTACTTCGGTTGTGGGTAAAATGCTGGAATAGGTTAAAAGGGATAGGATTTATAATCATCTTGAAAAGAATAAATTCATTTGCGATAGTCAGGTTTTGTGAAAGGTAGGTCGTGCCTCACAAACCTTATTGAGTTTTTCGAGAAGGTGACCAAACAGGTGGATGAGGGTAAAGCCGTGGATGTGGTGTATATGGATTTCAGTAAGGCGTTTGATAAGGTTCCCCACGGTAGGCTATTGCAGAAAATACGGAAGTATGGGGTTGAAGGTGATTTAGAGCTTTGGGTCAGAAATTGGCTCGCTGAAAGAAGACAGAGGGTGGTGGTTGATGGCAAATGATCATCCTGGAGTTTAGTTACTAGTGGTGTACCGCAAGGTTCTGTTTTGGGGCCACTGCTGTTTGTCATTTTTATAAATGACCTGGATGAGGGCGTAGAAGGGTGGGTTAGTAAATTTGCGGATGACACGAAGGTCGGTGGAGTTGTGGATAGTGTCGAAGGGTGTTGCAGGGTACAGAGGGACATAGATAGGCTGCAGAGCTGGGCTGAGAGATGGCAAATGGAGTTTAATGCGGAAAAGTGTGAGGTGATTCACTTTGGAAGGAGTAACAGAAATGCAGAGTACTGGGCTAATGGGAAGATTCTTGGTAGTGTAGATGAGCAGAGAGATCTCGGTGTCCAGGTGTTAAATCCCTGAAAGTTGCTACCCAGGTTAATAGGGCTGTTAAGAAGGCATATGGTGTGTTAGCTTTTATTAGTAGGGGGGTCGAGTTTCGGAGCCACGAGGTCATGATGCCGCTGTATAAAACTCTGGTGAGGCCGCACCTTGAGTATTGCGTGCAGTTCTGGTCACCGCATTATAGGAAGGATGTGGAAGCTTTGGAAAGGGTGCAGAGGAGAATTACTAGGATGTTGCCTGGTATGGAGGGAAGGTCTTACGAGGAAAGGCTGAGGGACTTGGGGTTGTTTTCGTTAGAGAGATGGAGGAGGAGAGGTGAATTAATAGAGACATACAAGATAATCAGAGGGTTAGATAGGGTGGATAGTGAGAGTCTTTTTCCTCGGATGATGATGGCAAACACGAGGGGACATAGCTTTAAGTTGAGGGGTGAAAGATATAGGACAGATGTCAGAGGTAGTTTCTTTCCACAGAGAGTAGTAGGGGCGTGGAACGCCCTGCCTGCAACAGGAGTAGACTCGCCAACTTTAAGGGCATTTAAGTGGTCATTGGATAGACATATGGATGAAAATGGAATAGTGTAGGTCAGATGGTTTCACAGGTCGGCGCAACATCGAGGGCCGAAGGGCCTGTACTGCGCTGTAATGTTCTAATTCTAATTCTAATTCTAATTCTAATTCTCCAGTACAGTATGATGCAATCATCAATTTGTCTTGGCAAAAGTGGATGGGCCAGGAAATGATCTTTACGGGAATTCATTTGCCCTCCTTAATATAATTACATAAATACATTCAACGCTGCAATAAACTTGAGCTGGGATTATATCTGCTGCTCCTCTGACCAACTGACTGCTACTGGCAGGAAAATTGAAGCTGAGCGACTCAGTGGAAGTTTCAGCTGAAGGAACAGAAATCATCGTTTCTCATACTAATGGTGGGAAGATTTGGAAGTTATCAGGAAATGTCACTGAACTCACACCCACACATTTAATGTTTTTATTCCTCCTGGCTCAATACTTTCCTTTCTGTGACCGTCACGACACATCCATACATATTACTGCCCACACATTTATTGTACATAACCATGAAGATACATTGCTTTTATCAGTTTTACTCTCACTGCCCATCCAGATATATGATTGATCCCAATTATACTGTTATTGCTCATCCTGATGCAACACAGACCTCGTATAATTGCCACTATCCTTCCAGATATGTGTTTGATCCCTATTTTACTGTTGCTGCTCATCCACATACAACACAGACCTAACTTTTACTGCTACCACGGATCCAGATATATGGTTGATCCCTATGTACTGTTCATGCTCATCCGGATACAACACTGAATTCACTTTTCCGGTTAATGCCCACCCAGATATATGATTTCTCCCTATTATGCTGTTACTGTTCATCCAGATACAACACAGACCTCACGTTTCCTGTTACTACCCATCTTAATATATGATAGATCCTTTATTTACTGTTGCTGCTTATCCAGTACAACACCGACCTCACTTTGACTGTTACTATCCATCCAGGTATATGATTGGTCCCTATTATACAGTTAAAGCTCATCCATATACAAACCGAAGTCACTTTAATTGTTACTACCAATCTAGACATATAATTGATCCTCATTATACTATTAGGGCTCATCCAGACACCACACTGACCTCACTTTAACTGTTATGAACCGTTCAGAGATATGATTGATCCCTATTATACTGTTACTGTTCATCCAGATACAACACAGACCTCACGTTTCCTGTTACTGCCCAACCCAATATACGATAGATCCTTATTTTACGGTTACTGCTTATCCAGACACAACACTGACCTCACTTTTACTGTGACTACCCATCCAGATATGTAATTGATTCCTATTATGCTCCTACCGTTCATACAGATCCAACACTTATCTGACTTGTACTGTCACTACCCATCCAGATATATGACTGCTCCCCCTTATACTGTCATGGCTCATCCAGACACGACACTGATCTCTCTTTTATATTTACTACCCATGCAGATATATGACTGATCCCTATTGTTAGCGGGAATGAATCTAGAAGAATCACTCGACACTCAGGTCTGCTCCAATGTCAAACAGTTTATTTAGTTACGCCAGCGGAGAGCAGGTCACTGGTCTGTCCAGATGCCTCTCCACTGATCAAAGGAAAATCCACAACAGATATACAGTTACCCAAACCATCCCGGCTGGACATAATCCAATCATAACGGTTATTGATTACATATATTACATTCATTGCCAATAAAATTATTAATTATGCATCATGTGGTCGTGGGGATAGCTCATGGTACTCCCCTGACCATCTCAGCTTGTTTACCAAACACTCCTTATCAATTATCCTTGAGTCTTCACAATGAATCCTTCTACTTCTATCAGGCCTGCATTCCCAGTTGCTTTGTGTAGTCCACAATTAGACAGAGCAGCTGTCTTATGCACTGATATGGGGGGCCCTCCTTGGTCAGGCTAATTACCTGTGCTAAGCAATACCATGCTCAAGGCTGCAAGCTAACTAACTTGTCCCACAATGCCTTGGGTACATACCCCATTTTGTAACAATATGTGGCGACACTTACATCATATACATGTATATATGTATTTATTTAGCTGCATCGGCCACAATCTTTCCCTCTACACTATTATATAGTTACGGCTCATCCAACACCACATTGACCTCACCTTTACTGATTCTATACATGCAGTTAAGTGATTGATCCATATTGTATTGTTACAGTTCACCCGGACACCACACTGCCCTCGCTTTTACTATTACTAAATCTACACATAAATAATTGATCCCTGTTTTGCTGTTACTGCTCAGCAGACACAACACTGACTGCACTTCCATTGTTACTACCCATCCAGAAGTATGACTGATCATTATTATTCCGCTACTATTGATCCAGATACCACACTGACCTCACTTTTACATTTACCACTCATCCAGATATATGACTGATCCCTACTATGGAGCTACAGTTCATTCAACATCACACTCACCTCACATTTACTGTTAATATGCATGCAACTAACTTATTGATCCCCATTATACTGTTACAGCTCATCCAGACACCACTCTGACGTCGCTTTTACGATTACTAAATCTGTACATATATAATTGATTCCTATTATACTGTTAATGCTCACCAGTCACAACACTGACCGCACTTTTACTGTCACTACCCATCTTCTGGTTACCTCCCACAGACAAAAGACTTGCAGGTTGATAGGTGAATTGTACATTATAAATTGCCACCAGTATAGGTAGGTGGAAGGGGAATATAGGGACAGAGGATGTGGGAGGAATATGGGATCAGTGTAGGATTAGTATAAATGGGTGGTTAATGGTCGGCACAGACTCGGTGGGCCGAAGGGCCTGTTTCAGTGCTGTATCTCCAAATCTTAAAAAAAAGCTTTATATATGACTGATCCCTATTATACTGTTCCGGCTCATGCAGACATCACACTGACCTCGTTATTGCTATTACTTCCCCTCCATATCTATGATTGACCCCTATTATACTCTTGCTGCTCATCCGGACACCACACTGACCTCACCTTTACTGTTACTATGCTTCCAAATATGTAATTGTTCCTGATTATACTGTTATGGCTCATCCAGATACCATACTGACCTCACTTTTGCTGTTACTACCCTTACAGATATAAGTCTTTTCTCTATTATGCTGTTACTGCTAATCCAGGCACCAGACTGAACTCACTTTTACTGTTACTACCCGTTCAGATATGTGATTGATCCACATTATACTGTTCCTGCTCATCCTGATTCATCAGTGACCTCACGTTTGTGTGATCGGAATTCCTCCCCGACCCCCCTCCACCCCCCCCCCCCCCCCCACGCCCCCCACCTGCCCAACTGGACTTTAAAGCTGGACTTTGTGAAGTATGGGGAAGGAACCCCAATCCCCACGGACATCAGCACTGTGAATAAAAGCTAAATCACAACCCAAAGCACACTGAGGTAGGCTGCATTCCGATGAGTCAATTTTCAAACATCCCGACATCACAACAGAACTGATACCATTAAAGGACTGGAATTTGGGACATTATAATAACAGCGACACAGCATAACTGCCATCATGTTAAGTGACTGGGGAGGCCATTTTTTACAACTAACTGGCTCCAGAGCACAGCATGCACTCCTGTCAAGACAGAAGAGAAACACTTTCATGGATATTAGCTTTGGCGCCTGGGTTACCTCACCTTGGTGGAGTTCATTGTTCTCGGTCAGGGAAATCACATCAGCACTAAATGGATCTCTCTGGACCAGGCAGGTAACAGAGGAAAAGGATTAAAAGGTGCTAGGTGCTGGCCATCCAGCAGGATGCCTTTAGGAGATGTAAGGAGGGAGGTCCCCCTCTATGTATAAAATGGAAGGAGCTCCCCCTCTGCGTATCAAATGGAGGGTGCTCCCCATCTACATAGAAAATGGAGGGAGCTCCCCCTCTACGGATAAAATGGAGAGAGCTCCCCCTCTACGGATAAAATGCAGGGTGCTCCCTCTCTGCGTATAAAATGGAGGGAGCTCCCCCTCTCCGTATAAAATGGAGGGAGCTCCCCCTCTCCGTATAAAATGGAGGGAGAAAACCCTCGATGTATTAAATGGAGGGAGATATCCTTTTATGTATAAAATGGAGGGAGATCCCTGTCTTTATAACTCATGGAAGGAGATCTCCCTCTACATACAAAATGGAGGGAGTTTCATCTGCACGTATTAAATGAAGTGGGATCCCACAGACACCTCACTCACTTTAAAACACTTTATAACTATTTTATACCAGCTACAGGGTCGAATACAATGTAAGCAGAGGCATAGTCAAATTCTTTCTTAACTGGTGCATTGGAGTGAGGGAGAGAGAAAGAGAGCGCCAGATGGGGCGAAGCAGAGAGATGCAAAATTAGGTGGGCATTAAGTTGTCAGGAGGACACCAAGAGGCTGCAAAGGAAGATGGACGGGTTATGAGCAGGCATGAAAGTGGCAGCTGGAATATTAGGTGGAGAAATGTGAGGTTCTTCACTTTGGCAGGAAGAATAGAAACATAGAACATTTTGTCAAATGGTGAGAAACCATTAAATGGTGGTGTTCAGAGGGATTTGGGTGTCCTTGTACACAAATCACAGAAAGTTAACCTGCAGGTACAGGCTTCAATTGGGATGGCAAATGGACTGTTGTACTTTATTGCAAGGTAGTTAGAGTACAGGAGTGAGGAAGTCTTGCTGCAATGATACAGGGTTTGGCGAGCCCATACCTGGAGTACTGTGTACAGTCCTGGTCTCAGTGATGAAGGAAGGATATGCTTGTCTTAGAGGTGATGTAACAAAGGTTCATCAGATAATGACAGAGCAAGCTTGAGGGGCCGTATGGCCTAGTCCTGTTCCTATTTCTTATGTTCTTATGATAGGAAGGGAGAAAAGGACAAAGTGGTGATGAAAGAGGGAAAGACACAGCAAATGATGGGGAGAGGCAGAGGGCAAGATGGGGAGGTAGTGAGAGAAAGGTGGGTTGGATCACACAGCTGAATAGCTCGCTACATGCCCCCACAGAATTCAGAGGCAGATCTGTAGTGTGCAATCACTGAGATAGATTTGAACTCTGTATCCACTGATTCACTGCTGTAAATTTGAATTCAATTAATAAATCTGGAATTAAAAAGCTAGTCTAATGATATCCGTGAAACCAATGTCGATTGTTGTAAAAACCCATCTGGTTCACTAATGTCCTTTAGGGAAGGAAATCTGCTGTCCTTACCTGGTCTGGCCTACATGTGACTCCAGACCCACAGCAATGTGGTTGACTCTTACATGCCCTCTGAAATGGCCCAGCAAGCCACTCAGTTCAAGGGTAATTATGGATGGGCAATAAATGCTGGCCTGGCCAGCGGCGCCCACATCCCATGAATGAATAAAATTTAAAAAAAAATGTTACCACGAGAGGAAGCCTCCTTGCAGGGCACTGGTGCGAATACACTGATGGATATCTGTTTGAAATAAAGCTGACCAGGTCGGGGTTCATTCTGGACTCCCCTGAACCCTCCCGCCAGCCTTTGGAATGACTCATGGATTCACGTCGAAGGGAACTTGTTAATGGTTCACGTAGAATTGCCCTCTTTACTGATGTGTTAATAATGCAGATGGGATCCTGAGTTTCATGAACAGGTCTAGAGTGTGAAAGTCAGGAAGTGAAGCTAAACCTTTATAAAACAATAGTATGGCAGCAGCTGGAGTATTGTAACCAATTCTGGGAATACACTTTAGGAAGGACATGGAGGCTTTGGTGAATGGACAGAAGAGATTTATGAGAACGGCTCCAGGGATGAGATTATTACAATTCTGCTGATCGACTGGAGAAGCCGGGCTGTCCTCCATAGAGCAGAGGAGCATAAATAGAGTTTTGATCCAAGTGTTTAAAATCATGAAAGATGGAGTAAAATAGAGCGAAACAGATGGAATTGGCAACAAGACAGCAAGAAAGGAACAGGAAACACGGATTGCAGGAGAGAAAGATTTCACCTGATGTTCCTGGCGGTGTCCCCTCTGTCATGGGGCAGGGGGCGGGCGGGGGGGATTGCTGGGGGGTGAACAAAGAACAAAGAACAGTACAGCACAGGAACAGGCCATTCGGCCCTCCAAGCCTGCGCCGATCTTGATGCCTGCCGAAACTAATACCTTCTGCACTTCCGGAGCCCATATCCCACTATTCCTTTCCTATTCATATATTTGTCAAGAAGTCTCTTAAACGTCGCTATCGTATCTGCTTCCACCACCTCCCCTGGCAGCAAGTTCCAGGCACTCACCACCCTCTGTGTAAAAAAACTTGCCTCGCAAATCCCCTCTAAACTTTGCCCCTTGCACCTTAAACCTAAGCCTCCTAGTAACTGACTCTTCCACCCTGGGAAAAAGCTTCTGACTATCCACTATGTCCATGCCACTCATAACTTTGTAAACCTCTATCATGTTGCCCCTCCACCTCCGTCGTTCCAGCGAAAAAAATCCGAGGTTTTCCAACGTCTCCTCATGGCTGATGCCCTCCAGACCAGGCAACATCCTGGTAAACCTCCTCTGTACCCTCTCCAAAGGCTCCACGTCCTGCTGGTAGTGTGGCGATCAGAATTGCATGCAATATTCTAAGTGTGGCCGAACTAAGGTTCTGTAAAGCAGCAACATGACTTCCAATTTTTATACTCTATGCCCGGAACGATGAAGGCAAGCATGCCATATACCTTCTTGACTACCTTATCTACCTGCGTTGCCACTTTCAGAGACCTGTGGACCTGTACGCCCGGATCTCTCTGCCTGTCAATACTCCTAAGGGTTCTGCCATTTACTGTATACCTCCCACGTGCATTGGACCTTCCAAAATGCATTACCTCACTTTTGTCCGGATTAAACTCCATCTGCCATTTCTCCGCCCAAGTCTCCAACCGATCTATATCCTGCTGTATCCTCTGACAATCCTCATCATTATCCGCAACTCCAGCAACCTTTGTGTCATCCACAGACTTACTAATCAGACCAGCTACATTTCCCTCCAAATCATTTATATATGCTACAAACAGCAAAGGTCCCAGCACTGATCCCTGCAGAACACCACTAGTCACATCGCTCCATTCAGAAAAACACCCATCCACTGTTACCCTCTGTCTTCTGTGACTGAGCCAGTTCCGTATACATCTTGCCAGCTCACCTCTGATCCCGGGTGACTTCACCTATTGCACCAGCCTGCCATGCGGGACCTTGTCAAAGGCTTTACTAAAGTCCACATAGACAACATCCACCGCCCTTCCCTCATTAATCATCTTCGTCAATTCCTCAAAAAACTCAATCAAATTCGTAAGACACGACCTCCCCTTCACAAAACCATGCTGTCTCTCGCTAATAAGTTCGTTTGTTTCCAAATGGGAGTAAATCCTGTCCCGAAGAATCCTCTCCAATGGTTTCCTAACACTGACGTAAGGCTCACCGGCCTATAATTTCCTGGATTATCCTTACCACCCTTCTTAAACAAAGGAACAACATTGGCTATTCTCCAGTCCTATGGGATATCACCTGTAGCCAATGAGGATGCAAAGATTTCTGTCAAGGCCCTAGCAATTTCTTCCCTTGCCTCCCTCAGTATTCTGGGGTAGATCCCATCAGGCCCTGGGGACTTATCTACCTTAATGCTTTGCAAGACACCCGACACCTCCTCCTTTTTGATAATGTGATGACTGAGACTATCTGCATTCCCTTCCCTAGGCTCATCATCCACCAAGTCCTTCTCCTTGGTGAATACTGATGCAAAGTACTCATTTAGCACCTCGCCCATTTCCTCTGGCTCCACGCATAGATTCCCATCTCTGTCTTTGAGTGGGCCAACCCTTTCCCTGGTTACCCTCTTGCTCGTTATATATGTATAAAAAGCCTTGGGATTTTCCTTAATTCTGTTTGCCAATGACTTTTCACGACCCATTTTAGCCCTCCTAACTCTTTGCTTAAGTTCCTTCCTACTGTCTTTATATTCCTCAAGTGCTTTATCTGGTCCTAGCCTTCCAGCCCTTACAAATGCTTCCTTTTTCTTTTTGACTCGGCTCACAATATCCCGTGTTATCCAAGCTCCCCGAAACTTGCCAAACTTGTCTTTCTTCCTCACAGGAACATGCTGGTCCTGGATTCTAATCAGCTGACGTTTGAAAGACTCCCACAGGTCAGATGTTGGTTTACCCTCAAACAGCTGCCCCCAGTCTAAATTCTTCAGTTCCTGCCTAATATTGTTATAATTAGCCTTCCCCCAATTTAGCTCCTTCACCCGAGGACTACTCCTATCCTTATCCACAAGTACCTTAAAACTTATGGAATTATGGTCACTGCTCCTGAAATGCTCCCCCACTGAAACTTCGACCAACTGGCCGGGCTCATTCCCCAATACCAGGTCCAAAATGGCCCCATTCCTAGTTGGACTATCTACATACTGTTTCAAGAAGCCCTCCTGGATGCTCCTCACATATTCTGCCCTACCTTTGCATCTTTCCAAAATCTGCTACATATCTGCTCCTCTACCTCCCGCCGGCTGTTGGGAGGTCTGCAGTAAACCCCCAACATCGTAACTGCACCCTTCCTATTCCTGAACTCCACCATATTGCCTCGCTGCATGACCTCTCTGAGGTGTCCTCCCACAGTACAGCTGTGATATTCTCCTTAACCAGTAATGCAGCTCTCCCACCCCATTTACACCCCCCTCTACCCCGCCTGAAGCTTCTAAAACCTGGAACATTTAGCTGCCAATCCTGCCCTTCCATCAACCAAGTCTCTATAATAGCAACAATATCATATTTCCAAGTACTAATCCAAGCTCTAAGTTGATCTGCCTTACCTATCATACTTCTTGCATTGAAACAAATGCACTTCAGACCACCAGTCGCGCTGTGCTCAGCAACATCTCCCTGCCTGCTCTTCCTCTTAGTCCTACTGGCCTTATTTACTATGTCCTCCTCATGTACTTCACTAGCTGTCCTACTGCTCTGGTTCCCACCCCCCTGCCACGCTAGTTTAAACCCTCCCGAGTGATGCGAGCAAACCTTGCAGCCAGGATACTAGTGCCCTTCCAGTTTAGATGCAACTCGTCCTTCTTGTACAGGTCCCATCTGTCCCTGAAGAGAGCCCAATGGTCCTGATATCTGAAACCCTCCCTCTACACCAGCTGCTCAGCCACGTTTTTAGCTATCTTCCAATTTCTCGCCTCACTGGCACGTGGCACAGGGAGTAATCCAGAGATTACAACCCCAGAGGTCCTGTTTTTTAACTTACTACCGAAGTCTCTAAACTCCCCCTGCAGGACCTCATCACTCTTCCTGCCTATGTCATTGGTACCGATGTGTACCACAACCTCTGGGTGTTCACCCTACCCCTTCAGAATGCCCTCTGTCCATTCAGAGACAGCCTTGACCCTGGCACCAGGGAGGCAACATACCTTCCCGGAATCTCTTTCACGTCCACAGAAGCGCCTATCTGTGGCCCTGACTATAGAGTCCCCTATAACTATTGCTCTTCTGCGCTTTGTCCATTCCTGCTGAAGAACAGTGCCAGCCGTAGAGCCACATCTCTGGCTGCTGTTGTTTTCCCCTGATAGGCCATTCCCCCCAAGAGTATCCAAAACAATATCCTTGTTAGAGAGGGAGTTAGCCACAGGGGAATCCTGCATTGACTGCCTGCCCCTTCTAGCGGTCACCCATCTATCTGCCAGCACCTTGGGTGTAACCAATTCTCTAAAACTCCTGTCTATGACGCTTTCTGCCACCTGCATGCTCCTAAGTGCATCCAGTTGCCGCTCAAACCGATCCATGCGGTCTGTGAGGAGCTGCAACTGGGTACAGTTCCTGCAGATGTTGTCGCCCAGGAACGCTGGAAGCGTCACGGACTTCCCACATCTCACAGGTGAAGCACTTCACCCCTCTAACTGAAATTTGTATCATTAATTAGTTAATTGATGCAAAATAAATAAATACTTATTAAATCTTTTTGTCTTTGATCTGTATGTCGTCATTGTCGACAGGAATAGTGCCGGAAGACTGGAGGATAGCAAATGTTGTCCCCTTGTTCAAGAAGGGGAGTAGAGACAGCCCTGGTAATTATAGACCTGTGAGCCGTACTTCAGTTGTGGGTAAAATGTTGGAAAAGGTTATAAGAGACAGGATTTATCAACATCTTGAAAAGAATAAGTTCATTAGCGATAGTCAGCACGGTTTTGTGACGGGTAGGTCGTGCCTCACAAACCTTATTGAGTTTTTGCGAAGGTGACCAAACAGTGGATGAGGGTAAAGCAGTGCACGTGGTGTATATGGATTTCAGTAAGGCGTTTGATAAGGTTCCCCATGGTAGGCTATGGCAGAAAATACGGAAGTATGGGATTGAAGGTGATTTAGAGGTTTGGATCAGAAATTGGCTAGCTGAAAGAAGACAGAGGGTGGTGGTTGATGGCAAATGTTCATCCTGGAGTTTAGTTACTAGTGGTGTACCGCAAGGATCTGTTTTGGGGCCACTGCTGTTTGTCATTTTTATAAATGACCTGGATGAGGGTGTAAAAGGGTGGGTTAGTAAATTTGCGGATGGCACTAAGGTCGGTGGAGTTGTGGATAGTGCCGAGGGATGTTGTAGGGTACAGAGGGACATCGATAGGCTGCAGAGCTGGGCTGAGAGATGGCAAATGGAGTTTAATGCGGAAAAGTGCGAGGTGATTCACTTTGGAAGGAGTAACAGGAATGCAGAGTACTGGGCTAATGGGAAGATTCTTGGTAGTGTCGATGAGCAGAGAGATCTTGGTGTCCAGGTACATAAATCCCTGAAAGTTGCCACCCAGGTTAATAGTTCTGTTAAGAAGGCATATGGTGTGTTCGCTTTTATTAGTCGGGGGATCGAGTTTCGGAGCCACGAGGTCATGCTGCAGCTGTACAAAACTCTGGTGAGACTGCACCTGGAGTATTGCGTGCAGTTCTGGTCACCGCATTAGAGGAAGGATGTGGAAGCTATGGAAAGGGTGCAGAGGAGATTTACTGGGATGTTGCCTCGTATGGAGGGAAGGTCTTACGAGGAAAGGCTGAGGGACTTGAGGTTGTTTTCATTGGAGAGAAGGAGGAGGAGAGGTGACTTAATAGAGACATATAAGATAATCAGAGGGTTAGATAGGGTGGATAGTGAGAGTCTTTTTCCCGGATGGTGATGGCAAACATGAGGGGACATCGCTTTCAGTTGAGGGGTGATAGATATAGGACAGATGTCAGAGGTAGTTTCTTTATGCAGAGAGTAGTAGGGGCGTGGAACGCCCTGCATGCAACGGTAGTAGACTCTCCAACTTTAAGGGCATTGAAGTGGTCATAGGATAGACATATGGATGAAAATGGAATAGTGCAGGTCAGATGGTTTCACAGGTCGGAGCAACATCGAGGGCCGAAGGGCCTGTACTGCACTGTAATGTTCTAATTCTAATTCTAAATTATGATGCACTTCACTATGTGGTCCCTAGTGCTAGATTTCTACAGTTTCTATTAAATGTTTTTTAAATCCAGTCATCTCCTCCCTCTGGTTTAGTTAATCTACTTATTAATTAGTTAATTAGTGTTTTAATCAATTTTTATCAGTTTTATTTTCAAATTCGGTTCAGATTGCCTACCAGCCAATCAGGTCACAGCTATCCTGTGACGTCACCTCTTCAGTTTTTTTCCCACCCAAGGTAACTTACTCTGTCTACTCACCGCTCCGGAACTCCACCCTCCGTCTCTGCTCCGACAATCCCCGAGGTAAGTTTTTTTTTCTCACCGCTCCGGAACTCCGCCCTCCGAGTCAGCTCCGAGAATCCCCGAGGTAAGTTTTTTTATCTACTCACCGCTCGGGAAACCGCTCTCCGAGTCTGCACCGAGAATCCCTGAGGTTAGTTTTTTATACTTACTGCTCTGGAACTCCACCCTCCGGGTCTGCTCCGAGAATCCCCGAGGTTAGTTTTTTTTGACACTCACCACTCTGGAACTCCGCCCTCCGAGCCTGCTCCGAGAATCCCCGAGATAAGTTTTTTTTTATACTCACCGCTCTGGAACTCCGCCCTCCGAGTCTGCTCCGAGAATCCCCGAGGTAAGTTTTATTTGATGCTCACCGCTCTGGAACTCCGCCCTCCGAGTCTGCGCCGAGAATCCCTGAGGTAAGCTTTTTGTACTTACTGCAGCGGAACGCCGCCCTCCGAGTCTGCTCCGAGAATCCCCGAGGTAAGTTTTTTTTTTTCTCACCGCAGTGGAACGCCGCCCTCCGAGTCTGCTCCGAGAATCCCCGAGGTAATTTGTTTTTATACTGACCGCTCTGGAACTCCGCCCTCCGAGTCTGCCAAGTTCCCTGGCATTACTGGTATGACATTTGTTTCCTCCTCACGAAGACAGAACCAAAGTATGCAATTAGTTGGTCAGCCGTTTCTTTATTCCCCCATTATCAATTCCCGTTTCTGACTGTAAGGGCCCTACATTTGTCTTCACTAATCTTTTTCTCTGCAGAGACCTATAGAGACTTTTACAGGCAGTTTTTATGTACCCCACAATCTCGCTCTCGTACTCTATTTCCCTTCTTAATCACTCCTTTGGGCCTCCTTTGCCGAATTCTAAACTGCTGCCAGTCCTCAGGTCTGTTGTTTTTATCTGGCGAATTTATTTGCCTCTTCCTTGGATCTAATGCTATCTCTAATTTTCCTTGCAAGCCATGGTTTCGCTGCCTTTCCCATTTTATTTTTGTGCCAGACAGGAATAAACAGTTGTTCAATTTCATCAATGCGCTCTTTGAATGTTTGCCATTGCCTTTCCACCGTCGTCCCTTTAAGTAACGTTTCCTAATCCATCATAGCCACCTTGCGCCTCATACCTTCATAGTTTCCTTTACTAAGATTCAGGACGCTCGTCTCAGAATCAACTACGTCACTTTCCATCTTGATGAAGAATTCTATCATACTATGGTCGCTCATCCCCAAGGGGTCTCGCACAACCAGATTGTCACTTATTCCTCTCTCATTACACAATACCCAATCTAGGACGGCCTGTTCTCTGGTTGGTTCCTCAATGTATTGGTCCTGAAAACCATCCCGTATACACTCCAAGAATTCCTCCTTTACAGTATTGTGACTAATTAGATTTTCCCAATCTATATGCAAATTAAAGTCACCTGTGATTAGAGATGCTCCTTTATCGCATGCGTCTGTAATTCCCTGTTCAATGCCATTCCCAACGCCCCCACTGCAGTTGGGTGGTCTATATACAACCCCCAATAATTTTTTATGCTCCTGTGTGTTTCTCAGCTCTACCCATATAGATTCCACATTGCCAGAGCTAGAATTAGAATTAGAATTAGAATTAGAACATTAGAGCGCAGTACAGGCCCTTCGGCCCTCGATGTTGCGCCGACCATCTGACCTACACTATTCCATTTTCATCCATATGTCTATCCAATGACCACTTAAATGCCCTTAAAGTTGGCGAGTCTACTACTGTTGCAGGCAGGGCGTTCCACGCCCCTACTACTCTCTGCGTAAAGAAACTACCTCTGACATCTGTCCTATATCTTTCACCCCTCAACTTAAAGCTATGTCCCCTCGTGTTTGCCATCATCATCCGAGGAAAAAGACACTCACTATCCACCCTATCTAACCATCTGATTATCTTGTATGTCTCTATTAAGTCACCTCTCCTCCTGCTTCTCTCCAAGGAAAACAACCTCAAGTCCCTCAGCCTTTCCTCGTAAGACCTTCCCTCCATACCAGGCAACATCCTAGTAAATCTCCTCTGCACCCTTTCCAAAGCCTCCACATCCTTCCTATAATGCGGTGACCAGAACTGCACGCAATACTCAAGGTGCGGACTCACCAGAGTTTTGTACAGCTGCATCATGACCTCGTGGCTCCGAAACTCGATCCCCCTACTAATAAAAGCTAACACACCATACGCCTTCTTAACAGCCCTATTAACCTGGGTAGCAACTTTCAGGGATTTAACACCTGGACACCAAGATCTCTCTGCTCATCTACACGACCAAGAATCTTCCCATTAGCCCAGTACTCTGCATTGCTGTTACTCCTTCCAAAGTGAATCACCTCACACTTCTCCGCATTAAACTCCATTTGCCATCTCTCAGCCCAGCTCTGCAGCCTATCTATGTCCCTCTGTACCCTACAACACCCGTCGACACTATCCACAACTCCACCGACCTTCGTGTCATCCGCACATTTACTAACCCACCCTTCTACACCCTCATCCAGGTCATTTATAAAAATGACAAACAGCAGTGGCCCCAAAACAGAACCTTGCGGTACACCACTAGTAACTAAACTCCAGGATGAACATTTGCCATCAACCACCATCCTCTGACTTCTTTCAGCTAGCCAATTTCTGATCCAAAGCTCTAAATCACCTTCAATCCCATACTTCCGTATTTTCTGCAATAGCCTACCGTGGGGAACCTTATCAAACGCCTTACTGAAATCCATATACACCACATCCACGGCTTTACCCTCATCCACCTGTTTGGTCACCTTCTCGAAAAACTCAATAAGGTTTGTGAGGCACGACCTACCCATCACAAAACCGTGCTGACTATCGCAAATGAACTTATTCTTTTCAAGATGATTATAAATCCTATCTCTTATAACCTTTTCCAACATTTTACCCACAACCGAAGTAAGGCTCACAGGTCTATAATTACCAGGGCTGTCTCTACTCCCCTTCTTGAACAAGGGGACAACATTTGCTATCCTCCAGTCTTCTGGCACTACTCCTGTCGACAATGACGACATAAAGATCAACAACAACGGCTCTGCAATCTCCTCCCTGGCTTCCCAGAGAATCCTAGGATTAATCCCATCTGGCCCAGGGGACTTACCTATTTTCACTCTTTCCAAAATTGCTAACACCTCCTCCTTGTGAATCTCAATCCCATCTAGCCTAGTAGGCTGTCTCTCAGTAATCTCCTCGGCAACATTTTCTTTCTCTACTGTAAATACTGACGAAAAATATTCATGTAACGCTTCCCCTATCTCCTCTTATTCCGCACACAACTTCCCTTATTTAAGCATAAAATACTAGTCTTCGACCCACTCCTCTCTGTTCCAAACTGGATGTAAAATTCACGCATATTGCAGTTGCTGCTACCTGGAGATGCCTTTACTCTGAAGTCATTAATTAATCACTTTGCTGTCATGGTCGCTGTCTGACAATGTACTGATTCAGAGTGTGCGAGTTTTCCTGCATCAGTTGCTGCCCCGGTCACTGTCTGGAATTGTTCTGTCATGAATGGATGAGACCACGATTTTAATTGTGCTTGGTGCATTTTTGGAACAGTTTAAGCTTTTACTTCTATGTTCTAATTGTTAAAATGGAGGAGAGATATTATGTGATACAACTTGTCCATGAGCCACACTATTCACCCTGCCTTAAATTTGAAACTGCATCAATTTGAGAGTGCAGCCTTTCTGTTTCACAACTGCCTGCTGCCTGCACACACGTCAGTCTGAAACTTGCCTTCTAGCTGCCGTAACTTGAATTTAAGGCCTTTTGAGCAAGAACAATTAAAAATGACCACACTCTGGAAAATCCAGCCAGAAACAGAACTGTCGTCAAGCCTGTCTGTACCTAAACATCTCAAGAGCAAGAAAGTCTGAATTCTACCAGTTTCCTCTCCGTCTACAAGCAGATGACTCCAAAAATGCAGCTGTCTCCATTTATATCCGATAGTGCCAGCAGACTAAGTGGTGGAACAGTGGCGCGGTGGTTAGCACCGCAACCTCACAGCTCCAGCGACCTAGATTCAGTTCTGTGTACTGCCTGTGTGGAGTTTTCAAGCTCTCTCTGTGACCATGAGGGCTTCTTCAGGGTCCTCCGGTTTCCTCCCACAACCAAAGTCTTGCAGGTTGATCGAGAAATTGGCCATTGTAAATTGCCCCTAGTGTAGGTAGTTGGCAGAGGAATGGTAGAGATGTGGTAGGTAATATGGGATTAATGTAGGATTGGGATAAATGGGTGGTTGTTGGTCGGCAAATACTCGGTGGGCCAAAGGGCCTATTTCAGTGCTGAATCTCTAAACTAAACTAGAAATTTGCACGAGAAGAGATATTTCCAACAGCTCCTCCCCTATTTGGCATTTCGAATTGGTGATCTCCAATTTTCGGACCCTTTTTGCTCATTCGAACAGACACTAGTTTTAACTGAAATCCATATATCCATGTTAGCTTGTAGTTACGATAATTATCTATTTACTAAATGTCTTTGTCTTTTTGTGCCTTTAATCTGTCCAGACATGTTGGTATGCGTGCATTGTGAAGTTATTCCCTTTCCCCAGTTAAGAATGTGCATTAATAAACCCTACATCTTTTGTTCAAACTTAAAGAACTGTATTGATGCTGTCATGTATTATTAGGGATTAAGGGAAGGGAATAAATTCAATCAATAATCTAATTACAGAACGAGGCTGAAAAAAACAGAGAAATTTGTTCAGAGTAAGAAAATAGATTAACTATCTGTTCGTAACACAGAAATTGGGGGCTGAAATCCACAATAAACTCATGAAAGAGCAAACGACATGACCTGGTTTAAACTGTTCCTTTCCCAGGGTGTGTGAGAGGGACTCAGTACCACTCCAGCTGGGATTAAAACAGGCCTGGTTTGAATTGACCCTTTCCTGGTGTGTCAGTGGGAATCAGTGCTACTCTAGATGGGATTAACACAGGCCTGGTTTTATTTGGCCCTTTCCTATTGTGATTGGGACTCAGTATAACACCAGCTGGGGTTAACGCAGGTCTGGTTTGAATTGGCCCTTTCCCTTTTGTCATTTAACCTCTCCCCGCCCCGGCTCCGCTCCACCACAATCTTTCCTTCTTGTTCTACTCCCCTACCCTCCCCCCCGCCCCCCCCCCCCCACCACCGCAACCCAACGTGCTCAAAGACTGTTTCATTTCTAACTTTTTTCCAGGTATGATGAATAGTGGCAAACCTGAAATGTTAAATCTGTTTCATTCTGCGCAGATGCTGCCAGACCTGCTGAGTGTGTCCGCCACATTTTGTCCTCATTTCACCAGGCAGGAGCCGGTGTTCAGACAGGGAATTAGACAGGAGGGGGTGTTCACAAAGGGAATTAGAGAGGGCGGGGTGTTCGCAGAGGAAATTATATGGAAAGGGGCATTCACAAAGGGAATGAGACAGTAGGGGAGTGTTCGCCAGGACAGAATTAAACAGGAGGTTGTTGTTCACGGGGGGGTGGGGCGGGGAATTTTACGGGAGTGGGGTCTTCATAGGGGTTAATAGACGGGAGGACAGTGTGTTCACCAGTGCTGAATTAGACCGGAGGGGCTTTGAAAGGAAGGGTCTCTTCAAAGATGGGTCTGAACAATGGAGGCATTGTAAGAAAGATGTGAGGGCATTGGAGGGAGTTCAGAAAACATCAGGAGAACCGTTGTAGCGATGAGGAACTTCAGTTTTGACGATAGATTGCACAGGTTACGACAAGTATAATGAGAGAGGAAGTACTGGAGTGTCTGACATCCTTGAAAGTAGTTAAATTACCAGGGCTTGAAGGATTGTATCCAGGTTATTCAGGGATATCAGGGAGACAGTGACTGATGCTCTAAGTATCATATTCAAATCCTCACGAGATAAAGCCGAGATACCAGAGGATTGGAGGTCTGCAAACGTTGTGCCATTGTTTCAAAAGGGTGTGAGGAATAGACCAAATAACTGTGGGCCAGTCAGTCTGACCTCGGTGGTCGGCAGATTATTAGAATCAATTATGAGTGTT
This sequence comes from Heterodontus francisci, assembly GCF_036365525.1. NCBI lineage: Eukaryota > Metazoa > Chordata > Chondrichthyes > Heterodontiformes > Heterodontidae > Heterodontus > Heterodontus francisci. Next base: position 669,612 of record NW_027140238.1, read on the forward strand.
AGGATAAACTGTCACTTGGAAAGGAACGGATTAATCAGGAATAGTCAGCATGAATTTGTTAACAGAAGGTCGTGTCTTACTAACTTAATTGATATTTTTGAGGAAGTAACAAGGAGGTTCGATGAGGGTAGTGTAATTGATGTTGTCTGAATGGATTTAAATAAAGCATTTGACAAGTTCCCACATGGAAGACTGGTCAGCCCATGGGATACAGATGAATGTGGCGAATTGGATCCAAAATTGGCTCAGTGACGGGAAATAAGGAGTAATGGTCGTCAGATGTTTTTGCAAATGGAAAGCGGTTTCCAGTGGCGATCCAGAGGGCTCGGTGTTGGGTCACTTGCTGTTTGTAATATATATTAATGAGTTGAAATTAAATGTGGGAGGCATGAATGGGAAATTTGCAGATGACACAAACATTGGCCGTGTATTGACAGTGAAGAGGATAGTTGTAGACTGCAGAATTATATAAATGCTTGGTTGAGTGGGCGGAAAAGAGGTAAATGGAATTCAATCCGGAGAAGTATGAGATCAGCATTTGAGGATGGAAAACTAAGCAAGGGAATACACAATAAATAGGAAGATATTGAGAGGGGTAGAAGAAGTGAGAGACCGTGGATTGCATGTCCAGGTCCCTGAACGTGGCAGGACAGGTAGATAATGTGGTGAAGAAGGCATATGGAATGCTTTCCTTTATTGGCCGAGGTATAGAATACAAAAGCAGGGATGAAATGCTGGAACTGTATAAAAAGCTGGTTAGGCCACAGCAGGAGCATTGCGTACAGTTCTGGTCAGAACATTACAGAAAAGACATATTTGTTCTGGAGAGAGTATGGAGGAGATTTCCAATAATGCTGCCAGGGCTTGGAAACTTCAGCGATGAGGGCAGATTGGATAAGCTAGGATTGTTTTCCTTTGAACAGGGAAGGCTGAGGGGTGAATTAATTGAGATGTACAAAATTATGAGGGGCCTAGATAGTGTAGGCAGGAAAGACCTGTTGCCCCTCATGGAGAGGTCAATTACCAGAGGGCACAGATTTAAGGTGATTGATAAAACGATTAGAGAGGACATGAGGAAAACCTTGTTTTCACCCAGAGAGTGGTGGATGTCTGGAATTCACTGTCTAGATCGCTGGTGGAGGCCGAAACCCTCAACTGATTGAAAAGGTTCCTGGACCTGCATCTGAATTGCTGTAACCTACAAGGATACAGACCAGGGGTGGGAATCTGGCACAGAAGCGATGGGCTGAATGGCCTCCTTCTGTTCTGCCATAACTGTTCGATGGTTTTACCTTATGTATTTGAATCTGAATGTCTGGACAGGGAACGAATAGTCGAAAGGTAAAGTTGAGCAGAAATCTAGCTGAGTGAACAATCAGTCAGCTGCCAGTCTCATACTCTTTCTGTAGGTCTATTATTTGCCCTTTTCACCCCGTCTGACCCTTCTCTATTCAGCCTGGTTCTCCGTTCTATTACCCACTTGACATCTGCTTGACCTTACTCTCCATCTCTTTCTGCATCTGGTAGCTCAGGGTCTGGCTGCCATGCATTTTCCCTGGTGGAAATGTATCGCAACGGCAACCAAACTACCTCTTCTTTGGAGACAGACCATTGTTCAGTTGCACGTTTTTCTGCCAATCTTAAGTTGCAATTTACTTGTCCAGATCTGCTCTCAACCTATTCAAGATGTTCCTTCCCAAGTAATTATCTTTAATCTGGATTGTTCCTTGTCCTTTTCCATAGCTAACATAAAATGCCTGATAGATACCGTGGCCAGTACCCCGCAAATGCTCCCCTACTGACACCTGGTCCACTTGACCAACCTCATTCCCCAGAACCAGATCCAACAATGCCTCCTTCCTCATTGGACTGGAAACATAGTTACGCAGGCATTTCTCCTGAACACCTATTAGAAACTCTTGCCCCTCTCTGCCCGTTACACTATTACTCTCCCTGTCTATGGTGGGATAATTTAGGTTCCCATTGTAAGGACTCAAATTCTAACACTTCTCTTCAGCTTCCTTGCAAATTTATTCCTCTGCATCTTTCCCATTAATCAATAGTCTTCAGACGAACTGCAGGAAATTAATAGTACCTCAATTATTTCTTGGTTCGAACCAGGCAGATTATGTTTATGATCCCTCTAAGCAATACTCTCTCTAGCACTGTAATATTCTCATTAATTAATACAGCTGTCCTTCCTCTTGTCCGTCAATCCCTATTATTCCTGAACACCTCACATCCAGGATTATTTAGTACACAGTTCAGATCTTTTAGACCCAGTTCTCAAATATCATCGTGAGAGAGAGAGAAACAGAAGGACAGAGGTGGGAAGAGAGAGAGAGAGTGAGAGAGACAGAGAGTAAGAGAGAGAAAGAGACACACACACAGGGACAGACAGTGAGATCTGGGGTCCGATTGGGCTCTGGAGGGTTCCAGTGCATCGCCTATCTGTCTGTCTCTGTCACCCTCTCTCCATTGATGCCCAGACCTCACATTCTATTCAGGCCCACAGCAGCAACTGTGATTTGCAGCTTTGTCCATTTTGCTGTGGGTCCAGGGTGGGTTTAGTTGAAGCCCTGCTTTGCTGCTCGTTGACACCTTTTTGAGAAACAATTCATGAATCGTCCGCAGAGCCAGTTCCACCTCAATAAATCAGATTATCAATAAAATAAAATCTCAGAATCAAATTTACAATCATTTCAGTTCTCAGTGTTGTGAATATGAAACATACGTTCTGTCCTTCGGGGAGTGTAGTGAATGGAATATGAAAAGGGATTTAGTTCCACTGTCTGAAATTCTTCAGCTCTTTCTGTTAATTCACTAATTTAACAATGAGATTGAGAGGGTATTTCACCGCTTTCTTCAGCTCCTCTCTGAATTTACTCTGGGTCACAGCGTAAATACACGTGTTGGTGCAGGAACTGACAAGCTGCAGCATTAGTGATGTGCGTTCTGTGATAAAGTGAGGGTCAGTGACGGAGTCATTATATTGAATATCTGCAATACGCCTGTAAATGTTGCATACAACTAGTGTTACCCATAACAGTATAAAACTGCCGGATATACTTAAGAGTAAAATAATCGATTTCCTCCGATTCGCCATCTCTGGGTCTTTGTGATTCTTTCCATTGCTGTGGTCTTGGAATCCCCTGCGGACTTTACTGGCGAATAATATACGTCTGACCGTCATAACATTGAACAACAAAATTAGAATGAACGGGATACAAGGGGTTAAAATGAGGTGAAGCAATTCAAATGCTGCCCAAGCGCAGGAAGTATAGAAGCTCGGTTTAAAGACACAACCCATAGGAACATTATCAATAAAGTACCTTGGCTTATACAGAAAGTAAATTGGGACAGTCTCCAAACAGCCCAGCATACTCACTGTTCCTACAACCACAGCCGCCAGTTTCTGGGTGCAATATTTTGCTTTTAGCTTCTCACAACAAATGGCCACAAATCGATCAAAGGTGAAAGTGACTGTGAGCCAGACAGAAATATTTGTGGCTGCATAAAGCAGAACGGCAATGAGACAACACACAGGAGTAATTCTCAGGAATGAATCTGGGAAATAAATTACAACAATCCAACTCAATATGGGATCAGTGATAACGACCAGGAGATCAGCCACTGCCATTCCCACCAGGTAGACAGTGATACATTTGGAGAGACCGCACTTTCCTCGGCACAGGATCACAATCGCCACCAAGTTAACTGGAAGAGAGAGAAAAGGAAGCAGAGAAATTACTGATCAGACCTGGAGACAAAGCAGCTGTTTAACAGGATCTAAGCTGTTATTCCCAGCTTTGTTGCTGCATCGAACAGTAAAAACTGATTCATTGACCTGGGCTGTGTTTTGCCACAGTGAAATGTTTGAAACATAATTATTAATAATGAATTGGGAAATGGATACAGAAAGTGAATGAAGTCAGCACTGGATCTACTGGAAATACTGGGGGAGGATGCAGTACCGGTGGAGAAATGAGAAGAGCTTTTACAGAGATGGAATCCAATGAGTTAAATGGGGATTTGTCTCCAGATTGTTGGGCGGGAAGGCTTTGAGACAGCGGAAGGTGCTGCTGGTTTGTTGCTCTGGATTCGGGGAGCCGACAGGGATTGTTACCAAATGGGAAAAGGCTGAAAATTGCAGCACTGTATTTGAGTGTTTGCATCAGCCATGATTCAGAATGGTGGAGCAGGCTCGAAGGGCTGAAAGGACCACTCTTGCCCCTATGTTCCTATGTTCCTATCAGGTTGGACGAGGCAACTGGAGAATGATGCAATGAGTGAAATTGGGAGAGAGAGCAGGAAAAGGACATGTTGTTGCTGGATGGGAGACAGGAGCAGATGGTTGGGAAAGCGAATAAACTGAAGCAATGGATGAGGAATCAGAGGATTAAATACAGTGAGAGGAGAGGCTGAGATTCATAGGGAGAGACTGCAGCAGAGTGTTAGAGTAAATCTGATCTATAGATCCCAGTAATACAGTTCAATTAATACATTCAAACAATAATACCTGTTGTTATTGGTGTTGGAGAACAGTTCATTGGTTACACAGTATAGTCAATACATTTAGTTTGTGCAGGCAATTAAATATAAGCTTAATTTTTTCTGATACCAGCCTCGCTCTTTATTTAATTCAGCAGTCATTCAAAATTCATGTACAGTATTTGAAGAATGAATTACCAAGGTGAAGAACGGATTCTGTTATGTTTATTCAGTCAGTAAGTAAGGACTAGCAAATTGCTGCAAAACAAAATGAGGACCTGACAGAAATAAACAGAGACGATCAAGTCAAACAGCAAAATTAATGCAATCTGACAACAGACAACTTCAACTCATAGCTTCTCTCGCTAATCTTTCTGGATATTCCAGCACTTTATGATAGTGAATCATTTACACTGCTGTTTCTTTCTCTTTCTTTCTGGTTATCCTTTTCCCTCACTTTTGTTTTCCCTGCTCTGTTTCTCCTTCCGTCTCTCTGTCGCCCTCCCTATCTCTCTGGAGTACTCACACGCTGCAAACTGTTGCTTCATGTCCCTTTTCACATACGGTTTATTCCGAACATTCTGCACCTGTGATCTGTTAACCAGCCGCATGTTCAATGATTCTATTCTCAGTGTCAGTTCAATGGCGAATCCTCTGTGAATAATTTGTCGACAGAGTACCGAAGTCTCCACCTGTTCACCTACACTGTTCACATCATCTGCAATGCATGGAATAAAAAGAATCGAACGCTTCTTCCAGACAAACCTCACAATCATTAAAAATCCTTCTCCTGGATTTATAAAGTACAACATTAGAATGTGGGATTGTTTAATTAATGAAACACCAACATCAGCGCTGCATCTGATAATCTACAGAGAAATGGAAAGACTCACAGTTCCAGCTGATAGATTGCAAACCAGTAAAACATCGTATCAATACTTTCTATTTTATAATGTAGTCCAGTGAAAGTGAAGGCTCCAAAGTGCAGCAGAGAAGGACACGTGAAAGAGTCAACAACACAGTACAATAGCCAGAACTCCGAAGCAACGTCAGACACACACAGAATGAAATAATATTTTATAACCGTGATAACCAATCGATACATTGAAATCCCAGTTAAATTAAACTATGTTATTGGGGAGGGAGGACTTTGATGTCCCCTTGTAACACTGAGAACGTGAGATATCTCATTATCAAGCAGCTAAAAACATTCATAAAAATATTCCACGACTAGTTGGTTCCACAACATGAAACTATTAAAAGCTCTTGATGGTCTGATTCTTGATCCTAACCAAGACACTTGATTCAAATATATTCAATACTCAAAATAATACAGCAACAATGCCAGGGTTACTTAAACCAATACTATCAAAGATAATGCAGCTCCTGTAAGACTGAAAGCATAGAAAACGAGGATATTTCATCAGTAAATGGCTGGACAAAAACAGGTGGCTGTGTAACACTCACCGAGATAAATAATACTGAGTGGAGCACCACAGTGAACATCGATTAACACAATTAACAGCTGAGATACAGGCTTACCAGGAACTCCAATTGTTGCAAGTACAGGGTAATAAATGCTTTCTATTTGATACATTAATGGATATCCCATGTCTGTGAGAAGCAGATATTTCTGTTAGCCCAGAACCCACAGCTCTAGCAGGCATTCCGAACTGATTCATTTCAATGGGCCCTAATTTATGCAGGGAATAAGTCTCCACTGACATGATTGTACCCCTGATCATTGCTATCAGTTACTCTCACCTGAACAAGCACATTACATCAGCCACTTTGACTCTATGAAATTAATATGATGGACGATAACGCAATTATTTCAGTGTCAATGACCTTAGTAAGACTTCTCGGAAAAAACAAAGATCTGTACTCATACTGGATAGATGCCACAATTATGGGTGGCGTCATTTACATTTCCATATTGTTGTATTGACCATCTTAACTCTTTGCGTATCTATTAAAATGTACGTGATCTACCTGCAGTGTACACTGAATCCATGGAGAAAAACAATCCCATTTCACTCTGTTACTGCCATTTCCCGTTAAAATGTGAACTTTGAGTCTCTGAGTTGGGACCAAGTTCAGGTTTTCAGCCCAGATGATATTGTGGATGATATTAGGGGGCAGACACTGTACACACCCATTGGTGAGGCAATCGCATAGCAATAATATCACTGGGCTAGTAAGCCAGAGGCCCAACATAATGGCCTGGGGACAGGGGTTCAAATCCCACCATAGCAGCTGCTGACATTTAAGTTTAATTAATTAACAAAAGTCTGCAATTGAAAGACAGTTTCTGTAATGGTGCATGAAACTATCATCGATTGCTGTAACGACCCTTTTGGTTCACTAATTCCTTTTACGGAAGGACATCTGCCATCCATTCTGAATAAGGGTCACTGACCCGAAACATTAACTCTGCTTCTCTTTTCACAGATGCTGCCAGACCTGCTGAGTGGTTCCAGCATTTATTGTTTTTATTGCAGATTTCCAGCATCTGCAGTATTTTGCTTTTATCATCTACCATCCTTACCTGCTCTGCTTTACATGTGGCTACAGACCCAGAGCAATGTGGCTGACTCTTAACTGCCCTCTGAAACGGCCCAGCGGGCTGTCATGGACACTGAATGCTGATCTTGTCAGCAGAGCTCACATCACGTGAAAGAATAAAATAACATTTTCTCTGTGCTATTTCACTACAGATATTTCCCTGATTATTCTACATAGGTTAATGGCTCTGATAAAATTTGAACTGTGCCAACTCCTGACTCTTTTCCTCCAATTCACTGCTGACTGGACACCCAAATTCCACCTTCCCTCACTATCAACTGCCCAAAATCCCTGTTTCCATGTCAACCCTCGCCACATGCATTTCATCCAACACCTTCAGCCGAACCGATCTGTTTTGTCTCTCAGTTCTCTAAGTACATAGATTTATAATTCTTATCATTGGATTAAAATCTTCCATGTCCTCACCACGCCTCATCTCAAGCCACTCCTCAAAATCTACAGCAAACCCATCCGTTACCTCCCCATATCTCTAACATTGGTATCTTTCAGTGGGACTGCCCGCATATGGTTCCACTATTAATTTGATTGTAACCAGAGCATCGCCAGCAATGGCCGCTCTTCCCACACACGCACTATTACCTCTGGAGTCCCGGAACTTTCCATTCTTGTGCCCCCTTTTGCCTCATCTACACACTGCCCGCTGGTGACATCATCTACAGATGTGGGGTGAGCTTCCACATGTGTGCTAACAACACCCAGCTCCAGCTCTCCATCATCTCCTTCGACTCTTCACTGCCTCTGTATTATCAAACTCCGACAGCCTGTTTTCCATGAGCTGCAATTTCCTACAATTAAGCATGGGGCAGAGTGAAGCCTCCACCTTCGGCTCCACCACACACTCCACAATCTTGTCATTGATTCCATCGCCATTCCTAGATGTTGTATCAGGCTGAATGTGATGTTGTGTAAAATATGCCCACAATTCAACTCTGACCTGAGTTTCGAACCTCATGTTGTCTCCATGAGAAATGACACCTCCTTCCACCTCCATAACATCGCCAGCCTCTGCCCCTGCCTCAGCCCATCAGGCATTGAAAACGCTCAATCACTCATCTGTGTAAGGTTATTCGGTGACTCAAAGCTACTAACAAGATTAATATTTGTTAAAATCCAGCGATTATGAATTAACAATTGAATTATTATTCTAAACTAACATTTAGCTTTATTAATACCCTTCTTTGTAGTGTGGTACAGTGGGAGAATTTCGGAAATCAGGAACAGCATAGACAAACTGTCAACCTGGAAGGATTGTCGGATATAGTGCCAAGTTTTAAAATACTTACTTGCAGGAAAAGGATGAGACCTTGAGAGCAGAAGCTGAAAGCTGCTTCTGTGTAGATTTGACTCGGAGTGAGATAAGGAAACTCGAAATGCAAAAGCCTTGAGACAAAGTAGTCAACACAAAGGGATGCAAATTGTACATATTCGAATGGTTAGCAACCATCACAAAAAGATCCTTGATTCGTTAAGAAAGGCATAATTTCACAAATAAATGAATCACTGATTGGGATGATTGGGAGAGGTGTTGGTTAACTGGAAAGTTGCCAGGATAAAATAAGTCCTGTCTTTGATACTGATGGCAGAGAAGTTATGAACAACAACAAGAGATAAGAGAGAGAGACTAACCAAAAACCTGAAGGCCAAAAGCTGCACGAGAAAGAGACGTGCGCTCTGCTGTACAGTCTCTAATACAGGTAGAATCTGGGTTAGACTGTTACTTACTGACTGAGCTTGTGACGAGGGTTTATCTGAAATTTTAACAAACTTGTCTTAAGCTTTATCTCAGTTAGTCGATTCACAACAAGCTTTGCGCTGCCATGTCTGTTCCCACAATGGAAGGGGGAATAAAGTACCTCTATCTTCTCAAATCGTACATTCTGGAACCCCAGATTGGACTTGGCTCAATCTGAATGTTTTTTTGGGAAAGAAAAGGATCTCGAGATCGCGAGACTGACTAATTCGCGTCTTGGAAGGGGAAAAGAAAAACTTTTGGGGGTGTGGAGACCTTCATCGACCCATTCGTGTTCAAAGGCACTCAGACAAGAATATATAACTTGAATGAATAAACGCATGTTGTCTAAAGATGTTAAATGGGTCTTCAGGGAGAAATGCAAGGAAGTTGCAGAGTTTATTCAAGGTAAGTCCGAAGAAGTTCAAGATACAGAAGACAAAAACAAAAATCCTTCTGGCTTACAGGACTTACAGCTGCTTAGGGAGGTGGTCGCATAGAGGTAATCTCTGTCCTAGTAATCTGGAGCCCATACTAATGCTCGAGAGGGCATGGGTTCGAATTCCACCACAGCAGATGGTGAAATTTGAATTCAACTAATAGACATGGAATTAAAATGCTAGTCTCAGGGTCATCATTAAACCACTGCTGAAAACAAATCTGGTGCGTGAATGTCCTTTTAGGGAAGGAAATCTGCTGTCCTCACCTGGTATGGCCTACATTTATTTATTCATTTGTGAGACGTGGGCATCACTGGCACGTCCAACATTTACTGCCCATCCCGAATTGCATTTGAATTGAGTGGCTTGCTCGGCCACTTTAGACAACAATTACGTGTCAACCATATTGCAGTGTATCTGGAATCACATGTAGGTCAGACTTGATAAGCACAGCAGATTTGTTTTACAACAATCGTCAATGGTTTCATGATCACCGTTAAACTAGCTTTTATTTCCAGATTTCGTGATTGAATTCAAATTTCACGATCTGCCCTGTTGGTATTCAACCCCATATCCCCAGCACTTTAGTCTGGGCCTTGCATTGCTAGTCCAGTGATATTACCATTGCACCACCGCCTCTCTCTAGACTCCAGGACGACAGCAATGTGACTGACTTTTAAATGCCCTCCTAAATGGCCTCACACGCCACTCAGTTCAAGGGCAATTAGGGCTGGGCCCCTTTTGCGACGCCCACAGTCACAAACGAATAAGAAAAACTCACTGAATCCAAGAGACCGCTACTCAGAAAGATAAAGAGGTTGAACGACGGAAACAGCGGGTTCGAGATTTGAAGTTGTGCCACAAACATTGGACTGCTGTGTTATCGCAGTAGCACGTCACTTACCTGAACGCTGGCACAGCCGTGACAGCCGCTCAGGAAAATAAAAGTCAGTTGATACATTTTTCAGCAGCAGCGGGAGAGTTGTCAGCGAGGACCAGGGGGCTGACGGGAAGGTAAGTTTCCCACTTCAAGGAGTTGCCTCGAGCGTCAGCGGCCTTCATTTTTCAGCAGCAGCGGGAGAGGCGGCAGCGAGGACCAGGGGGCTGACGGGAATATATTTGGGCAGCGGCTGAGGATCCTGAGTCTGAGCTTCAAAAATTGTGGCACATCCGGGAGGGGGAGAGGGACCTGGACATTTCGTTTCAGGAGGCATTCACACCTGGTAGATTAAGTAATTCAAATTCAGTTAGTGTTCAGGGACAACAGGGTATGATTGCAAGTGAGGCAGGTAGGGGGATCCTGAGTTCAGGAGTGGAGGAGCCTCAGCCTTTGACCTTATCCAACACGGACGAGATACTTGCTCCCTGTGTGGATGAGGAAAAGGGCTGCGGGGAGGATGAGCCAACAGACCACGGCACCATGGTTCAGAAGGCCATTCAAGGGATTCTATAATTAGGGGGATAGATAATATCCTTTGCAAGCCAGATCGGGAGTCCTGCATGATGTGTTGCCCGCCCGGTGCCAGGGTGCAGGACATCTCTGACCGGCTTGAAAGGATATTGGAGTGGGAGGGGTAGGATCCAGTTGTTGTGGTCCACGTTGGGACTAACAACATAGGCAAGGCCAGGATGGAGGACGTGTTTGGGGATTATAAAGCACTGGGAACGAAATTAAGGAACTGGTCCTCGAGGGTCATAATCTCCGGATTACTGCCCGAGCCACGTGAAAATTGGCTTAGGGATAAGAATATTAGGGAAGTAAACACGTGGCTAAGGGAGTGTTGTGGGAAAGAGGGGTTCCATTTCATGGGGCATTGGCATCAGTTTTGGAAGCGGGGGGATCTGTACCGATGGAACAGTCTCCACCTGAACCGATGTGGGACCAGTGTTCTGGCGAAACGGATGAATAGGGTGGTCTCTAGGACTTTAAACGAGTGAGTCGGGGGGAAGGGAAAGGGAAAACGACACGGAGTATGATGGTAAATAAAAAAGTAAGCAGCAGGTTAACATGCGTGCAGGAGGGTTTAAGTTCAAGGCAGACTATGAAAGAAGCAGAAAGGAAGAATAACTCAGCAGTTATTATTAGAGATGTTGGAAATCATGAGGGTAAGAAAGCTAGCATAAAGGAACTTTACCTGAATGCTCATAGCATTTGTAACAAGGTTGATGAGTTAACAAAACAAATCATCGCGAATGAATATGAGTTGGTAGCCATTCCGGAGACATGGTTACAGGTTGGTCACGATTGGGAGTTAAATATCCAGGGGTACCAGATTATTCGGAAGGACAGACAGGAAGGTAAGGGAGGTGGTGCAGCTCTGATATTCAAGGACGATGCTGAGAGATGATATAGGTTCTATGGAGAATGAGGTCGAATCCATTTGGGTGGAAATCAGTAACTCTAAGAAGAAAAAGCCATTGATAGGCGTATTCTATAGGCCACCAAATAATAACATCACATTGGGGCGGGCAATAAACAAAGAAATAACTAATGCCTGTAAAAATGGTATGGCAATTATCATGGGCGATTTTAATCTACATGTAGATTGGTCGAACCACTCAGTCAGGTTAGCCTTGAGGAGGAGTTCGTTGAGTGTATCCGTGATAGTTTTCTCGAACAGTATGTAATGGAACTGACGAGGAAGCAAGCTATCCTAGATCTAGTCCTGTGTAATGAGACAGGAATAATTAATGACCTCATAGTTAGGGATCCTCTTGGAAGGAGTGATCACAGTACGGTTGAATTTAGATTACAGATGGAGAGTGTGAAGATAAAATCCAATACCATGGTCCTGCGCTTGAACAAGGGGGACTACAATAGAATGAGGGAGGACTTGGCTAAAGTAGACTGGAAACAAAGATGTTATGGTGGGGCAGTTGACGAGCAGTGGAGGACTTTCAAAGCAATTATTCAAAGTGCTCAGCAAAAGTATATTCCAGTGAAAAGGAAGGACTGGAAGAAAAGGGGTAATCTGCCATGGTTGTCCAAGGAAATAAGGGAGGCTATCAAATTGAAAGAGAAGGCATACAAAGTGGCCAAAAACAGCATGAAACTAGAAGATCAGGAAAACTTTATAGGTTAACAGAAAGCCACAGAATGAGATATAAAGAAAAGTAAGGTAGAACATGAGAAAAAAACTAGCACAGAATATAATGACAGATAGCAAAAGTTTCTATTAACATATACAACGAAAAAGAGTAGCTAAAGGAAACGTTGGTCCTTTAGAGGATGGGAAGGGGAATTTAGTTATGGGATATGATGAAATGGCCGAGGCATTGAACAGGTATTTTGTATCGGTCTTCACAGTGGAGGACACTAATAACATGCCAGTAATTGACAAAGAGACGAACTTAGGTGAGGACCTGGAAACAATCATTATTACGGAAGAGGTAGTGTTGGGCAATAGCAGGTGCACTGGTGGTAATTTTCCAAAATTCTCTGGACTCTGGGGTAGTCCCAGCAGATTGGAAAATAGCAGATGTGACGCCACTGTTTGAAAAGGGAGGTTCACAAAAGATGGGGAATTATAGACCTGTTAGCTTAACCTCTGTAGTGGGGAAGTTGCTTGAGTCTATTATCAAGGAAGAAATAGCAGGGCATCTCAATATAAATTGTCCCGTTGGGCAGATGCAGCATGTGTTCATGAAGGGCAAGTCATGCTTGACACATCTTTTGGAATTCTGTGATGACATTACGAGCAAGGTGGACAATGGGGACCCAGTGGATGTGGTGTACCTAGATTTCCAAAAGGCCTTCGACAAGTTGCCGCACAAGAGGCTGCTGCATAGGATAAGGATGCATGGCGTTTGGGGTAAAGTATTAGCATGGATAGAGGATTGGGTGACTAACAGGAAGCAGAGAGTGTGGATAAATGAGTGCTATTCTGGCTGGCAATCAGTCACTAGTGGTGTGCCTCAGGGATCGGTGTTGGGACCGCAATTATTTACAATTTATATAGATGATTTGGAGTTGGGGAGCACGTGTAGGGTGTCAAAGTTTGCAGATGACAGTAAGATGAGTGGCAGAGCAAAGTGTGCAGATGACTGTGAAACTTTGCAGAGGAACATAGATACATTGAGTGAGTGGGAAAATGTCTGGCAGATGGAATACAATGTTAATAAATGTGAAGTCATTCATTTCGGTAGGAGTAACAGTAAAAAGGATTATTACTTGAAAGGTAAAAAGTTGCAGCATGCTGCTATGCTGAGGGACCTGGGTGTCCTTGTGCATGAATCGCAGAAGGTTGGTCTGCAGCAAGTAATTAGGGAGGCAAATGGAATGTTGCCCTTCGTTGCGAAAGCAATTCAGTTGAAAAGCAGAGAGGTTCTGTTGCAGCTGTATAAGGTACTGTTGAGGCCGCACCTGGAGTACTGTGTGCAGTTTTGGTCTCCTTACATGAGAAAGGATGTACTGGCACTGGAGGGGGTGCAGAGGAGGTTCACTAGGTTGATTCCGGAGTTGAGGGGGTTGGTTTATGAGGACAGACTGAGTAGATTGGGAATATATTCTTTGGAATTCAGAAGAATGAGGGGGGATCTTATGGAAACATATAAAATTATGAAGGGAATAGATAAGATACAAGTAGAGAGGATGTTTCCACTGGTAGGTGAAGCTAGGACAAGAGGGAATAGCCTCAAGATTAGAGGGAGCAGATTTAGGACTGGATTGAGAAGGAACCTCTTCACCCAGAGGGTTGTTAATCTATGGAATTCCTTGCCCAGTGAAGTAGTTGACACTACTTCAGTAAACGTTTTTAAAGCTAAGGTAGATATCTTTTTGAACAATAAAGGAATTAAGGGATATGGTGAGAGCGCGGGTAAATGGATCTGAGTCCACGCAGCGATCAGCCATGATCTTATTGAATGGTGGAGCAGGCTCGAGGGGCTGGACGGCCTAATCCTGCTCCTACTTCTTCTGATCTTATGATCTTATGATCTTATGAACAACAAGAGTAGGAGAATACGTGTTTTAAAAAAAAGTTTTGGAACTGCTTGGAATTCTGTGGCGACAGAGAGAGAATCAGAACAGATCAGTGAGAATCAAACAAAAAAGGAAACTTGTGTTGTATTTGTGTGAGACAGAGCAGAACAGTGAGAGAAGACAGGGAACAGAGACAGGGAATGTAGGAGAAACTGATAAAGAGGGAGAGAGAAAGAGAAGAAACAGAAAGGGAGAGGTGGGAGAGCTCGCACAGCTGAATAGCTCGCTTGATGTTTACGCAGAATTCTGAGGCAGATCTCCAGTGTCAGTCACTGGAATGCTGTGAAGATGGATTTCACCACTTTATCCAGTGATTCACAGCTGAAAATGTTACCACGATACAAAGTTCTCCTTCCAGGCCGTGGGTGCCAATGCATTGATGGTTTTCTGTTTGGAAAAAAATGACCAGGTCTGGATTCTCTTTCGTCCCCAGTCTCCCAGACCGTCCCACCAGCCTTGCAAAGACTCATGTCTAAAGGAACTGGTCGATGGTTCTGGCAGAATTCCTCTGCCTGCTGACGGGCTTTTAAGCAGATTGCATTCTGGGCTTTATAAACAGAGGTCGAGGGTACAAATGTCAGGACGTGATGCCAAATCTTGATACAATAATAGTTTATCCCCAGATGGAGTATTGTGTCCAACACTGGGACCATTCTTTAGGAAGGGCAGAGGCGGCACAGTGGCGCAGTAGATAGCACCGCAGCCTCACAGCTCCAGCGACCCGTGTTCAGTTTTGGGTACTGCTTGTGTGGAGTTTGCAAGTTCTCCCTGTGTCTGCGTGGGTTTTCGCTAGGTGCTCCGCAATCCTCCCACAGCCAAAAACTTGCAGGTTGATAGGTAAATTGGCAATTGTAAATTGCCCCTCGTGTACGTAGGTGGTAGGAGAATGGTGGGGTTGTGACAGAGAATATGGGGTTAATGTCGGATTAGTCTAAATGGGTGGATGTTGGTCGGCACAGACTCGGTGGGCCGAAGGGCCTCTTTCAGTGCTGTATATGTAAATAAAAATATACTTCTGTGAATGTTTCGAACCGATTTGCTCGAACGGTTCCAGGGATGAGATTGTTACAGTTACGCTGATGCACTGCAGAAGCTGGGATATTTCTCCTTCGAGCAGAGTAGTTCAAAAGGAGATTTTTATGGAGGGGTTTAAAATGATGAAAGGCATAAATAGAGTTTGAAAAAATGCAAAACAGTTCTCAATGGCTGTCGGATAGATATGCAAATAGTACAGAATTAATGTGATTGGGAAAAGAACATCATGTGACATGAGGACCAAAATATTTGAAGTGGAACAAATGTTGTAATGCACTGCCTAATAGGGCGGTGGATAAAGATTCAACAGTAGCTTTCTAAATGGAATTAAATAAATATTTGAATGCGGAAAATTGCAGGGATTGGGGAAGAAGTGAGAGAGTGGGACGAGCTGCATTGTTCTTCAAAAGAGCAAGCGGAGACTTGATGGGCCCAATAGCCTCCAACAGTGCTGTACTATTCTATGATGCCATGGCCCTCTTCTGTTCATTATTATTTACATCAGCACACACTTGCTGCTGTACAGTTATTGATATTTTAAAAAACCTTCTTCCGCACAAATCCCCTTGGACTTTTCACTCTGCTCACTCCAGATGGAATTGGATACGAGACAACAAGAAGCAATCAAGAGAGAAAGATTTCAACTAATATTCTTTATGGTCGATTCTCTGTCATGGGAGAGGTCATCGCAGGTCCTACAGAAAGAAACAGCTTCATACCAGTCAAAGAATTTTAGTAAATAGAGAAAAGACAGATGTAAGTTTCTGTATGTAATAAAAAGTGAAATGGTCAAACAATTTTGTCCTTATTAATGTACTCATGGTAGAGGCCTGGCCTACATTTGACTCCATTCATATATATATATATAGAAATTAGAACATAGAACAGTACAGCACAGTACAGGCCCTTCGGCCCAAGATGTTGTGCCGAACCTTTAATCTACTCTCGGATCAAAGTACCTACATAACCTTCATACTACTATCATCCATGTACCTATCCAAGAGTCGCTTAAATGTCCCTAATGTATCTGCTTCTACTACCACCGCCGGCAGTGCATTCCACGCACCTGCCACTCTCTGTTTAAAGAACCTACCTCTGACATCTCCCCGAAACCTCCTCCAATCACCTTAAAATTATGCCCCCTGGTGATAGCCCTTTCCGCCCTGGGAAAAAGTCTCTGGCTATCCAGTCTATCTATGCCTCTCATCATCTTTTACCCCTCTATCAAGTCACCTCTCATCCTTCTTCGCTCCAATGAGAACAGCCCTAGCTCCCTCAACCTTTCTTCATAAGACATGCCCTCCAGTCCAGGCAGCATCCTGGTAAATCCCCTCTGCACCCTCTCGACAGCTTCCACATCCTTCCTATAATGAGGCGACCAGAACTGAACACAATATTCCAAGTATGGTTTAACCAGGGCTTTATAGAATTGCAGCACAACCTCGTGGCTCTTAAACTCAATCCCCCTGTTAATGAAAGTCAACACACCATCCGCTTTCTTAACAACACTATCAACATAGGTGGCAACTTTGAGCAATCTATGGACATGGACCCCAAGATCCCTCTTTTCTTCCACTCTACCAAGAGTCCTGTCTTTAAGCCTGTATTCTGCATTCAAATTCGACCTTCCAAAATGAATCACTTCACACTTTTCCAGGTTAACCTCCATCTGCCACTTCTCAGCCCAGCTCTGCATCCTGTCAGTGTCCCGTTGCAACCTAAAACAGCCTTCCACACTATACACAACTCCAGCAACCTTCGTACCATCGGCAAACTTGCTAACCCAGCCTTCCACTTCCTCATGCAAGGCATTTATAAAAATCCAAAGAGCAGAGGTCAGAGAACAGATCCCTGCGGAACACCACTGGTCACTGAGCTCCAGGCTGAATACTTTCCATCAACTACCACCCTCTGTCTTCTATGGGCCAGGCAATTCTGTATCCAGACAGCCATATTTCCCTGTATCCCATGCCTCCTTACTTTCTGAATGAGCCTACCATGGGGAAGCTTATCAAACACCTTGCTAAAATCCATATACACCACATCCACTGCTCTTACTTCATCAACGTGTTTTGTCACATCCTCAAAGAATTCAATAAGGCTTGTGAGGCATGACCTGCCCCTCACAAAGCCATGCTGACTGTCTCTAATCAAACTATGCATTTCCAAATAATCATAAATCCTGTCTCTCAGAATCCTCTCTAATAATTTGCCCACTGCCGATGTAAGACTGACTGGTCTATAATTCCCAGGGTTATCCCTATTCCCTTTCTTGAAAAAGGGAATAAAGTTTTCCACCCTCCAATCCTCTGGTACTGCTCAAGTGGACAGTGAGGACGCATAGATCATCGCCAAAGGTGCGGCAATCTCTTCCCTCGCTTCCCGTAATATCCTTGGGTATATCCCGTCTGGCCCCGCGGACTAATCTGTCCTCATGTCTTTCAAAATTTCCAGCACATCCTCCTTCTTAACATCAACTTGTTCGAGCATATCAGCCTTTTTACGCTCTCCTCACAAACGACCAGGTCCCGCTCACCAGTGAACACTGAAGCAAGGTATTCATTATGGACCTCCCCTACCTCCATTGACTCCAGGCACAAGTTCCCTCCACTATTCCTAATCGGCCCTACCCTCACTCTGGCCATCCTCTTGTTCCTCACATAAGTGTAGAACGCCTTGGGATTTTCCTTAATCCTACCCGCCAAGACTTTTTCATGTCCCCTTCCAGCTCTCCTAAGTCCATTATTCAGTTCCTTCCTGGCTACCTGGTAACCCTCCAGAGCCCTGTCTGATCCTTGCCTCCTCAACCTTAAGTAAGCTTCCTTCTTCCTCTTGACTGGCTGTTCCACATCACTTGTCATCCAAGGTTCATTCACCCTACCATCCCTTCCTTGCCTCGTCGGGTCAAACCTATAGATAGAACATTCGAACATTGTAACATTACAGCGCAGTACAGGCCCTTCGGCCCTCGATGTTGCGCCGACCTGTGAAACCATCTGACCTACACTATTCCATTTTTATCCATATGTCTATCCAATGACCACTTAAATGCCCTTAAAGTTGGCGAGTCTACTACTGTTGCAGGCAGGGCGTTCCACGCCCCTACTACTCTCTGAGTAAAGAAACTACCTCTAACATCTGTCCTATATTTATCGCCCCACAACTTAAAGCTATGTCACCTCGTGTTTGCCATCACCATCCGAGGAAAAAGACTCTCACTATCCACCCTATCTAACCCTCTGATTATCTTATATGTCTCTATTAAGTCACCTCTCCTCCTCCTTCTCTCCAACGATAGCAACCTCAAGTCCCTCAGCCTTTCCTCGTAAGATTTTCCCTCCATACCAGGCAACATCCTAGTAAATCTCCTCTGCACCCTTTCCAAAGCTTCCACATCCTTCATCTAATGCGGTGACCAGAACTGCACGCAATACTCCAGGTGCGGCCGCACCAGAGTTTTGTACA
Source organism: Heterodontus francisci (assembly GCF_036365525.1). Taxonomy (NCBI): domain Eukaryota; kingdom Metazoa; phylum Chordata; class Chondrichthyes; order Heterodontiformes; family Heterodontidae; genus Heterodontus; species Heterodontus francisci. The sequence continues at coordinate 688,339 of NW_027140238.1, forward strand.
GCTGCAGCATGACCTCGTGGCTCCGAAACTCGATCCCCCTACTAATAAAAGCTAACACACCATATGCCTTCTTAACAGCCCTATTAACCTGGGGAGCAACTTTCAGGGATTTATGTTCCTGGACACCAAGATCTCTCTGCTCATCTACACGACCAAGAATCTTCCCATTAGCCCAGTACTCTGCATTCATGTTACTCCTTCCAAAGTGAATCACCTCACACTTTTCAGCATTAAACTCCATTTGCCATCTCTCAGCCCAGCTCTGCAGCCTATCAATGTTCCTCTGTACCCTACAACAACCGTCGGCACTATCCACAACTCCACCGACCTTCGTGTCATCCGCACATTTCCTAACCCACCCTTTTACACCCTCATCCAGGTCATTTATAAAAATGACAAACAGCAGTGTCCCCAAAACAGATCCTTGCGGTACACCACTAGTAACTAAACTCCAGGATGATCATTTGCCATCAACCACCACCCTCTGTCTTCTATCAGTTAGCCAATTTCTGATCCAAAGCTCGAAATCACCTTCAACCCCATACTTCCGTATTTTCTGCAATAGCCTACCGTGGGGAACCTTATCAAACGCCTTACTGAAATCCATATACACCACATCCACTGCTTTACCCTCATCCACCTGTTTGGTCACCTTCTCGAAAAACACAATAAGGTTTGTGAGGCACGACCTACCCATCACAAAACCTTGCTGACTATCGCTAATGAACTTATTCTTTTCAAGATGATTATAAATCCTATCTCTTATAACCTTTTCCAACATTTTACCCACAACCGAAGTAAGGCTCACAGGTCTATAATTACCAGGGCTGTCTCTACTCCCCTTCTTGAACAAGGGGACAACATTTGATATCCTCCAGTCTTCCAGCACTATTCCTGTCGACAATGACGACATAAAGATCAAGGACAAAGGCTCTGCAATCTCCTCCCTGGCTTCCCAGAGAATCCTGGGATAAATCCCATCTGGCCCAGGGGACTTATCTATTTTCACACTTTCCAAAATTGCTAACACCTCCTCCTTGTGAATCTCAATCCCATCTAGCCTAGTAATCTGAATCTCAGTAATCTCCTCGACAACATTTTCTTTCTCTACTGTAAATACTGACGAAAAATATTCATTTAACGCTTCCCCTATCTCCTCTGATGCCACACACAACTTCCCACTACTATCCTTGATTGGCCCTAATCTAACTCTAGTCATTCTTTCATTCCTGATATACCTATAGAAAGCCTTCGGGTTTTCCTTGATCCAATCCGCCAATGACTTCTCGTGTCCTCTCCTCGCTCTTCTGAGCTCTCCCTTTAGATCCTTCCTGGCTAGCTTGTAACTCTCAAGCGCCCAAACTGAGCCTTCACGTCTCATCCTAACATAAGCCGCCTTCTTCCTCTTGACAAGCGCTTCAACTTCTTTAGTAAACCACGGCTCCCTCGCTCGACAACTTCCTCCCTGCCTGACAGGTACATACTTATCAAGGACACGCAGTAGCTGCTCCTTGAATAAGCTCCACATTTCGATTGTGCCCATCCCCTGCAGTTTCCTTCCCCATCCTACGCATCCTAAATCTTGCCTAATCGCATCATAATTTCCTTTCCCCCAGCTATAATTCTTACCCTGCTGTATATACCTGTCCCTGCCCATCACTAAGGTCAACCTAACCGAATTGTGATCACTATCACCAAAGTGCTCACCTACATCTAAATCTCACACCTGGCCGGGTTAATTACCCAGTACCAAATCCAATGTGGCATCGCCCCTGGTTGGCCTGTCTACATACTGTGTCAGAAAACCCTCCTGCACACACTGGACAAAAACTTACCCATCTAAAGTACTCGAACTATAGTATTTCCAGTCAATATTTGGAAAGTTAAAGTCCCCCATAACAACTACCCTGTTACTCTCGCTCCTGTCGAGAATCATCTTCGCTATCCTTTCCTCTACATCTCTGGAACTATTCGGAGGTCTATAGAAAACTCCCAACAGGGTGACCTCTCCTCTCCTGTTTCTAACCTCGGCCCATACTACCTCAGTGGACGAGTGCTCAAACGTCCTTTCTGCCGCCGAAATACTCTCCTTGATTAACAATGCCACACACCGCCCTCTTTTACCATCTTCTCTGTTCTTAGTGAAACATCTAAATCCCGGAATCTGCAACATCCATTCCTGCCCCTGCTCTACCCATGTCTCCGAAATGGCCACTACATCGAGATCCCAGGTACCAACCCATGCTGCAAGCTCACCCACCTTATTCCAGATGCTCCTGGCGTTGAAGTAGACACACTTTAAACCAAGTTCTTGCTTGCCAGTGCCCTCTTGCGTCCTTGTAACCTTATCCTTGACCTCACTACTCTCAACATCCTGTACACTGGAACTACAATTTAGGTTCCCATTCCCCTGCTGAATTAGGTTTAAATTCCACCCCCCCCCCCGCCCCCCCGAAGAGTACTCGCAAATCTCCCCCCCAGGATATTGGTACCCCTTTGGTTCAGGTGAAGACCATCCTGTTTGTAGAGGTCCCACCTACCCCAGAAAGAGTCCCAATTATCCAGAAAACCAAAACCCTCCCTCCTACACCATCCCTGCAGCCACGTGGTAAAACTGCTCTCTCTCCCTATTCCTCGCTTTGCTAGCACGTGGCACGGGCAACAACCCAGAGATAAAAGCTCTGTTTGTTCTCGCTCTAAGCTTCCACCCTAGCTCCCTAAATTTCTGCCTTAAATCCCCATCTCTCTTCCTACCTATGTCGTTGGTGCCTATGTGGACCACGACTTGGGGCTGCTTCCCCTCCACCTTACGGATCCCAAAAACAAGATCCGAGACATCACGAACCCTGGCACCTGGGAGGCAACACACCAACCGTGAGTCTCTGTCGTTCCCACAGAACCTCCTATCTGTTCCCCTAACTATGGAGTCCCCAATGACTAATGCTCTGCTCCTCTTCCCCCTTCCCTTCTGAGCAACAGGGACAGACTCTGTGCCAGAGACCTGTACCCCATTGCTTACCCCTGGTAAATCATCCCCCGCAACAGTATCCAAAATGGTATACCTGTTGTTGAGGGAAACGGCCACAGGGGATCCCTGCACTGCCTGCTGGTTCCCTCTCCTTCCCCTGACGGTAACCCATCTACCTACTTATTTTACCTGAGGTGTGACTACCTCCCCATAACTCCTCTCAATAACCCGTCCGCTTCCCGAATGATCCGAAGTTCATCCAGCTCCAGCTCCAGTTCCCTAACGTGGTTCTCAAGGAGCTGGACTTGGATGCACTTCCCGCAGATGCAGTCAGCAGGGACACTCTTGGCGACCCTTTCCTCCCACATTCTGCAGGAGGAACATTCAACTGCCTTAACCTCCATTCCCACTGTTTTAAATTCCCAACAAATCTACTGTAAAACCAAAAAAAACGTCAAAACGTGTTAGCTTAGCAATCCGACGGACAGAACTTTTTAAATAAAAAGCTTACCTTATCAACACACCAGAGTCCTTTTTTTTTTGGTTAGAGGAGGAGGTTGGGTGGGAGACACTACACGTGTAGTGACTCGGGTACAGCCACCGCCCAAATATATAGTTTTTACTTACCCAGCAGTCCCCTGGTCCTCCGAAAACAAAAGGGAATTAACTTTAACTTACACTGAAACTGACCTCCCAGCTGCAAGTTCGCTCCGCATCTCCACTTCTGTTCAAGCTGCTGCATCCAAAAGAAATTGATTTTAAACCGCCCAAATATATAATTTTTACTTACCCAGCAGTCCCCTGGTCCTCCGAAAACAAAAGGGAATTAACTTTAACTTGCACTGAAATTGACCGCTCAGCTGTAAGTTCGCTCCACATCTCCACTCTGTCAAAGCTGCTGCATCCAAAAAAAAATAGATAGATCGATATATAGATAGATAGATGGATAGATAGATAGATAGATAGATAGATAGATGGATAGATAGATGGATGGATAGATAGATGGATAGATGGATAGATAGATTAATAGATAGTTCGATAGATAGATCGATAGATAGATAGATAGATAGATGGATAGATAGATAGATAGATAGATGGATAGATAGATAGATAGATGGATAGATAGATAGATAGATAGATAGATAGATAGATAGATAGATAGATAGATAGATAGATAGATAGATAGATAGATAGATAGATGGATAGATAGATAGATAGATGGATAGATGGATAGATAGATAGATAGATAGATAGATAGATAGATAGATAGATAGATAGATAGATAGATAGGTAGATAGATAGATTGATGGATGGATGGCTAGATTGACAGATATCCATATAAATAAAGATATATATTTACCTGGGTTGGTGGATCCAATCATTTTTGGTCTGAAAAATACCTGTGTACAATTTCTAACTGCTCTGGTTTGATGTGGGTAATATTTATGTTTGAAAGGATGGGGTGAATCTTACAACAATCTCCCAGAGATGAAGTGAGATTGAGGGATTGAAGTAAAGGTCAGCAATAATGCAATGCTCTTTACACGACTTAGTGACCAGCTGTGTTGTGTTAAATTTTACTGATTCGCACTTGTGTTGTACTGACAACTGCTGACAGTTTGTTAACGTTAAGGATTGTTTTTCTTGCAGTATTTTCTGTTGCACCTTCCTTTATTGGCCAATGTATAGAATATTAGAGCAGGGAGATTATGCTAGACATATATAAATCTCTAGTTAGATCGCAGCTAGGGCACTGTGTACAGTTCCAGTCACCATATTACAGGAAGTATGTGATTGCACAAGAGAGGGTACAGAGGAGATTTACAGAGGATGTTGATAGCAATGGACAATTTTAGTTGTGAGGAATGATTGGACAGGCTGGGGTTGCTTTCATTGGAGCAGAGGAAGCTGAGGGGGAGATTTAATTGAGCTGTATAAAATTATGATGGCTACAGATTGATTTCCCTTAGCAGAGGGGTCAATAAGCAGGAAAGCTGTTTCATCTTAAACTTGGAAAACCTATGTAAAGGATGGAAGATTTTTATTTTGGAAAAAATATTCTGAATGCTTTACCCTGGCTGGAACGGTAGAGACTTATGCATTTAATTCTACTTTTTCTACATAAAATAGTGTTCCCTTTCTCTAATGTAACCGATGATGACAGGCTTTAAGGTCAGAGCTTGGGTTCCTTCTCTTTCTTTACAAATACCCTGGTTAGAGAATCGCACATCAGGAGTAATACGAAATTGGAGCAGGTGTAGGCCATACAATCCCTTGAGCCTATTCCAAGTTTCATGTCCGCCAATTATTCTGGGTGCTCTTTGGTACAAGAGCCCGAGAGTGCTGGTTTCTTGGCTGTGATTCAGCAAGTGAATGAGCTATGATTTTTGCCTTGTCTTCAAGAGAAAGGGAGGCTGGAGAGAGAGGCAAAGAATTGCAATAGGCGCTTCCACACAGCCACTACCAGTCATTGGGAGAGGGACAGTCGGGGTGCCAACCACTGGGAGAGGGGCAGTCGAGGTCCCAGTCACTGGGAGAGGGCAGAAGAGGCACCAGCTACAGAGAAGGGTAGTAGGGGTGCCAGGCACTGGGAGAGGGAGAGAAGGAGCACCAACCACTGGGAGAGGGGCAGTCAGATCACCAACGACTGGGAGAGGGAAAGGAGGGATGCAGTGTGAATATTAGAAATAATTACAGCACAGAAACAGGCCATTCGTTCCAGCTGGTCCATGCTGGTGTTTATGCTCCAGACGAGCCTCATCCAACCCCATTTCATATCACCCTAGCAACATATATTCTGTCTCCATCATGTATTTATCTAGCTTCTGATAAATGAATCTGTGCTATTCTGCTCAACTACTCCTTGTGTTGGTGAGTTCACGTTCTCACAATTCCACTGCAAGGGCTCTGTCAACTGAAAGGGTGCACACCCATGTGAAAAGTCAAGTACCTGCTGTGGATTTATTGGTAAATGAAATGGTGCGGGGTAGTGGGGATGGCAGAATGTGGAGAAATGTTGCACACAGTGAGTTGTTGGGATCTGGAATGTGCTGCCTGAACGGACAGTAGAAGCAGATTCAATAATAACTTTCAAAAAGAAACTGGATAAATACATGAATGGGAAAAACAAAAACACAAGGCTGTGGGGAAAGAGCAGGGGAGCTGGGATTAATTGGATAGTTATACCAAAGAACTGGCACAGATATGATGGGCTGAGTGGCCTCCTTCTGTGGCGTTTCATTCTATGATTATTCTATGGTTAAGTCAGATGAATATGCGCAAATATGCTCCACAAAATATCAACCTTTTGCATCTTCATACTTGTGAGGACAAAAGTGCTTCACTCAAACACCGCCTGTGTTGTGCTTATATGGGCTGATGATACGAAGTTGGTTGGGACAGTAAGCTGTGAGGAGGACTCAAAGAGGCTGCAAAGGAAGATGCACCAGTTAAGTGAGCGGGAAAGAATTTGGCAGCTGGAATATCACGTGGAGAAATGTGAGGTTATTCACTTTAGTAGGAAGAACAGAAACACAGAACGTTTTTATAAATGGTGAACACCTATTAAATGTTGGTGTGCAGAGGGATTTGGGTCTTCTTGTACACAAAACACAGAGAACTAACATGCAGGTACAGCCATCAATTAGGAAGGCAAATGGAGTAGTGGCCTTTATTGCAAAGGGGTTAGAGTACAAGAGTGAGGATCTGTTGCTGCAATTGTCCAGGGCTTTGGTGAGCCCACACCTGGAGTATTGTGTACAGTCCTGGACTCCGTACTGAAGAAAGGATATACTTGTCTTAGAGGTGATGCAACAAACATTCACCAGATAATGGCAGAGCAGGCTTGAGGGTATAGATGGCCTAGACCTGTTCCTATTTCTTATGTGCTTTTGACAGGAAGGGAGAGAACGACAAAGTGGGCCTGAAAGAAGGAAAGGCACAGCAAGTGAGGGGTAGAGGCAGTGGAGAGGCAGCGAGGCAGTGAGGGATATGTGGCATGGTTCACACAGCTGAATAGCTCCCTATTCAGAATTCAGAGGATGATCTCCAGTGTGCAGTCACTGGGATGATGTGCAGATGGATGTGAACACTGTATCCACTGATTTACAGCTGCAAATGTCACCACTATACAAAAAGTCTCCTCCCAGTTTCCAATGCATTGATGGTTTTATGTTTGAACAAAAGTCATGGTTCTCTCTGGAATCCTATCTCCCAAAACCTTCTACCAGCCTTGTAACGACTCCTGGATTCATGTCCAAAGGAACTGGCCAATGGTTCCGGTAGAATTTCCCTCTTTGCTGACGGGTTAATATAACAGATGGGATCCTGGGCTTTATAAACAGAGGTCTAGAGTATAAAAGTCAGGAAGTGATGCTAAATTTCTACAAAATAATAGATGGTCCCCAGCAGGAGCATTGTGTCCAATTCTGGGACCACACTTTAGGAAGGATATGGAGGCTTTGGAGAATACTCAGAAGAAATTTATTGAAAGGATTCCAGGATGAGATTATTTTAGTTATGCTATTTGACTGGGGAATCTGGGGGCTTTTCTCCTTAGAACAGAGAAGCTATAAAGGATATTTGTTAGAGGTGTTTAAAATCATGAAAGGTTTCAATAGAGTAAATAACAGAAACTGTTTCCAATGGCTGAAGGATAGATAACCAGGGAGTACAGATTGAAGGTGATTGGCAAAACAACAGCCAGAGGTAACTCGAGGAAAAAAACGTTTTACATGAAGGTTTCGGATCTGAAAAGAAATGTCTGATGGTGTGTTGGAGACGGATTTAATGGTCGCTTTCAAAAAGAAAATTGGATCAGAAATTGAAAGAGCCAAAACATCACAGACACTTGGAGAAGTTTGAGTCGGGACAGCCAGCATGGTTTTGTAAAAGGCAGAAAGTAATTGACTAATCTAATTGAATTGCTTGATGAAGTAACAGAGAAGATTTGATTCAGGGAATGCAATGGATTTCATATGGATTTGAAGAAAGCGTTTGACAAACTAGTACATAAAGTCATGGTTAACAAATCTGACTCTCATGGAAGAGGAGGGCAAGGGGCAGTTTGGATAAACAATTGGCAAAAGGACAGAAATTCGTGGCAAATGGTTGTATTTCAGACTGGAGGATGGTAGAGAGCGGTGTTCCCCAACAGTCACTGCTAGCGCCACTGTTTTTTTGGATATATGTAAATAACTTGAATTTTGGAACACAGAGTAAAATTTCAATATTTGCCGATGATACCAAATTTGGAGACGATGCAAACAGTGAGGATGATACCAATCCATTACAGCAGGACATAGATAGGCGAGCAGAGTGGGCAGACAAGTGGCAGATGGAATTTCATACAGGGAAATATGCGGTGATGTATTTTGGCAGAAGGGATAGAGAGAGGCAATATAGACTTAATGGCATATTTCTAGGGAGGGCGCATGGACAGAGAGACCTGAAGGCACATATTCATGCATCTTTGAAGATGGAAGGTCATATTGAGAGAGCAGTAAGCAAAGCATATGCGATCTTGGGCTCTGGTTAGGCCAGAATTAGAGTATTGCATACATTTCTGGTCACCACACTTTAGGAAGAATGCGAGGATCCATCAGAAGGAGCAAAGGAGATGGTAGTTCCAGGGATGATGCATTTTAGCAAAGTGGGGTGGAGACAGCTACTTGAAGGTCAATCAGTGTCAGAGCAATGAGAGTTCGTGAGAGTTGAGAACAAATATGTTTGCACAAAGACAAAAAATGTGGGACTCCCAAATCTAGAGCCCCTTGGATGTCAAGGATCAAACCACGTAGGATAAAGCACAACAGGGAAGCTTATGTCAGATACTGAGAGCTCAATACCACAGAAAACCGAGACAAATGAAGAAAGTGCAGGGGTGAAATTTAAAACCAAATTAGGAAAGCAAAGGGAAAGCAAAGGCCAGAAACGTATTATCAAGCAGAACCAAGAAAAATGCGAAATGTTTCAGAAATACATTAAGAGCAAGAAGATAACCAAGGATAGAGTATTAGTGACCAAAAAGGGAACGTGTGTACGGAGGTGGGAGCAGTGGGCATGGTTCTCAATGAACACTTTGTGTCTGTCTTCATAAAAGAAGGAGGAGGACAATGCAAACATTGTAGTTAAAGAGGAGTGTGAAATATTGAACGGGATAAACAGAGTGAGATGGAAATATTAAGGTGTTTGGCATCTTTGAAAGTGGATAAATGGTCAGGCCTGGATGCATTGGAATCAGTTCAAAGAAGGTTTACGAGGCTCATTCCTGGGATGAAGGGGTTGTGATGGAATATCGGTATAATAGGCTTAAATAGGTAGAATTTATATATCGTGAATATATTATATCTTTTAGAATTAAAGAGTGAATAAAGGGTCAGATTTTAATACTCACTGACATTCCCCTTTAAGAAGGTAGTGTTAGAAATGTCAAGGTCTTTCAAAGTACCTGTTACATTAGAATGTGAACCAGAAACAAGTTGGAAAATCCATTTCAGTGTTTCTGTTGCCAGGGAATTGGAGGATGAACACACATTGAAACATTCTGTGTGACATCAGTAAAGGTCGCCATAAATTTAATTAATGCAAGGCGTTGGTAAATGTAGACAGATTTACCCACAAAGACGCTTCACGTTGCCATAAAACACAATTATAGATAATAAAATGATAATTGAGAAAAGTTATTACAAAAACAGATGTCAAGTAAAGGCAATTATAAACATTTTGACCAGAGAAATGCGCACAACTTCAAAAAGAGGAGAATTCCAGAAAAACATTTAGTGAAAATGCTAGTTAATGATACTACCAAGTATGGATCTTAAAAGCAGGAAAATCACACACATCAAGGTGACACCTATATGCTAAAAGATCACATGATACCTTAGAAAGAGTACAAACATGAGGGGTTCTGAAGCAAAAATTTGAAATGTTGAATTCCTCAGCAATACTTCCCACCCTATGGCTTACGTGGGGAATTTAAGGTAACATTGCGCTTTAAATTTTGATGGATATTCTAAGATATTTTGCAATAACATCAGCAGGGTTAAACCATTGGATTCTATTTTGGGAATAGGATTGTGTTACAGCTCTTCATAATATTTGATATTGTGATATACTTATCTAGTTATAAGTGTATTGCATGTTAAATTCTTAAATAAATATATAAAAGTTAATAAGTCGTCTTATGTAGTATTCTGTATACAACTACAACAACCCCCGCTGTGCCTCTTTAAGTGGAGAGATACGTGTTCAAAAGAGTTTTCCAGACTCTTGTAATATCTGGGATATTTATGACTTAGCTATAATTATTAAAATAGGCTATCCGAAAGCTGGTCATATAGTCTGTTAGTTTTCTTTTTCTGAGGGAATCTAGTTCAATTATTTAGACCTAGGTAAGTGTCTATCAGGATTTGTTTGGTTTACACTTAATTAAAGGAGTTTCATAGGGATGTATGCCTTATTTGGTTTAGTCCCTATAAGGGGTTAAAGTCATAAATCACTTCAGAATCAGTTCAGAGAAGGTTCAGTAGGCTGATTCCTGGGATGAAGGGGTGATCTTATGAAGAGTGGTTAAATAGGTTGGGCCTATGCTCATTGGAGTTTTGAAGAATGAGAGCTGATCTTATTGAACCATACAAGATCCTGAGGGGACATGGTAGGGTGGATCTGGGAGGATGTTTCTTTTTGGGGGAATCCAGAACGAGGGGGCACAGTTTAAAAATAAAGGGTTTCCCATTTCGGAGGGAGACGAGGAGGATGTTCTTCTTCTCTCACCGGATGGTTAGACTCTGGAATTCTGTTGGCTAGAGAGCAATGGAGGCTGGGTCATTGAATATATTCAAGGCTGAGTTGGATAGATTTGAGATTGACTAGAGAGTCGAGGATTATGGGGGGCAGGCAGGAGACGGGAGTTAAGGCCACTATCAAACCAGCCATGATCTTATTGAATGGCTCGAGAGGCTGAATAGCCTGCTCTTGCTCTTATTTCTTATAACCCTGTGCATAAAATAGAGGGTGTTCTGTTTATATGCGTAAAATGGAGGACGGACACAGAGACGCCTCGCCCATTTTATACCACTTTTTACCGCAGAAACAGGGGCATGTGTAATATAAAGAGAAGCGGGGTCTAGTACAGTCCTAACTACAGCATTGATAATTGAGACTAGTGGAAAAAGTATCGAGGATACATAATTCTTAAAATACATTCAGGGGAACTTTCTCAGGCCAGTACGTAGCAAGCTCAACAAGAGATGGGTCAGTTTTACATTTAGCTTTAGGGAATGTATCTGGGCCAGTGGAAGGCGGTTTAGATAAAGAGGACTGGAAAACACAAATTGAAGGTAAATCCGTGTCATAGCAGTGAGAATGAATAATTTCATCTTGAAGGATTTATTATTCTGGATTTTTTAATTATTATTTTCTGAGCGATTCAAGTTCACATGAGCCCAATGTAGGATTTGAACTCCTGCTTTTTCAATCATGAGCTCAGGTCTTCAGATTAAAAATTGCAAAGGCATTCACCTTCCTATTGTTCTTGCCTGACTGTCTCAGCTTTTGTATATTGTCCCAACTCTTGTTATTTCCTGTGTCTATCGACGTTGCTGTTAATCAGACACTGGTAAACCACCTCTTTCTCTCAGCACATCTGCTGTAAAGACATTCAAATGTGTATATCTGCAACGGATTCATTCCACAATCTAATTCACACCCTGTTCAATCAACCAAAATCTTCAACTCCATTCAAACACTCCTATATCCTGTCTCTGCACAGATAACTGACAGTTCCACAATGCAAGAATGCCTGAACGGAAAGAAAGTACCATGAGCTGTTATTTTAAACATTTAGACTGAAATATTTCAGGGTACTATTCAAACAAGAAGGATGCAGAGAAAAGTCACGATAGGTATTGAAAGCAAAAGACAGAGAGTGAAATGAGAGAGAGAAAGACAGAGACAGAGTCAGCTCTTGTCTGTGTAAGGTACACTGTGGTTGAAACTTAAGATTTCTCTGTTCAGGCACCCGTTTTACCATTGTACCATTTCGTTTATCTTGCCTCTCTCACAGTTTTTCTTCCAAAATCCACAACTTCATATTTCTCAGCATTGAATTTAGCCTTCCATGTGTTTGTCCAATTCAGCAGACTGCCAATAGCTTCCTGGAGACTGCTGCCATTTGCCTCCGTATTTATTACATTTCCAAAGAGTTGTGTCATCTACAAGCTTTGAAGTTCTGCCCTGTATACCCAACTCAGGTCATTAATATCTATCAAAAAGAGCAGTGGTCCCAATTCGATCCTCTGGGGGACACAACTCTATACCTCGCTCGAGTCTGAAACAGCCATTCAGTACTACACTCTGTGTTCTGTTCCTTAACTAATTTTGTAACCCTCTGTCACTGCCCCTTTAATCATAGGAGTAGCAATATTGCTAAATGGTCATAAAAGAGGGGGACAATGCAAGCATTGTGTTTAAGGAGGAGGGCTGTGAAATATTGGACAGCATGAACAGAGTAGAATGATACCTGGACTCCAAGGGGTAAGCTGAGAGGGATAATTACAAACAAGAGGGAACAGTTCTTAAATGAGATCGAGGAGTGTTCACTGTGAACTCATAAAATCACAGAATATTCAAGCAGAGAAAGATATCAGTCGCCCAGCGTGCCCGTGTGGGCTCGATGCAGTTCTCCCTGGTGTTCTGGTCAATATTTAACACACAAACAAAATCACTAAAACAAGATACTGCTCATTATCACATTGCTGTTTTTGGGAGGTTGCTGTGCACAATTGGATGTACCACTGTACATCTTCACCGAGTCTAAGAAACAACCATTCACATATATTCTCTGCTTTCTGTCTCTTGACCAAGGTTAGGTACAAAGTAAAGCTTCCTCTACAATGTCCCCATTAAATACCCCAGGGAAAGCACAGCACATGGTTAAATGCAGAGTAAAGCTCCATCTACACTGTACACATCAAATACTCCCAAGACATGTACAACACGGGTTAGGTACAGAGTAAATCTCCAACTATACGATTTACTAGTGGTGTACCGCAAGGATCTGTTTTGGGGCCACTGCTGTTTGTCATTTTTATAAATGACCTGGATGAGGGTGTAAAAGGGTGGGTTAGGATATTTGCGGATGACACGAAGGTCGGTGGAGTTGTGGATAGTGCCGAAGGATGTTGTAGGGTACAGAGGGACATAGATAGGCTGCAGAGCTGGGCTGAGAGATTGCAAATGGAGTTTAATGCGGAAAAGTGTGAGATGATTCACTTTGGAAGGAGTAACAGGAATGCAGAGTACTGGGCTAATGGGAAGATTCTTTGTAGTGTAGATGAGCAGAGAAATCTTGGTGTCCAGGTACATAAATCCCTGAAAGTTGCTACCCAGGTTAATAGGGCTGTTAAGAAGGCATATGGTGTGTTAGCTTTTATTAGTAGGGGGATCGAGTTTCGGAGCCACGAGGTCATGCTGCAGCTGTACAAAACTCTGGTGCGGCCGCACCTGGAGTATTGCGTGCAGTTCTGGTCACCGCATTATAGGAAGGATGTGGAAGCTTTGGAAAGGGTGCAGAGGAGATTTACTAGTATGTTGCCTGGTATGGAGGGAAGGTCTTACGAGGAAAGGCTGAGGGACTTGAGGTTGTTTTCGTTAGAGAGAAGGAGGAGGAGAGGTGACTTAATAGAGACATATAAGATAATCAGAAGGTTAGATAGGGTGGATAGTGAGAGTCTATTTCCCTGGATGGTGATGGAAAACACGAGGGGACATAGCTTTAAGTTGAGGGGTGATAGATATAGGACAGATGTCAGAGGTAGTTTCTTTACTCAGAGAGTAGTAGGGGCGTGGAACGTCCTGCCTGTAACAGTAGTGGACTCGCCAACTTTAAGGGCATTTAAGTGGTTATTGGATAGACATATGGATGAAAATGGAATAGTGTAGGTCAGATGGTTTCACAGGTCGGCGCAACATCGCGGGCCGAAGGGCCTGTACTGCGCTGTAATGTTCTATGTTCTGTCCCCATCAAAGGCTCCCAAGGCAGCTGGTGCACAGGAATGGAAGCAGAGAGAAAGGGAGAAAGAGAAATAGAGAGGGGAGAGCGCGACAGAGACCGAAGCAGAGAGATAGAGCATGCCAGAAGACCCTGAGATGCTATAGAAACAGGGGGAACGGGAGATAGTCTGTGTGGGGATCTGAAACTCAATGCCTGAAAGGGTGGCAGAGGCAGAAACCCTCACTGCATTTAGAAAGTACTCGGATATGAACTTGATGTACTGTTATCTTAAATGGAGGAATAAGTCGGGCCGATTAGAGACAAGAAAGTTAACCTGTCGAGCCAGGATCGGTTTTCTGCAAGAGCAATTAGGTTATATTGCCTCTTCTCCTTCCTGCCCATGGAGGCGAAAAATGTGGGCTTGGTTCTTCATGAATGCATTGCATCTGTCTTCAAATAGAAGAGATGATGCAGACATTGTAGTAAAGGACAAGGAGTTTGAAACATTCTATGGGATAGACATAGTGATAGAGAAGATATTAAGGGGTTTAGCATCTTTGAAAGCTGATAATTCACCAGGCTCAGACAGTTAAGAAGAGCAAGGGAGGAAACAGCGGAGGCTCTGACCATCATTTTCCAATCCACTCTGCTGGCAGTCGTGGTGCCAGAGGACTGGAGGACTGCGAATGTTGTACCGTTGATCTAAAAGAGAGAAAGGGATAGACTGAGTAATTACAGGCCACTCAGCCTAACATCAGTAGAGGGAAAATCATTGGGAAAAATCCTAATAAATAATATGAATCGTTATTTCGAAAGGTGCAGATTAATCCAGCACAGTCAGCATGGATATGTTAAGTCAAGGTTGTGTCAGGCTAACTTGATTGAATTTTACGTGAGGGTAACAAGGAGGCTCAATGAGGGTAGCAGCTCATCACCGTCTTCTGAGGGAAATTAGGCAATAAATGCTGGTCTTGGCAGTGATGCCCAGATCCCGTGAAGAAATTTAACACAGTGTCAACTCCTGTACATACACTGTAAACAATGGGTACAAGAGAATGATTCACTCCTGTCTCGTACTGTGTTCCTTAGTGTCCCCATGTCTCTGTCTCACGTTGAAAACACTAACGGGACAGTAGTAAGGAGTCAGCCTCTGAAATAAATGTCCCAGTGCTGTGGTAACATAAAATGACCAGCGGGAAAGAAATCAAATGACTGTCTTATGTTTATGGATTTCCACAGATTAGATTAGAGATACAGCACTGAAACAGGCCCTTCGGCCCACCGAGTCTGTGCCGCACATCAACCACCCATTTATACTAACCCTACGCTAATCCCATATTCCTACCAAACATCCCCACCTGTCCCAATGTTTCCCTACCACCTACCTACACTAGTGACAATTTATAATGGCCAATTTACCTATCAACCTGCAAGTCTTTTGGCTTGTGGGAGGAAACCGGAGCACCCGGAGAAAACCCACGCAGACACAGGGAGAACTTGCAAACTCCACACAGGCAGTACCTGGAATCGAACCCGGGTCCCTGGAGCTGTGAGGCTGCGGTGCTAACCACTGCGCCACTGTGCCGCCCTTCTAAGAGAGAGACAGTTGACAGACAGAAAGCGAGACAAAGAACGAGGCACGGACCGTTAGGGTCATCGAGACACAGAGAGTGTTAGCAGAAGTTTTGTCTTTGGACATAGGTGCAGGAGGAGGCCATTTAGTCCTTCCATCCTGTTCCGTTATTCAAAGAGCTCATGGCTGATCTGTGAGCTCATTCCATGCACCCGCCTTGGCCCCATATCTTTACACACCTTTGTTTAACAAACATCTCTGAAACTCAGATTTAAAAATTATCATGTGGCTCAGCAGCAATTGCAGGTTCTGGAAGAGATGCTGATACCACACCTGGTGTTGAGGTGTTTCTTCTTTTCACTCCAGAAAGATTTTTAAACTCTCTTTCGAATTTTTGACTATGCCCCCAGGTTCTAGACTCCGCAGCCAGTGGGAATACCAGTTTCCCTTATTGTATTGAAAACGTTGGTCAAATCACCCCTGAACCTTCTAAATTTCAGAGATACAGAGAACAGCTCCATCTACACTGTCCCGTTAAACACTCTCAAGACAAGCACAGTGTTGGGTTCGGCACAGAGTAAGTTGCCCTCTGCACTGTCCCATCAAACACATCCAGGGAAGGTGCAGCATGGTGTTAGATAAAGAGTAAAGACTGGGACTATTGAACTGTAAACAGAGAAATGGTCTTGTGCAGTGCAAACTGAGACCGGGTGAAACAAAGCAGAACCAGAGACCTGGCCGATTGTAACAATCCGAGACGTTGTCTAGTGCAGTAATAATGGAGGCAGGGTCTCGTGCTTTACGAGCAGGGGCAGGATCTGGTGCAGTAATAACTGAAATAGATTGTTGGTCTGAAACAGATGAAGACAAGGTCGCTAATCGTGTGGCTGTTTGATTGGGGGATGAAAGGATGGAGTGTAATGTATCCAGTCAGCTTATAACACAAATTGAGGTGAGACAGTAAGCTGTGAGGAGGACACAGGGAGGGTATGGATTATGGAGTATGGACTTCTTCAGTGAGTGAGCAAGAAAGTGTCTGATGGAATATACTGTGGTGAAAAGTCAGGTATTCAGATTGGCTGAAAGAAAAAGTCATTGACATTGAAATGATTGTGTTTTATTCAACACATTAATTGCATCAGAGTCAAATCTGCTGATGTAATATATTTGTTCAGGTGAGTGTAACTAATAGCAATAATCAGGGGTATAACCTGAGACGTATCCCCTGTATAAATCAGCACCCATTGGAATGGATCAGCTCATAGTGCTGGAGCTGTGGGTTCCAGGCTAACAGAAGTCTCTGCTTCTCACAGAAATGGGATATTCAGTAATTTTTAAGCTCGCATTCATTTATTATCCTGTACTTGCTGCAATTGGAGTTCCTGGTAAGACTGTACATCAGTTGATAATGCTGTAACTCGATGTTTACTGCACTGCTGTACTCGGTATATTTATCACTGTGTGTTTTGCACAGCCACCTGTTCTTTACCAGCAATTTACTAATGGAATCTCCTCATTGTCTGCTCTTTCAGTCTTGCAGGAGCTGCATTATATTAAATGGTATTGGTTTTAGTAACCCTGGAATATTTACTGGATTATTCCGTTTATTTAATATATTTGAATCAGATGTCTCGGTTAAGATCAAGACAAAGAGCATCAGGAGTTTTTCACACTTTCGTGAAGTGCCACTAACCAATGGTGCAATGTTTTCATGATTTTTTTTTCGCTCTTTGATAACAAGACCTCCCACTGTATCAATGCGACAAGGAGGCAGCACAATATTCTCCCAACCCAATAACATGGTTCAGTTTAACAAGGATTTCAATGTATCTATTGGTTATCAGTGTTATAAAATATACTATGTATGACTGACGCTGCTTCAGAGGTCTGGCTACTGAACTGAGTTTGCTGCTGCCTCTTTCACATCTCCTTCTCTGCTTCACTGTGGAGCCTTCACTGTCACTAAACTACATTGTAAAACAGAAAGTACTGATGTGATGTTTTATTGGTTTACACTGCATCAGTTGGAATCAAGAGTCTTTCCATTTATCTGCAGATTATCAGCTGCACCGCTGGTGTTGGTGTTTTATTAATTTAACAACCCCACATTCTAACGGTATACTTTATAATTCCAGGAGAATGAATTTCAATGATTGTGAGGTTTGTCTGGAAGAAGCTTTCGATTCTGTTTATTCCATGTATTGTAGATGAAGTGAAGAGTGTAGGTGAACAGGTGGAGATTTGAGTGCTATGTTGAGACATTAAATTATTCACAGTGGTTTCGCCATTGAGCAAACTGACTCTGAGAATAGAATCATTGAACATGGGGCTGGTGAACAGAATACAGGCACAGAATGTGAGGAACAAATCACATGAGAAAAGTGGCATTAAGTAACAGTTTGCAAGGTGTGTGGAGTCCAGAGAGCCAGGGTGAGCAACTTAGAAAAGGAGCAGGGAGAATGAAACAGAGGGAAAAAATTAACCAGAAGGAAAGTGAAAGAGGAATAAGCAGAGGTGTGAATAAATCACTAACATAAAGTGCTGGAATATCCAGAGTAATTAGTGAGAGAAACTGAGAGTTGAAGTTGTCAGTTGTCAGATTGTGTGAAATTTACTGTTGGACTTGGTCCCTCATTGTTTATTTCAGTCAGGTCCTCATTTTGTTTTGTAGAAAGTTCCTCTTGCTTACTTGCTGGCTGAATAAACATAATAAAGTCAGTTCTTCACTGATGGTAGTTCATTATTTAAATACTGCACTGCAAAATCTCTGTGACCATTGAATTCAATAAAGAGCGAGGCTGATGTCAGAAATATATTTAAATTGACATTTAACTGATTGTGCAAATTTAAATGTGTTGACTAAATTGTATAACCAATGAAGTCTTCTCCAGCACCAATAACTATATGTATTATTGTTTGAATGTATTAATTGAGTAGTGTTACTGGGATCTATAAATTATCTTTGAGTTTGAAGGTTGGAATTTATTTGTATTATCTTTGTACTAACATTTTGCTGCAGTCTCTCCCTGTGAATCTCAGCCTGTCATGTCACTGTATTGAATCCTCTGTTCATTGCTTCTTTTTCTCCACTTTCCCAGACCATCTGCTCCAGTTTCCTCTCCAGCTCGAAAATGTCCTTTGCCTTCTTTGCTTCACAATCACACTCACTTGTTCCACCTCCAGCTGCCTCTTCCAAATAAATTCCAACCTTCAAACTCACCGCTGCTGCTCTCAAACATTTCCCACCTTGTACTGGCCCCTATCAGCTCTCTGAACTCACAGAAACGAACCAGCTGCACATCCCACTGTTCTTAAAACTTCCCAACGGACAGTCTGGGCATAAATCCCCATTTAACCCATTGGATCCCATCTCTGTAAAACCCCTTCTCATTTCCCCACAAGTACTGCAGCCTCACTCAGTGCTTTCAGTAGCTCCAGTGCTGACTTTATTCGCTTTCTTGATCAATTTCCCAAAATTAATAATAATTGTGTTTCGAACATTTCACTCTGGCAAAGAACTGCCCAGGTCAATGAATCAGTTTTCACTCCTCAATGCAGCAATAAAGCTGGAATTTCAGCCCAGATCCTGTCAAACTGCTGCTTTGTCTCCAGGTCTGATCAGGAATTTCTCTGTTTCCTTTTCTCTCTCTTCCAGTTAACTTGGTGGCGATTGTGATCCTGTCCCGAGGAAAGTGCGGTCTCTCCAAATGTATCACTTTCTACCTGGTGGGAATGGCAGTGTCTGATCTCCTGGTCGTTATCTCTGGTCCCATATTGTTGTGGAGTGTTTTAATTTATTTCCCAGATTCATTCCTGACAATTACTCCCATGTGTTCTCTCATGTCCGTTCTGTTTTCTGCAGCCACATTTATTTCTGTCTGGCTCACAGTCTCTTTCACCTTTGATCGATTTGTGGCAATTTGTTGTGAGAAGCTAAAAACAAAATATTGCACCAAGAAAACGGCGGCTGTGGTTGTTGGAACTGTGTGTGTGCTGGGCTGTTTAGAGTCTCTCCCAATTTCCTTTGTATATAAACCAAGGTACTTTATTGATAATGTTCCCATGGATTGTGTTTATAAACCGAGCTTCTTCACTTCCCCCACATGGGCCGCATTTGAATTGCTTGACCTCATTTTAATCCCTTGTGTCCCGGTATTTCTAATTTTGCTGTTCAATATTCTGACGGTCAGACGTATTTTATTTTCCAGTAAAGTCCGCAGGGGATTCCGGGGCCAGAGCAATGGAGAGAATCACAACGACCCAGAGATGGAGAATCGGAGAAAATCGATTATTTTACTCTTCACTATATCTGGCAGTTTTATATTGTTATGGCTGACCCGGGTTGTGTATGTCATTTATAAGCGAATTGCAGATATTCGGGATAAATTCACCGACACTGAGCCTCACGATATCGCAAATTACACATCAATGATGCTGCAGAATCTCAGTTCCTGCACCAACACGTGTATTTACGTTGTGACCCAGACTATATTCAGGCAGGAGCTGAAGTACGCGGTGAAATACCCTCTCAATCTCATTGTTAAATTAGTGAAATCATAGAAAAATCTGAAAGATTTCAAACACTGAAACTAAATCCCATTTCATATTCAATTTCATAGACTCCCCACAGGACAGAAAGTACATTTTATATTCACAGCACTGAGCCCTGCAATGAAGTTAAATCTGACTCTGAGAAATACATTTTACTGATAATCTGATCGATTGAGGTGGGATTTCCTCTGCAGATGATTCATGAATTGTTTTGAAAATGTGTCACTGGAATGCGCAGCTGAATTCAACTAAAGCACCCCTGGACCCACAGCAAAATGGACAAAGTTGCAAATCACAGCGATTGTGAGATGGTGAGAGGGGCAGAAACTGCAGTGAGACAGAGACACCAGCAGATGGAGATGGTGAGAGGGGGCAGCAACTGCAGTGAATCAGGGACACCAGCAGATGGAGATGGTGAGAGGGGCAGTAACTGCAGTGAATCAGGGACAAAGAACAAAGAACAAAAAACAAAGAAAATTACAGCACAGTAACAGGCCCTTCGGCCCTCCAAGCCTACGCCGATCCAAATCCTCTATCTAAACCTGTCGCCTATTTTCTAAGGGTCTGTATCTCTTTACTTCCTGCCCATTTATGTATCTGTCTGGATACATCTTAAAAGACGCTATCGTGCCCGCGTCTACCACCTCCGCTGGCAACGCGTTCCAGGCACCCACCACCCTCTGCGTAAAGAACTTTCCACACATATCCGCCCCAAACTTTTCCCCTTTCACTTTGAACTCATGTCCCCTTGTAATTGAAACCCCCACTCTGGGCGAAAGCTTCTTGCTATCCACCCTGTCTATACCTCTCATGATTTTGTACACCTCAATCAGGTCCCCCCTCAACCTCCGTCTTTCTAATGAAAATAATCCTAATCTACTCAACCTCTCTTCATAGCTAGCGCCCTCCATACCAGGCAACATCCTGGTGAACCTCCTCTGCACCCTCTCCAAAGCATCCACATCCTTTTGGTAATGTGGCGACCAGAACTGCATGCAGTATTCCAAATGTGGCCGAACCAAAGTCCTATACAACTGTAACATGACCTGCCAACTCTTGTACTCAATACCCCGTCCGATGAAGGAAAGCATGCCGTCTGCCTTCTTGACCACTCTATTGACCTGCGTTGCCACCTTCAGGGAACAGTGGACCTGAACACTCAAATCTCTCTGGACATCAATTTTCCCCAGGACTTTTCCATTTACTGTATAGTTCACTCTTGAATTGGATCTTCCAAAATGCATCACCTCGCATTTGCCCTGATTGAACTCCATCTGCCATTTCTCTGCCCAACTCTCCAGTCTATCTATATTCTGCTATATTCTCTGACAGTCCCCTTCACTATCCGCTCCTCCACCAATCTTAGTGTCATCTGCAAACTTGCTAATCAGACCTCCTATACTTTCCTCCAAATCATTTATGTATATCACAAACAACAGTGGTCCCAGCACGGATCCCTGTGGAACACCACTGGTCACACGTCTCCAGCGGACACCAGCAGATGGAGATGGTGAGAGGGGCCGTAACTGCAGTGAGACAGGGACACCTGTAGATGGAGATGGTGAGAGGGGCCGTAACTGCAGTGAGTCAGGAACACCAGCAGATGGACATGGTGAGAGGGGGAAGTAACTGCAGTGAGTCAGGGACACCATCAGATGGACTTGCTGAGAAGGGGAACGTAACTGCAGTGAGTCAGGGGCACCAACGGTTGGAGATGGTGAGAGGGACAGTAACTGCAGTGAGTCAGAGACACCAGCAGATGGAGATGTTGAGAGGGGTAGTAACTGCAGTGAGATGGGGGCACAAGCATATGCATATGGTGAGCAGGGCAGAAACGTCAGTGAGACATGAACACCAGGAGATGGAGATGGTGAGAGGGGGCAGTGCCTGCATTGAGGCAGAGACACCAGCTGTTGGAGGGGGTCAGAGGGAGGAGGTAACTGCAGTGAGACAGGGAAGCTATCAGATTGAGGTGGTGAGAGGGGTCAGTAACTGCAGTAAGACTGAGACACCAGCAGATGGGGATACTGAGAGGGGGACCGTAACTGCAGTGAGCCATTGACACCAGCAGATGGAGTTTGTGAGAAGTGCAGTAACTTCATTGAGAAACGGACACGTACTGTTGGAGATGCTGAGAGGGGATAGTAAATGCTGTAAGACAGGGACACCAGCAGTTGGAGATGGTGAGAGGGGACAGCAACTGCAGTGAGACAGGGACATCAGCAGATTGAGTGATGAGAGGGGGCAGTAACTGCAGTGAAACAAGGCCACCAGCAGATGGAGATGATGACAGGCAGCATTAACTGCAGTAAGATTAGGGTGAGGAAGAAAGAGCTCGAGAGAGAGACAGGGTGACACAGAAAGTGAGAGATAGAGAGTGGTGTAGACTGAGGAGGCGAGAAGGTGGTATATGTAAACAGAGCTTCACTCCAGCTAACCCGTGTTGTACTTGCACTGGGAGTTTTAGGGAAAGGGTAGACAGAGCTTTGCACTGTATTTATTGTGTACTGCCGCTGCCCTATGCAAGTTTGACTGAACATAGTAGAGGAAACTTTACTCTGTACCATAGCTTGTGCTTTACCTGCCCCGGGAAATATGAAGAGACGTGTAAATGTAGAGGTCTTGTACCAACTGGCTCATGAGGAAATCATAGTGTTGCCTCATAATCGACTGGTTTGCAAAATGAAATCTCATAGAATGAATGAGACATTCACAGAGTGGATACGACATTGGCTAACGTACAGTACACAGAGAGTAGTTTTGAATGGCTGTTTCAGAATGGAGGGTGGTAACTTTATCCGACATAATCTTGTACACGTAATCTTGTACATGTCTATTGAATCATCGCTCAATCGCCTTTGTTCTGAGGAGAATACATTCAGCTATGCCAACATAACCTTGTAGCTAAAATACCTCATCCCTGGAACCATTCTGGTAAAACACCTCTTCACCCTTTCACAAGGATCCTCACCTCCTTTCTGAAGTTTGGGAAACAGAACTGGACACAATACTCCAGTTGAGGCCTAACAAGAGCTTTATAAACGTTCAACATAACCTCCCTGCTTTTGTAATCACTGTATACAGTGCACACTGTGGTACAGTGGTCTGTCTTTGGGCCTCCTTATCTCGAGAGACAATGGATACGCGCCTGGAGGTGGTCAGTGGTTTGTGAAGCAGCGCCTGGAGTGGCTATAAAGGCCAATTCTGGAGTGACAGGCTCTTCCACAGGTGCTGCAGAGAAATTTGTTTGTTGGGGCTGTTGCACAGTTGGCTCTCCCCTTGCGCCTCTGTCTTTTTTCCTGCCAACTACTAAGTCTCTTCGACTCGCCACAATTTAGCCCTGTCTTTATGGCTGCCCGCCAGCTCTGGCGAATGCTGGCAACTGACTCCCACGACTTGTGATCAATGTCACACGATTTCATGTCGCGTTTGCAGACGTCTTTATAACGGAGACATGGACGGCCGGTGGGTCTGATACCAGTGGCGAGCTCGCTGTACAATGTGTCTTTGGGGATCCTGCCATCTTCCATGCGGCTCACATGGCCAAGCCATCTCAAGCGCCGCTGACTCAGTAGTGTGTATAAGCTGGGGGTGTTGGCCGCTTCAAGGACTTCTGTGTTGGAGATATAGTCCTGCCACCTGATGCCAAGTATTCTCCGAAGGCAGCGAAGATGGAATGAATTGAGACGTCGCTCTTGGCTGGCATACGTTGTCCAGGCCTCGCTGCCGTAGAGCAAGGTACTGAGGACACAGGCCTGATACACTCGGACTTTTGTGTTCACATCCCTGGGTACAGTGGTATTCCCAGGGTTTTGGATCGGGACGAATGATCTTTTTGACATATATTAATAACTTGGACTTGGGTTTACGGGGCATAACTTCAATATTGTGCTATCTGCAATGTATTAAACAAGATAGGTAAGAGTTGCAGACTTCAGGAAGATAAAGGCAGTCTGGTGAAATGGACAGGCACATGGCAGGATAACTTCAATGCTGAGAAATGTGAAATGAAGCATTTTTGAAGGAAGGCTGAGGAGAAGTTATATAACCTAAATGATACAATGTTAAAATTGGTGCAGGGACAGGCTTCTATCTGTCTTAAAGATTTAATTTGGGGCTTGGAATTCTCAGCTGAATCCAGTGTCAGCAAACGTGTTAGGTAATGTGTCATAAGTTTGTTCCATTCAGACATTCCTGCATTGAGGAAGTCATAGAGAGATACAGCATTGAAACAGGCTCTTATGCCCAACGACTCTGTGCTGAGTAATAACCAGCCAATTATACTCATCCTATATTAATCCCATTTTCTCTACCACATCCTCACCATTCTCCTACCTACACTAGGGGCAATTTACAATGGCCAATTTACTTATCAACCTGCAAGTCTTTGGCTGCGGGAGGAAACCAGAGTACATGGTGGAAAGCCACGTGGACACAGGGAGAACTTGCAAACGCCACACATGTAGTACCTAGAACCTAACCTGGGTTGCTGGAGCTGTGGTGCTAACCACTGCATCACCTGAGCGATTTTTGTAGAACCAGGGAATAGGGGTGTTTTAATGGACTTGCATGTATTTGTTCATGGGTTAATGTGAGAATTTGATTTGTGTCCCTTGCAAATGCACAGAATTGAAGGTATTTATGGTGCACCACATGAAGGAAATAATATACAAAACCAGAGACAGTCAGACAATAGCAGTAGGAAAGTCAGTCTCTTTTTAATGGTTTCAATTTGAAAGCCTCAGCTGATGATTGAAAAAGCCGCAGTTCAAATCCCACTGGGCTGTTGTGAATTTGAATTCCCTTTTTTTTTCTAAAACTATAGCATAAATCAGGAGTCAAGGAAAACTCCAAGATGGAGTCACTCAGCTGTCTCCCAATCTCTGGTAATCCAGCTGTGATCACTCAGCTCCCTCCCAGTCTCAGGTAATCCAGCTGTGATCACCTCCCTCGCAGACACAGGTAATCCAGCTGTGATCGCTCAGCACCCTCCCAGACTCAGGTAATCCAGCTGTGAACACTCATCTCCCTCGCAGTCACAGGTAATCCAGATGTGATCGCTCAGCTCCCTCCCAGACTCAGGTAATCAGGCTGTGATCACTCAGCTGACTCCCAGACTCCAGTAATCCAGCTGTGAACACTCAGCACCCTACCAGCCTCAGGCAATCCAACTGTGATCACTCAGCTCCCTCCCAGTCTCATGGAATCCAGCTGTTATCACTCATCTCAGTCCCAGTCTCAGGTAATCCAACTGTGAACACGCTGCTGCCTCGCAGTCTTAGGTAATCCAGCTGTGATCACTCAGCTCCCTCCCAGTCTTAGATAATCCATCTGTGAACAGTCAGCTCCCTCATTGTGTGAGGTAATACAGCCGTGATCACTGAGCTGCCTCCCAGACTCAGGAAATCCAGCTGTAATCACTCAGATGCCTCCCAATCTCAGGTAATGCAGCTGTAAACAGTTAGCTGCTTCTCTGTCTCAGGTAATCCAGCTGTGATCACTCAGCTCCCTCCCAGTCTCAGGTAATCCAACTGTGAACACGCTGCTGCCTCGCAGTCTTAGGTAATCCAGCTGTGATCACTCAGCTCCCTCCCAGTCTTAGATAATCCATCTGTGATCAGTCAGCTCCCTCATTGTGTGAGGTAATCCAGCCGTGATCACTGAGCTGCCTCCCAGACTCAGGAAATACAGCTGTAATCACTCAGATGCCTCCCAATCTCAGGTAATCAAGCTGCGAACTCTCAGCTGCATCCCAGTTTCAAGTAATCCAGCTGTGATCACTCAGCTGCCTCCGTGTCTAACGTAATCCAGCTGTGATCACTCAGCTGCCTTCCAGTCTCAGGTAATCCAGATGTGATCACACAGTTGCCTCGCAGTCTCAGGTAATCCAGTTGTGAACACTCAGCTGCCTCCCAGTCTCAGGTAATCCAGCTGTGAACAGTCAGCTGCTTCCCTGTCTCAGGTAATGCAGCTGTGATTACACAGTTCCCTCCCAGTCTCAGGTAATCCAGCTGTGATCACTCATCCCGCTCCCAGTCTGAGGTAATCCAGCTGTAAACAGTCAGCTGCTTCCCTGTCTCAGCTAATCCAGCTGTGATCACTCAGCTGCCTCCCAGTCTCAGGTAATCCAGCTGTGATCACTCAGCTTCCTCCCAGTCTCATGTAATCCAGCTGTGAACATTCAGATCCCTGCCAGGCTCAGGTAATCCAGCTGTGATCAATCAGCTCCCTCCCAGACTCACGTAATCCAGCTGTGATCAATCAGCTCCCTCCCAGACTCACGTAATCTAGCTGTGATCACTCAGCTTCCTCCCAGTCTCAGGTAATCCAGCTGTGATCACTCATCTCACTCCCAGTCTCAGGTAATCCGGCTGTGATCACTCAGCTCCCTCCCAGTCTCAGGTAATCCAGCTGCGAACAGCCAGCTGCCTCCCAAGCCCATCCTCTAGAAGCTGGGAAAAGTCTGGTCTTTGTGCTGAAATGCCTCATCTGATCTCCCGTGTACCCACTGTTCTAATGAAGCAATTTGTATTAAAAGTTAGAATTGGGTGCGACCCTTAGTGAATAAATATTGCCCTGTTCGGATAGCGTCAGTTGTGAGAAGATTGGATTGGAATCGTTCCCCTTTGAGGAGGCAACTGCGAGCCAGAGGCGGCCACATCATGGAGGAGATGGGAGGGAAGTTGTGGAAAATGAGAGACGGGAAAAGATGGAAGGAGACAGGGGAGAGAGCTTGGATGTTGCAGAAGGAAACAGGGGCGAGGAACAAGAAGAAACAGAAGTGATTTGGAGGAAAGTATAGGTGGGCTGATTAGCAAATTTGCAGACGACACTAAGATTGGTGGAGTAGCAGATAGTGAAGGGGACTGTCAGAGAATACAGCAGAATATAGATAGATTGGAAAGTTGGGCAGAGAAATGGCAGATGGAGTTCAATCAGGGCAAATGCGAGGTGATGCATTTTGGAAGATCCAATTCAAGAGTGAACTATACAGTAAATGGAAAAGTCCTGGGGAAAATTGATGTCCAGAGAGATTTGGGTGTTCAGGTCCATTGTTCCCTGAAGGTGGCAACGCAGGTCAATAGAGTGGTCAAGAAGGCACACGGCATGCTTTCCTTCATCGGACGGGGTATTGAGTACAAGAGTTGGCAGGTCATGTTACAGTTGTATAGGACTTTGGTTCGGCCACATTTGGAATACTGCGTGCAGTTCTGGTCGCCACATTACCAAAAGGATGTGGATGCTATGGAGAGGGTGCAGAGGAGGTTCACCAGGATGTTGCCTGGTATGGAGGGCGCTAGCTGTGAAGAGAGGTTGAGTAGATTAGGATTATTTTCATTAAAAAAGACGGAGGTTGAGGGAGGACCTGATTGAGGTGTGCAAAATCATGAGAGGTATAGACAGGTTGGATAGGAAGAAGCTTTTTCCCAGAGTGGGGGATTCAATTGCAAGGGGACACGAGTTCAACGTGAAAGGGGAAAGGTTTAGGGGGGATATGCGTGGAAAGTTCTTTATGCAGAGGGTGGTGGGTGCCTGGAACGCATTGCCAGCGGAGGTGGTAGACGCGGGCACGATAGCGTCTTTTAAGATGTATCCAGACAGATACATAAATGGGCAGGAAGTAAAGAGATACAGACCTTTAGAAAATAGGCGACAGGTATAGACAGAGGATTTGGATCGGCGTCGGCCTGGAGGGCCGAAGGGCCTGTTCCTGTGCTGTAATTTTCTTTGTCCTTTGTTTTTTGTTCTTTGATTGATAGTATGAATCCCCAGCCCAATGGGCCAGAAGGTGAGAGTATTTTCCACCACCCCTTCCTCTTCCCTCCCTCTATCACTCCCCCACTTCTCTCCTCATTTCTCCTCCCCTCGTCTGTCTCCCCTTCTCCCTTGTCCGTATCTCCTCCCTCTCTCCTCTCCTCCATCACCTCCCTGCTCTCTCATACCCCTCTCCCCTCTTCCACTCCTTTTTAACCAGCTCTCCTTCCCCTTTTTGTAAATCGCTCTTTACGCTTTTCCACTTTCCCATTTTCCCTCTGCCCTTCCCTCTCTCCTGCCTTCATTTCTACTTTCATTCTCTAACATTCCTCCTTCTACCCTTCCCCCCGCCCCTTCTCCCCATCTCCCTTATCCTTTCTGCTTTCCATTGCTCAGCCTTCTCCTTTCCAATTGTCCCTTCCCCTTCTCTCCAGTCCCTACAATTCGCATTCTCCCCTCTCCTCCTCTTCTTTTCCATTCAGGATCCTGGGCTTTCTTAACACAGACAGGGAGTTCAAATCAAGGATGCGATTATTCAGCTTTTATGTGAAAAAGAAATCGTTTCCAGTGGCTGGAGGGTCGGTAACCAGAGGGACACAATTTGAAGATAATCGGCAGGGGGAACCAGAGGGGAAATGAGGGAAAGAGAAATGTTTTTTTACAAAGTGATTTGTTGTGATCTGGAATGAGCTGTCTGAAAGGGCAGTGGAAGCAGATTCAATAGTAACTAACTACCCCCTGGGAGCAATCCCCCTTCTAAATACCTCCCCGAGAACAGACTCCCATCTAAATACTCACCCGGGAACAGAACCCTATCTCAATATTTCCCCCCCCCCGGAACAAAACCCCATGTAAATACCACCCCCCCCCAGGAACAGACTTCCATCTAAATACCCCCCACGCGGACAGACTTCCATCTAAATACATCCCCGGGGACAGACTCCCATCTAAATACCCCCCCAGGAACAGACTCCCATCTAAATACCCCCCCCCCCACCGGGGACAGACTCCCATCTAAATACCCCCCCCCCCCCGGGGACAGACTCCATTCTAAATAGCCCCCCGGTGACAGACTCCCAGCTAAATATCCCCCTGGGAACAATCCCCCAAGGCGAACTGGCATTTTGAGCATTTAACGCACAGGTGGATCCCAGCCGCAGACACATCCCTCTCGACAGAAAGTTGTTTCACCTGTTCTCGCCATCGGCTTCAGGGAATCAAACAGAGGGAGACACACACACAAACACACACGCGCTGACTGGCACAGGGATGGGAGGAGGCCATTCAGCCCTTTGATCCTGTCCCACCCCCAGACAGAGGGACAGAGACACAGAAAACAGATCCCGGGATTAGGACATAACAGAGAGAGAGAGAAATAAATGGAAAGGGAGATGGAGAATGACATGCTTGGTGTCAGAAACCAGCGAGAGAGAAACTGAGAACAGAGGGTCAGAAATACCAAGAAGGGCAGAGAGAGAAATGGAGACATACAGAAAGAGAGAGAGCTGGAGGTGCAGAGAGATAATGCAGCAGCGATGTAGATATTGAGAAGGATTCCAGACAAAGAGAGAGATGCAGAGACAGAAAGAAGAGCAGTGGCAGAGATACAAAGTAAGATGTGTTTACAGAATAGAGAGCGGTGTCCCGGGAAAGTGGGGAGGGAAATGCAGAGATAATCTTGCAGGAAAGGAGGAACAGAGATGGAAAGATTCAGGGATTTGGAACTAAGTGAGAGAAGAAATAGACTGAGAGAGAGACAGATAAAGATGCAGAGAGTCGCAGAAAGAGAGTGACAATGGAAACTTGTGAGACTCTGGAGAGGGGCAGAGATAGAAAGGATGTTGAGAGATACAGCGATAGGGATTTAAAGACGTGAATAAACAGAGCTGGGAACAAGGAGGAAGGTGCAGGGAACAAGTTGCAGCAAGAGATGGGGAGAGGGAAATCTACAGGATTACATTGACAGTTCTGGAGCAGCGCTTCCCAAACTATTCCCTTCGGAGCACCCTCCAGCCCCCTCCCTTGTGGTAAGAAATCCACAGACCCCCGAAAACACAAAATCAAAATACTGCGGATGCTGGAAATCTGAAATATTGAGCATTTCCAGCCTTTTGTTTCTCTATCAGCCTCAAAAACACACAGTATTATTTTCTGCATCTAGAAATGAATTTGACAATGACAAATATATATTTATTATTATTTTCCCTCTCTGGTTAAAGCTCTCATCTGAGAATTCCACGTGGCCAAAATATGTTCCCTCTGCATCATCACAGCTGCAGCTTCTGAAAAGATTCTCCTTGGGAATAAGAGAAATAAAATTGATTGAAACAAAGCAAAGCATTTTTGCACAGAAATAAAACACAGGAAGAGCCCAGGGCTCTTTCTCTCACTCACTCACATAAAACAATCTCTCAGTGACTCCCCGTCTTACAAACCGATCCCCTGCCTCAGAGCCAAAGACTGGGAAGTGTGGATGTGTTTACCCTGTCATTTCCTGCTGTCTCTCTCTCTGTCTCTCTCTATTTCTCTGTGTATCTCTCTACATCTCTTGCTGCCTCACTGTAAAAACACACAAACACTGCTGACCCCCATCCCCTCTCTCCATAGGGAGAGAAATCCACATTCCCATCCCTGAAAATCTGAATTCAAATGGACCCCAGGTGTTTCAGTTCACTGTCAAATTCAGCCCACAGCCTAAAACACCAGCATTATTCCGGAATGAGAACAAGCCTTGACAAATCTTCACATTTCACCCATTTCATTGCTGATTCACAGAAGTATTTGACACTCAATGAATTAATTTTTAAAGTGCTCATCAATGTTGCAATGTTGGAAATGCTGTAGGCCATTGGTGCACAGCAAGATCCCACAAGCAGCAATGTGATCACAGTCGGCTACCACTCCTCTCCCCCTCTGATTCCCTCCATGTTTCCCTCAATCTCCTGCATCTCTCTCCCTCCTGTTACTCGCATTCAGAGAGACAGATGGAGAGAGACAGAGAAATTCACGGCACTGCCCAAAACACCAGCATTATTCGGGAATCATACCGGCTTCAAGCTCCGGACATAAATTCCAGGCCTTCAGGAGAGCTTTACACACAAAGACTTCACTTCTGAAATGCAGTCACTGTGACAATGCAGGGATTTCTGCAGGCAAGCTGTGCACAGCAAGATCCCAGAAATGGTGACACTTCAAAATTCAGTTTACCAAGATTTTGAGTGTGGATTTCTCTCTCTCTCTCTCTGTCTTTCTCCATCTTTCTCTGCCTTCTATCCCTCACCCACACTCCACCTCTCTCTCTCTCTGCATTTAAACTGCCACCTCCAGCATCTCTCACTCTCTTTTTCTCTCCATCTGTTTCTGCCTCAATGTTGTAATGTAAGTATTGTTGCAGGGTATGTATGCACAGCAGGATTCCACCATGTGATAATAGCCAGATATCCCATCACAGTCCTCAGAAAATGCTAAACTCCATCTTTAAACTGATAACAAGTCTTTATCCAGCTTCACGTTCAGCTCTTGTAATTATTGTAAAATTCTTGTAAAAACACAGCGAAATCCACACTCAGACCCTCAGGATGCTGAATTTTAAAGTGTCCTCATTGTTGTCATGTAGGAAATGCTGCAAGCCACTAGATGCACAGCAAGATCCCACAAGAAGTAAGCTGATAATAGCCAAATTTCAGGCCCCAGGAAGGGCAAAGTGCCCTTTTTAAACTGGGAACAAGCTGCTGATTCTGTCACACCAAATGCATAGCATGATCCCACAAGCAGCAGTGTGATAACAGCTGGCTACCCCTCTGATTCCCTGTATGTTTCCCTCACTTTCCTATGTCTCCCTCCTGTTGCTCTCATTCAGAGAGTCAGATGGAGAGACGGAGGCAGAGAAATCCACTCTCAGACCCTCACTCTCAATTCAAATGGATGCTGCACATTTCATTTCACTCTCAAATTCACGGCACTGCCCAAAACACCAGCATTATTCGGGACTTATACCGGCTTCAAGCTCAGGACTTTAATTCCAGGCCTTCAGGAGAACTTTACGCACAAATAATTCACTTCGAAAATGCAGTCACAGTTACAATGCAGGGAATTCTGCAGGCAAGCTGTGCACAGCAAGGTCCCAGCAATGGTGACACTTCAGCATGCAGAATACCAAGGTTTTGAGCATGGATATTTCTCCCTCTCTCTCTGCTTTTCTCCATCTTTCTCTGCCTTCCCTCCCTCACTCACACTCCGCCGGTCTCTCTCTCTCTCTCTCTCTCTCTCTGTTTAACCTGCCAACTCCAGCACAGCAAGAGCCCAGGAATTGCCCTCAGTTACACAGACACTCTCTCAGCAACACCCACATACCGACAAACGACAGTGAATAAACCGAAGGATAAAAGGGTTCAGACAGCAACCTCCAACTCTGTGTGTGTGTCTGCCTCTGTATCTCTCTCCCCTGTCTCTGTATCGTTCTCCCCTGTCTCTGTATCTCTCTTCCCTGTCTCTGTATCTCTCTCTCCCATAAGATCATAAGAACTAGGATAAGAAGTAGGGCGTCTGGCCCCTCGAGCCTGCTCCGCCATTCAATAAGATCATGGCTGATCTTTTCGTGGACTCAGATCCACTTACCCGCCTTCTCACCGTATCCCTTAATTCCTTTATTGTTCAAAAAGATATCTAGCTTAGCATTAAAAACGTTTACTGAAGAAGTGTCAACTACTTCACTGGGCAAGGAATTCCATGGATTAACAACCCTCTGAGTGAAGAAGTTCCTTCTTAATTCAGTCCAAAATCTGCTCCCTCTAATCTTGAGGCTATGCCATCTTGTCCTAGCTTCACCTGCCAGTGGAAACATCCTCTCCACTTGTATCTTATCTATTCCCTTCATAATTTTATATGTTTCTATAAGATCCCCCCTCATTCTTCTGAATTCCAATGAAAATAATCCCAATCTACTCAGTCTCTCCTCATAAGCCAACCCCCTCAACTCCGGAATCAACCTAGTGAACCTCCTCTGCACCCTCCCCAGTGCCAGTACATCCTTTCTCAAGTAAGGAGACCAAACATGCACACAGTACTCCAGGTGCGGCCTCGCCAGTACCTTATACAGCTGCAACATAACCTCTCTGCTTTTAAACGGAATCCCTACAGCAATGAAGGACAAAATTCCATTTGCCTTCCTAATTACTTGCTGTACCTGCAGACCAACCTTCTGCGATTCATGCACGTGGACACCCAGGTCCGTCCGCATAGCAGCATGCTGCCACTTTTTACCTTTCAAGTAATAATCCTTTTTCCTGTTACTCCTACCGAAATGAATGACTTCACATTTATTAACATTGTATTCCATCTGCCAGACCTTTGCCCACTCACTCAATGTATCTATGTTCCTCTGCAAAGTTTCACAGTCATCTGCACACTTTGCTCTGCCACTCATCTTTGTGTCTTCTGCAAACTTTGACACCCTACACGTGGTCCCCAACTCCAAATCATCTATATAAATTGTAAATAATTGCGGTCCCAACACTGATCCCTGAGGCACACCACGAGTGACAGATTGCTAACCAGAATAGCACTCCTTTATCCCCACTCTCTGCTTCCTGTTAGTGAACCAATCCTCTATCCATGCTAATACTTTACCCCTGACGCCATGCATCCTTATCTTATGCAGCAGCCTCTTGTGCGGCACCTTGTCGAAGGCCTTTTGGAAATCTAGGTACACCACATCCACTGGGACCCCATTGTCCACCTTGCTCGTAATGTCATCATAGAATTACAAAAGATTTGTCAAGCATGACCTGCCCTTCATGAACCCATGCTGCGTCTGCCCAATGGGACAATTTCTATCGAGATGCCCTGCTATTTCTTCCTTGATAATAGACTCAAGCATCTTCCCCACTACAGAGGCTAAGCTAACCGGTCTATAATTCCCCATCTTTTGTCGAACTCCCTTTTTAAACAGTGGCGTCACATCTGATGTTTTCCAATCTGTTGGGACTACCCCAGAGACCAGCCAATTTTGGAAAATTTCCGCCAGTGCACCTGCTATTTCTCCCTCCATCTCTTTTAGTACCCTAGGATGCATTCCATCAGGGCCAGGAGACTTATCAATCCTTAGCTCCATTAGCTTGCCCAACACTACCTCTTGCGGAATAATAAGGAGAAAGGATTGGCCCACTAAACGACAAAGGAGGAATGTTATGCTTGGAGTCAGAGAAAATGGGTGAGATTCTAAACGAGTACTTTGCATCGGTATTCACCGAGGAGAGGGACATGACGGATGTTGAGGTTAGGAACAGATGTTTGATTACTCTAGGTCAAGTCGGCATAAGGAGGGAGGAAGTGTTGGGTATTCTAAAGGGCATTAAGGTGGACAAGTCCCCAGGTCCGGATGGGATCTATCGCAGGTTACTGAGGGAAGCGAGAGAGGAAATAGCTGGGGCCTTAACAGATATCTTTGCAGCATCCTTAAACACGGGTGAGGTCCCGGAGGACTGGAGAATTGCTAATGTTGTCCCCTTGTTTAAGAAGGGTAGCAGGGATAATCCAGGTAATTATAGACCGGTGAACCGGACGTCAGAGGTAGGGAAGCTGCTGGAGAAGTTACTGAGGGACAGGATCTATTCCCATTTGGAAGAAAATGGGCTTATCAGTGATAGGCAACATGGTTTTGTGCAGGGAAGGTCATGTCTTACCAACTTAATAGAATTATTTGAGGAAGTGACAAAGTTGATTGATGAGGGAAGGGCTGTCGATGTCATATACATGGACTTCAGTAAGGCGTTTGATAAGGTTCCCCATGGCAGGCTGATGGAGAAGGTGAAGGCGCATGGGGTCCAAGGTGTACTAGCTAGATGGATAAAGAACTGGCTGGGCAACAGGAGAGAGAGAGTAGCAGTAGAAGGGATTTTCTCGAAATGGAGACGTGTGACCAGTGGTGTTCCACAGGGATCCGTGCTGGGACCACTGTTGTCTGTGATATACATTAATGATTTGGAGGAAAGTATAGGTGGACTGATTAGCAAGTTTGAAGACGACACTAAGATTGGTGGAGTAGCAGATAGTGAAGGGGACTGTCAGAGAATACAGCAGAATATAGATAGATTGGAGAGTTGGGCAGAGAAATGGCAGATGGAGTTCAATCAGGGCAAATGCGAGGTGATGCATTTTGGAAGATCCAATTCAAGAGTGAACTATACAGTAAATGGAAAAGTCCTGGGGAAAATTGATGTCCAGAGAGATTTGAGTGTTCAGGTCCACTGTTCCCTGAAGGTGGCAACGCAGGTCAATAGAGTGGTCAAGAAGGCAGGCGGCATGCTTTCCTTCTTCGGACGGGGTATTGAGTACAAGAGTTGGCAGGTCATGTTACAGTTGTATAGGACTTTGGTTCGGCCACATTTGAAATACTGCGTGCAGTTCTGGTCGCCACATTACCAAAAGGATGTGGATGCTTTGGAGAGGGTGCAGAGGAGGTTCACCAGGATGTTGCCTGGTATGGAGGGCGCTAGCTGTGAAGAGAGGTTGAGTAGATTAGGATTATTTTCATTAGAAAGACGGAGGTTGAGGGGGGACCTGATTGAGGTGTACAAAATCATGAGAGGTATAGACAGGGTGGATAGCAAGAGGCTTTTTCCCAGAGTGGGGGATTCAATTACGGGAGGACACGAGTTCAAAGTGAAAGGGGAAAGGTTTAGGGGGGATATGCGTGGAAAGTTCTTTACGCAGAGGGTGGTGGGTGCCTGGAACGCGTTGCCAGCGGAGGTGGTAGATGCGGGCACGATGGCGTCTTTTAAGATGTATCTAGACAGATACATGAATGGGCAGGAAGAAAAGAGATACTGACCCATAGAAAATAGGCGACATGTTTAGATAGAGGATCTGGATCGGCGCAGGCTTGGAGGGCCGAAGGGCCTGTTCCTGTGCTGTAATTTTCTTTGTTCTTTGTTCTAATAATTGTTTCCAGGTCCTCACCGACGTTCGTCTCTTTGTCATTTACTGGCATGTTATTAATGTCCTCCACTGTGAAGACCGATACAAAATACCTGTTCAATGCCTCGGCCATTTCATCATATCCCATAACTAAATTCCCCTTCTCATCCTCTAAAGGATCAACGTTTACTTTAGCCACTCTTTTTCGTTTTATACATTAATAGAAACTTTTGCTATCTGTCTTCATATTCTGTGCTACTTTTTTCTCATGTTCTATCTTACTTTTCTTTATAGCTCTTTTTGTGGCTTTCTGTTGACCTTTAAAGTTTTCCCAATCTTCTAGTTTCATGCTGCTTTTGGCCACTTTGTATGCCTTCTCTTTCAATCTGATAGGATCCCTTATTTCCTTAGACACCCATGGCAGATTACCCCTCTTCTTCCAGTCCTTCCTTTTCACTGGAATATACTTTTGCTGAGCACTTTGAAAAATTGCTTTGGAAGTCCTCCACTGCTCGTCAACTGTCCCACCATAAAATCTTTGTTTCCAGTCTACTTTAACCAAGTCCTCCCTCATTCTATTGTAGTCCCCCTTGTTCAAGCGCAGGACCCTGGTATTGGATTTTATCTTCAAACTCTCCATCTGTATTCTAAATTCAACCATACTGTGATCACTCCTTCCAAGAGGATCCCTAACTATGAGGTCATTAATTATTCCTGTCTCATTACACAGGACTAGATCTAGGATAGCTTGCTCCCTCGTCAGTTCCATTACATACTGTTCAAGAAAACTATCACGGATACACTCAATGAACTCCTCCTCAAGGCTACCCTGACTGAGCTGGTTCGACCAATCTACATGTAGATTAAAACCTCCCATGATAATTGCCGTACCATTTTTACAGGCATTTGTTATTTCTTTGTTTATTGCCCGCCCCAATGTGATGTTATCATTTGGTGGCTTATAGACGACGCCTATCAATGACTTTTTCTTCTTAGTGTTTCTAATTTCCACCCAAATGGATTCAACCTCATTCTCCATAGAACCTATATCATCTCTCAGCATCGTCCTTGAATATCAGAGCTACACCACCTCCCTTACCTTCCTGTCTGTCCTTCCGAATAGTCTGGTACCCCTGGATATTTAACTCCCAATCGTGACCAACCTGTAACCATGTCTCCGTAATGGCTACCAAATCATATTCATTCGCAATGATTTGTGCCGTTAACTCATCAACATTGTTACAAATGCTACGAGCATTCAGGTAAAGTGCCTTTATGCTAGCTTTCTTACCCTCATGATTTGCAACATCTCTAATAATAACTCCTGAGTTATCCTTCCTT
This sequence comes from Heterodontus francisci, assembly GCF_036365525.1. Classification (NCBI taxonomy): domain Eukaryota; kingdom Metazoa; phylum Chordata; class Chondrichthyes; order Heterodontiformes; family Heterodontidae; genus Heterodontus; species Heterodontus francisci. The sequence continues at coordinate 725,437 of NW_027140238.1, forward strand.
TCTGCTTCTTTCATAGTCTGCCTTGAACTTAAACCCTCCTGCACATGTTAACCTGCTGCTTACCTTTTTATTTACCATCATAGTCCGTGTCGTTTTCCCTTTCCCTTTCCCACGACACTCGTTTAAAGTCCTAGAGACCACCCTATTCATCCGTTTCGCCAGAACACTGGTCCCACATCGGTTCAGGTGGAGACTGTTCCATCGGTACAGATCCCCCCGCTTCCAAAACTGATGCCAATGCCCCATGAAATGGAACACCTCTTTCCCACACCACTCCCTTAGCCACATGTTTACTTCCCTAATATTCTTATCCCTAAGCCAATTTGCACCTGGCTCGGGCAATAATCCGGAGATTATGACCCTCGAGGACCTGTTCCTTAATTTCGTTCCAGGTGCGTTATAATCCCCAAACAGGTCCTCCATCCTAGCCTTGCCGATGTTGTTATTTCCAACGTGGACCAGAACAACTGGATCCTCCCCCTCCCGCTCCAATATCCTTTCAAGCCGGTCAGAGATGTCCTGCACCCTGGCACCGGGCAGGCACCACACCATGCGGGACTCCTGATCCCGCTTGCAAAGGATACTATCTATCCCCCTAATTATAGAATCCCCTATAACTGCCACTTGTGTTTTTGCTCCCCCCTCTTGAATGGCCTTTTGCACCATGGTGCCATGGTCAGTTGGCTCATCCTCCCCGCAGCCCTTTTCCTCATCCATACAGGGAGCAAGTATCTCATACCTGTTGGATAAGGTCAAAGGCTGAGGCTCCTCCACTCCTGAACTCAGGATCCCCCTACCTGCCTCACTTGCAATCACACCCTGTTGTCCCTGATCACTAACTGAATTTGAATTACTTAATCTACCAGGTGTGACTGCCTCCTGAAACAAAACGTCCAGGTAACTCTCCCCCTCCCGGATGTGCCACAGTGTTTGAAGCTCAGATTCCAGATCATCAACTCTGAGCTGGTTTTCTTCCAGCAATCAACAGTTGCTGCAGATGTGGTCCTTGCCGTTCACAATGGGGTCAGCCAGCTCCCACATCATACAGCTTCAGCACATCACCTGCCCAGCCATCTCTACTTAGTTAATTACTTTATTATTTTCTATAAATTTATGAGTTAAATACTTTCTAATACTTCTCTGCTATGGTCTTTTTCAAATAACCAATTCATAGATAAATCAAAAAAAGAAAGTAAAAAAAAGAAAGTACATTTTTCACCAATCACACAATACAGAAGAAATAAAAAATTTTACCTTATCAACACACCGGAGTCCTTTTTTTGGTTAGAGGAGGATGGTGGGTGGGAGACACTGCATGTGTAGTGTCTCGGGTTCAGCCATTGCCCAAATATATAGGTTTTTACTTACCCAACAGTCCCCATGGTCCGCCGAAACAAACGATAATTTACTTTAAGCTGAAACTGACCTTCCCAGCTGATAACCCGCTCTCCCTGTCTCTGTATCTCTCTCCCCCTGTCTCTGTATCTATCTCTCCCTGTCTCTGTATCTCTCTCCCCCTGTCTCTGTATCTCTCTCCCCCTCTCTCTATATCTCTCTCCCCCTCTCTCTATATCTCTCTCCCCCTCTCTCTATATCTCTCTCCCCCTCTCTCTATATCTCTCTCCCCCTCTCTCTATATCTCCCTCTGTCCACATCTCATTTGTCCCCTGTCTCTCTCTGTCTCTCCATATCTGTTACTGTTTCTCCTCTATTTCATATGTAATTTTGACTGAAAATAGCTCTGAAATATTTCTGTCTCACCATTTAAAACAACAAATCACACTGCTGTGTGTGTTTTTAACTATTAAAGGTTTAAATGGAAAGACAGAGGGAAAGAAAGCTGGAGAGAGACAGAGAGAGAAATCGAAACTCAGAACTCCAGTAAAATGAATTGAAATGAATCGGGAACATTTGACACTCAATGACTTAACTTTCAAAGTGGTCGTCATTGTTGCAATGTTGGAAAATCTGCAGGCTATTGGTGCACGCAAGATCGCACAAGCAACGGTGTGATAACAGCAGGCTACCCCTCCTCTAACCCCTCTGATTCCCTCCATGTTTCCCTCACTCTCCTGCGTCTCTCTCCCTCCTGTTACTGTCATTCAGAGAGGCAGATGGAGAGAGAATCACAGAATAATACTGTGCAGAAGAGGCCCTTCGGCCCATCGAAACTGCACCGATGCATTAAAGACACCTGTTCCGAAGAAGGGTCACTGACACGAAACGTTAACTCTGCTTCTCTTTCCACAGATGCTGCCAGACCTGCTGAGTGATTCCAGCATTTCTTGTTTTTGTTTCAGATTTCCAGCATCCACAGTATTTTGCTTTCATTAAAGACACCTGACCTGTCTACCTAATCCCATTTGCCAGCACTTGGCCCATAGCCTTGAATGTTATGACGTGCCAAGTTCTCATCCAGGTACTTTTTAAAGGATGTGATGAAACCCGCCTCTACCACCCTCCCAGGCAGGGCATTCCAGACCGTCACCACCCTCGGGGTAAAACAGTTCTTCCTCAAATCCCGCAGTAACCTCCTGCCCCTCACTTTAAACTTGTGTCCCCGAGTAACTGACCCGTCAACGAAGGGGAACAGCTGCTCCCTATCCACCCTGTCCATGCCCCTCATAATCTTGTGCACATCGATCAGGTCACCCCTCAGTCTTCTCTGCTCCAGTGAAAACAACCCAAGCCTATCCAACCTCTCTTCATAGCTTAAATGTTCCATCCCAGGCAACATCCTTGTGAATCCACACAGCACCCTCTCCAGTGCAATCACATCCTTCCTGTTATGTGGTGACCAGAATTACACACAGTACTCCAGCTGTGGCCTTAACAAAGTTCTGTACAACTCCAACATGGCCTCGCTGCTTTTGTAATCTATGCCTCGATTGACAAGAGCAAGTGTCCCATAAGCCTTTTTCACCACCCTATTAACCTGCCCTTCTGCCTTCAGAGATCTATGGACAAACACGTCAAGGTCCCTTTGTTCCTCGGAACTTCCCAGTCTCAGGCCATTCATTGAATACTTCTGTGTCACATTACTCCTTTCAAAGTGTATCAACTCACACTTTTCAGCGTTAAATTCCATCTGCCACTTTTCTGATCATTTAACCATCCCATCTATATCTTCCTGTAACCTAAGACAGTCACCCTCACTGTCAACCACTCGGCCAATCTTTGTGTCATCCGCGAACTTACTGATCCTACCCCATAGTCATATGGGGTAGACATAGTCATCTATGTCGTTTATATCAATGTCCTCATTGTTGTCATGTAGGAAATGCTGCAGGGAACTAGATGCAAAGCAAGATCCCACAAGCTTCAGTATGATGATATGCAGATTTCAGTCCCCAGAAAGGGTGAAACTCCCTCTTTAAACTGGGAACAAGTTGCTGACTCTGTCTCACCATTTCAAATAACGACAAACCACATTGCTGTGTGTGGTATGTTTTTTTTATTTATTAAAGGTTTAATTGGAGAAGGAGAGTGTGAAACAGAGCCAGAGAAGAGAAAGCATGGAGGGGAAAGATAGAGACACAGGGAAAGAATGTGGAGACAGAGAGAAAGCTAACCTCAGAACTACAGTAAAATGAATTAAAATGAGGACTGTGCATCTTATTTAACTGTTAGCTTCCTAGCATTGCCCAAAACACCAGCAAACCTCACAGACAGGGCTGGAAGAAGCAAATGGCAAATGGGACTCCCTCCTGGGGCTGCTCCTTTAACCCCAGGCTTTCAATCTGTTTAAAACTCCAGGGTCCCAATCCAACATGAAATGGTTACCCCAGGGCCCCAGAGATGAAATTAAACCTCGGGCTAAAAAACAGACACAACTCACGTGGGCCCTTTGGGTGCAGCCTGTGGGCAAGGCCTCAGTCCGTCCCCTCTGGAGGAAGCTCCTGTCCAAGGATTCCTCGTCCCAGACTTTCCCTCTTTTCATCTTCACCATGCAGTTTTCTGAATGAAAATTCCTGAAGGCAAGAGGGAAAGAGGGAAAATTGATGAAAATGCATTGTTAAACAAAATAGCACAGCAAGAGCCCAGGAATTCCCCTCGGTTACACAGACACTCTCGCAGCAACACCCAAATACAGACAAATCACAGTTATAAACACGAGGATAAAGGGGTTTGAGACAGCAATCTCCACCACTATGTGCGTCTGTCTGTCTGTCTCAGGATCTCTATCCCTGTCTCCGTATCTCTCTCTGTCCCTATCTCATTTGACCCGCAATCTCTCTCTCTCTCTCTCTCTCTCTCTGTCCAGATCTGTTTTTGCTCCTCTATCTCAAATGTAATCTTGACTGAAAATAGCTGTGAAATATTTCTGTCTCACCATTTAAACAAACAACAAATCACGCAGCTGTGTGTGTTTTTAACTATTAAAGGTTTAAATAGAGACACAGAGGAAAAGAATGCTGGAGAGAGACAGAGAGAGAAATCGAAACTCAGAACTTCAGTAAAATGAATTGTTTGAATAAGGAACATTTGACACTCAGTGAACAGTGAAGAGTGCTCGTCCCGACTGCAATGTTGGAAACACTGCATGCCATTTGTGCACAGCAAGATCCCACAATTTCATTTAGCCCTCAAATTCACAGCACTGCCCAAAACACCAGCATTTTTGGGGAATTCTACTGGCTCCAAGCTCAGGACTTTAATTCCAGGCCTTCAGTAGAGCTTCACACACAATGAATTCACTTCTAAAATGCAGTCACTGTTACAATGCAGGGAATTCTGCAGGCAAGCTGTGCACAGCACGATCCCAGTAATGGTGACAGTTCAAAATGCAGCTAACCAAGGATTTTATTGTGGATTCCTTTCTCTCTCTCTCTCTCTCTCTCTCCATCTTTCTCTGCCTTTCCTCCCTCACCCACACTCCGCCTGTCTCTCTCTCTCTCTCTCTCTCTCTCTCTCTTTAACCTGCCACCTCCAGTTGTTTCTCACTCTCCCTCTTTTTCTCTCCATCTGTTTGTGCCTCAGTGTTGTACTTTCGGAATTAGTGCATGGAATGTATGCACAGCAGGATGCCACAATGTGATAATAGCCAGATATCCCATCACAGTCCTCCGAAAATGCTAAACTCCATCTTTAAACTTCCAACAAGCCTTTATCCAGCTTAGCGTTCAGCTCTTGTAATTGTTGTAAAATCTTTCTAAAAACACAGAGAAATCCACACTCAGACCCTCAGGAAGCTGAATTTTAAAGTGTCCTCATTGTTGTTATGTAGGAAATGCTGCAGGGCACTAGATGCACAGCAAGAGCCCACAAGCAACAATTTGATAATAGCCAGATTTCAGTTCCCAGAAAGGGTGAAAATCCCTCTTTAAACTGGGAACAAGTTGCTCATTCAGTCTCACCATTTCAAATAGCAATAAATCACATTGCTGTGTGTGGCATGTTTTTTTTATTTATCAAAGGTTTAATTGGAGAAGGAGAGTGTGAAACCGATACAGAGAAGAGAAAGCATAGGAGGGAGATAGAGACACAGGGAAAGAATGTGGAGAGAGAGAAGCAGCTCAGACCAACAGTAAAATAAATTAAAATGGGCACCGTGCATCTTATTTCACTCAGTTCATGAAGCATTGCCCAAAACATCAGCAAACATCACAGACTGAGGGTTGGATGGAGCAAGTGGCAAATGGGACTCCCTCCTGGGGCTGCTCCTTTAACCCCAGGCTTTCAATCTGTTTAAAACTCCAGGGCCCCAATCCGACATAAAATGGTTAACCCAGGGCCCCAGAGAGGAAATTAAACCTCAGGCTAATAAACAGACACAACTCACGTGGGCCCTTTGGGTGCAGCCTGTGGACAAGGCCTCAGTCCGTCCCCTCGGGAGGAAGCTGCTGTCCAAGGATTCCTCATCCCAAACTTTCCCTCTTTTCACCTTCACGATGCAGTTTTCAGAATGAAAATTCCTCAGGGGAAAGAATGAGAAAAAAATTGGATTAAAATACAAAGCGAGGACATTTTTAAACAAAATAGCATAGCAAGAGCCCAGGGTTTCCTTTTTCAGTTACACAGACAATCAGCAATATTCAAATACAATCACATAACAGTTATAAACAAGATTGAGACGGAGGGAGCACACATACACACACAGACACACACAATGAGCCAGACTGGGGAATGTTTCCACTCTCTCTAGAGAGAGAGTGAAAGGTGGGTTTTGTGATTGGAACTGGAATCTTCAAACCCAGTTATATCCTGAGTGAGCTGTTTGCAAACACCACCCCTTGAGCCGCTGACATGTTGGGCTGTCTCTCAATCTCCTGTTCGGGGGCGGGGGCGGGGGCCTGTCCATTGATATGTTAATCCCAGGACAGGACCTTCCTGACTCTTCCAGTCCATTGATATGTTAATCCCAGGACAGGACCTTCCTGACTCTTCCAGTTTATTGAAATGTTAATCCCAGCACAGGGCGTTCCTGATTCTTCCAGTCCACTGATATGTTTATCCAAGCACAGCAATGCTTTCAGCCATCTCTTCGTTAATTTTAAACCTTTAATTCTTTCCCTGCAGTTTGAAAATATCAAACACCGATCCAACACTCACCCCTGAAACCTTCAAACTCAACCCACAATACAGGAGTGGGCAGATAATGGGGATTGTTGATGAGGTTGTGTTTGGGGATTTTTACTGACATCAGAGTGGATTTTAAAGTGTCTCCCTTTCCCTTACTTCTAAAGTCTTTCAGGGTTGTTGTTGTGTGCTGACAGGTTTATCAGTGTCCAGTCCCTTTCAAATTTTAATAAAATCTGTGGAACACAAATAAATGTAAAGTTTCTCCTACAAGCTGTTTTGTCCTCCCTCTTTCACTGTCTCTCTCGGTCAATCCCTATCTCTCTATTTGTCTCTCTCAGGACTGGGCAGACACTGGGTATTGTTGCTGATGTTCTGTTGGCCATTTTTACTGACATCAGCGTGGATTGTAAAATATGTCTGTGTGAGTGTCTGTGTGTGTCTATGTGTGTGTGTGTCTATGTGTGTGTGTGTCTGTGTGTGTGTGTGTGTGTGTGTCTGTGTGTGTCTGTGTGTGTGTCTGTGTCTGTGTGTGTGTCTGTGTCTGTGTCTGTGTGGGTATGTGTGCGTCTATGTGTCTGTGTGTGTGTGTGTCTCTGTGTGTCCCTTTACGTGTGTGTATGTGTGTGTCTGCCTGTTTGTGTGTGAGAGAGAGAGAATCTCAGGGTCACTTCTCTGCATCTATATCTCTGCTTCTCTCCCTGTCACTCCATCACTCTCCTCCTCATTCTGTCTCTCACTCTGTCCCTCCATCTGTCTTCCATCCCTGTCACACCCTCTCTCTCCTTCTCTCTCTGTCTCTCTCTGTCTGTCCCTCCATCTGTCTTTCCCTTCCTGTCACAACTTCTCTCTGCTCTCTCTGTCTCTCTCTGTCCCTCCATCTGTCATTCCCTCCCTGACACCCCCTCTCTCTCCTTCCATCTCTGCCTCTCCCGCTCTGTCCCTTCATCTGTTTTTCCCTCTGTCTCTCCCTCTCTCCTTCTCTCTCTCTGTATCCGCATCTGTCTTCCCCACCCCCGTCACTCCCTCACTCTCCTTTATCTCTGTCTCTGTCTCTCTCTCTCTGTATCTCTCTCTGTCCCTCCATCTGTCTGTCCCTCTCTGTCACTCCCAATCTTTCCTTCTTTCTCAATCTCTATACCTCTATCCTTCCATCCGTCCTTCCCTCCCTGTCACTCCCTCTCTCTCCTTCCATCTCTTCCAATCTCTCCCCGTCTCTCCATTGGTCTTTCCCTCTCTGTCTCTCGATCTCTCTCCTCTTTCTGACTCTCTCTCTCTCTTCATCAGTCTTCCCCACTCCCTGTCACTCCCTCACTCTCCTTCTAATTCTGTCTCTGCCTCTTTCTCTGTCTCGCTCTCTGTCCCTCCATCTGTCTTTCCCTATCAGTCACTCCCTCTCTCCCCTTCTTTCTCTGTATCTCTCTCTCTATCCATCCATCTATCCTTCCCTCCCTGTCACTCCATCTCTCTCCTTCTCTCTCTGTCACACACTCTGTCCCTCCATCTGTCTTTCCCTTCCTGACACTCCCTCTCTCTCCTTCCATCTCTGCGTTTCTCTCTCTGACTCTCCATCTGCCTTTCCCTCCCTGACACTCCCTCTCTCTCCTTGCATCTCTGCGTTTCTCTCTCTGACTCTCCATCTGCCTTTCCCTCCCTGACACTCCCTCTCTCTTGCTCTCTCTACTTCTCTCTCTCTCTCTCCATCTGTCTTTCCCTCTCTGTGGCGCCCTCTCTTTCCTTCTATCTCTGTCTCTCTCTCTCTATCCCCCCATCTGTCCTTTCCTCCATGTCACTCCATCTCTCTCCTTCTATCTCTGTCTCTCTCTCTCTGTCTCTCCACCTGTCTTTCCCTCTCTGTCACACCCTCTCTCTCCTTCTATCTCTGTCTCTCTCTCTCTATCCCTCCATCTGTCTTTTCCTCTCTGTCTCTCCCTCTCTCTCCTTCTATCTCTGTCTCACTCTCTCTGACTTTCCATCCCTGTCACTCCCTCTCTCTCCTTCTATCTCTGTCAATCTCTCTGCCTTTCCAACTGCCTTTCCCTCTCTGTCTCTCCCTCTCTCTCCATCAATGTCTGTCTCTCTCTCTCCATCCCTCCATCTGTCCTTCCCTCCCTGTCACTCCATCTCTCTCCCTCTCTCTCTGTCTCTCACTATGTCCCTCCATCTGTATTTCCCTCCCTATCACTCGCTCTCTCTCCTTCTCTCTGTCTCTCTCTCTGTCTCTCATCTGCCTTTCTCTCCCTGACACTCCGTCTCACTCCTTCTATCTCTGTCTCTCTCTGTCTGTCCCTCCAACTGTCTCTCTCTCTCTATTTCTCTCCATCTGTCTTCCCCTCTCGACACTCCTCTCTCTCCTTCTATCTCTGTCTCTCTATCTCTGTGCCTACATCAGTCCTTCCCTCCGTGTCACTCCATCTCTCTCCTTCTCTCTCTGTCTCTCAATCTGTCACTCCATCTGTCTTTCCTTCCCTGTCACTCCCTCTCTCTCCTTCTCTCTCTCTGTCTCTCTCTCTGTCCCTCCATCTGTCTTTCCCTCCATCTGTCTTTCCCTCCCTGACAATCCCTCTCTCTCCTTGTCTCGCTGTCTCTCTCTGTCTGTCCCTCCATCTGTCTTTCCCTCCCTGACACTCCCTCTCTCTCCTTCTCTCGCTGTCTCTCTCTGTCTGTCTCTCCATCTGTCATTCCCTCCCCGACACTCCCTCTCTCTCCTTCCATCTCTGCCTCTCCCTCTCTGTCTCTCCATCAGTCTTTCCCCCCTCTTTCTCCCTCTCTCTCCGTCTGTCTCTCTCTCTGTCTCTCCATCTGTCTTCCCCACTCCCTGTCACTCCCTCTCTCCTTCTATCTCTGTCTCTCTCTCTGTCCCTCCATCTGTCTGTCCCTCTCTGTCACTGCCACTCTTTCCTTCTATCTCTGTCTCTCTCTCTATCCTCCATCCGTCCTTCCCTCCCTGTCACTCACTCGCTCTCCTTCCATCTCTGCTACTCTCTCTGACTCTCTCTCTCTTCATCAGTCTTCCCCACCCCCGTCTTTCCCTCTAACTCCTTCTATTTCCGTCTCTGCCTCCCTCTCTGTCTCTCTCTCTGTCCCTCCATCTGTCTTTCCCTCTGTCACTCCCTCTCTCTCCTTCTATCACTGTATCTCTCTCTATCGCCATCCATCTATCCGACCCTCCCTGTCACTCCATCTCTCTCCTTCTCTCTCTGTTCACACTCTGTCCCTCCATCTGTCTTTCCCTTCCTGACACTCCCTCTCTTTCCTTCTATCTCTGTCTCTGCCTCTCTCTCTGTCTCTCTGTCTCTCTCTATCCCTCCATCTGTCTTTCCCTCTCTGTCTCTCCCGCTCTCTCCTTCTAGTCTGGTGTTTTATGGACAGAGGCAGGATCTAGTGCAGTAATAACTGAAACAAGTTGCTGTTCCTGATCAGGTGAAGGCATGGTTGTTAACCGTGGGGCTATTTGATTGGGCCAGGAAGGGATGCAGCACAATGTATCCAGTGAGCGGATAACACCCATTCAGGTGCGACAGTAAGCTGTGAGGAGAACACAGAGAGGGTGTGCGGAACGGAGTATGGACAGGTTCAGTGAGTGGATAAAAAAGTGGAGTATACCGTGGTGAATAGTCAGGGCATTCACTTTGGCTGGAAGAATATAAACACCAAATATCTTACAATATCATCGAATAGTTACAGCTCAGAAGAATGTTCCTCAAGATTTTGAACACGTCGATCAAAATTCTTTATATATAATAGTAATCGTCATTTAGAAAGGTACAGATTAATCAAGCTCAGTCAGCAAGGATTTGTTAAGTGAAGACTGTGTCAGACTAACTTGATTGACATATTCGTGGGGGTAACAAGGAGGGTGGATGAGGGGAACAACTGATTACCGCCTTCTCAAGGGCAATCAGGGATGGGCAACAAATGCTGGCCTTGTCAGCGATGCCCAGATCCCGTGAAAGAATGTAATACAGTGTCAGCTCCTGTGCATGTACAATACATAATGGGTGCAAGGGAATATTTCACTCCTGTCTCGTATTGGGTGTCTCGGTGTCTCCATGCCTGTGTCTCTGTCATGTTTAAAGCTCTAGCCTTACATTACTGAGGAATCAGTCTCTGAAATAAATGTCCCAATGCTGTGGTAACATAATGGCCACTATGAACAAACCTAAAATGACTGTCTGTGTTTGTAAAGAATGTTAAATGAGTGAATGGGTAATATTGTGATTGTGTTTTGTTACTGAGGTTCTGAGCATGAATGTATAAAGACGTTCAGAAATAGATAAATACACAGAGAGTGTCAAAGAGTGGCCGAGGGACTGAGAGAGGCAGTGAGAGTTATTGAGGGTCGGAACAAACATGTTCAGAACAAGTACCTGAGGCTCCAGTACTGACCTTGCGGCACTCCACTCGTCACAGTCTTCCAAGTTGCAAATGCCCTGTTTATCTCTGCTCTTTGCTTCCTGCCCATAAATCAATCAACCATCCATACCAATATGTTACTCCGAACTCCATGAGTCCTTTACTTCAGTTTAACCTTTTGCGTAGCACCTTTTCAAAATCCAAGAATACAATATCTACTGGCTCCTCTTTATCTACCCAAATAGTTACATCCACAAGAAACGCAGTTTCTCCTTTGTGAAACCATGTTGACTTTGTTTGATTATTCCATGGCACAGTTCCTAAGAATGTGCATGGACAGAGGAACCTGAAGGTTCACGTGCAGTGATTTTTGAAGACCCCGGGACAGATTGAGAGAGAAATTAGCAAAACATATGGGAACTTTGAATTCAGAGAGACAAGAAGAGAGAGGGAGGGAGAGACAGGCAGAAAGAGGGAGGGCGAGACGAGTAGAAACAGCGACAGAGAGACGGGTCGTAAAAAGGAAGGGAGAGACGGGAGAGACAGGCAGGGTGCAGGAGAAACTTTGCATTGAAACACGTTAAAATATACATTTAAAATTTAAAAGAACTGTGCACTGAAAAATCTGGCAATGCACAACTGCTAAAGTCACACATCATCCTGACTTGGAACTATATCTCCGTTCCTTCATTGTCACAGGGTCAAAATCCTGGAACTCCCTTTCTAATAGCACTGTGACTGTACCAACACCAATTAGACTCCAGTGGCTCAAGAAATTAGCTCACCACCACCCTCTCAAAGGGCAATTAGAGATGTGAAATAAATGCTGGCGTTACCAGCGAAACGCACATCACACAAATGAATAAAACAAAAATAACAATTTGGCACCGAGTCACTTCTGGAGATATTAGACTGGACGACCAAAAACTTCGTCAAAGAGGTTGGGCTGAGGGATCGTCTTCAAAGAGGGAAGCGAGGTAATGAGGCGGAGAACTTTAGAAAATGAATTTCAGAGTAAGCACCTTGGCAGCTTGAAGGTACGGCCACCAGAACGATTAAACTGGCGGATGTCCAAGAGGCCAGAATTAAAGGATCACAGGTTTTGGAAGATTGTGGAGTTGTCGGAGATTGCAAAGCTTGGGAGGGGTCATTTGTGGAAGACAGTTCCTAAATTCCACCACCCTTAGTGTGTAGTCATGTTTCTAAATTTCACCTTTGAAAGGGATTTCAACTCATGTTAAATTTTTAGATTATGCCCCTCGTCCAAGACTCCCCCAACCAGTTAGAAGTGTTTTTTCTCTGTCTACCCTGTCAGTTTCTATTACTATCTTGTAAAATTTGACCTGTTCACCTCTTAACCTTCTAAATTCCATGGATACAGACTGATGCTCCAACTATACTGTCATATCAGATGCTGACATGTCTAGTCAGCTACAGAGTAAATCTTCTCTGTTATATAAAGTACAGTATGGGGTTAGATACAGAGTAAAGCTGCCTCTCTATGTGCCTCTCGTTCTCCTCCACCATCCAGATGGAGAGAGTAACATTGGGCAAGACAGGGATAGATACGTAGCGAGAATAACAGAGAGGGGGAAGGATAGCAATGGGGAGAGAGTACCAGAGAGAAAGAGGAAGGGATTGGAATAAAGAGCATCGGTCAATGTTCCAGTAAAGCTGCGTGCAGCAGCCTCGGAGGTACCACGCAGGTCTTGGTCTGTGATAAACAGTACACGTCTTCAAAGGTTCTTAAAAATGTAAAGGGACTGGACACAGAAAAAGCAAATGTGCCCTTGGAAAGTAACTAAATTTTCTGGGGAGCATTGGAGCTCAGTGGGTAGTAATCTTGCTTCTGAGCCATAAGTTTGTGGGTTCAGGTCAAGCACAAAATCTAGGCTGATGCCACCCAACCGAAAATCAGAACAGATCAGTGAGACTCCGAAAATGAAACTTGTGTTTGAATTTGTGAGCCTCGCTGTCTAGAATGTTTTTGTGTTGGAGAGAATGTTGACCCAGTAAACCATTGCCCCTTTGGCATGAGAGTTATCTGAATAGAGATTCTTCATCTTCTTCTTCTCTTCTTTGGCCTCCTTGTTTCGAGCGACAATGGGTAAGCGCCTGGAGGTGGTCAATGATTTGTGAAGTAGCGCCTGGAGTGGCTATAAAGGACAATTTTAGAGCGACAGACTCTTCCACAGGTGCTACAGATAAAATTTGTTGTCGGGACTGTTGAACAGTTGGCCCTCCCCTTGCGCTTCTGTCTTTTTTCCTACCAACTGCTAAGTCTCTTCGACACGCCACGCGTTAGCCCCGCCTTTATGGTTGCCCACCAGCTCTGGCAATCGCTGGTAACTGACTTCCACGACTTGTGATCAATGACTTCATGGCGCGGTTGCAGATGTCTTTAAAGCAGAGACATGGGTGGCCGGTAGGTCTGATACCAGTGACGAGCTCACAGTACAATGTGTCCTTGGGGATCCTGCCAACTTTCATGCGGCTCACATGGCCAAGCCATCCCAAGCGCCGCTGACTCAGTAGGGTGTATATGCTGGGGCTGTTGGCCGCCTCGAGGACTTCTGTGTTGGAGATACAGTCCTGCCACCTGATGCCAAGGATTCTCCAGTGGCAGCGAAGATGGAATGAATTGAAACGTCGCTCTTGGCTGACATATGTTGTCCAGGCCTCGTTGCCATAGAGCAAGGTACTGAGGACACAGGCTTGATACACTCGGACTTTTGTGTTCCGTGTCAGTGCGCCATTTTCCCACACTCTCTTGGCCAGTCTGGACATAACAGTGGAAGCCTTTCCCATGCGCTTGTTGATTACTGCATCGTGAGACAGGTTACTGGTGATAGTTGAGCCGAGGTAGGTGAACTCTGGAACCATTTCCAGAACGTGGTCGTTAATATTGATGGATGGAGCATTTCTGGCGTCTGTCCCATGATATTCGTTTTCTTGAGGCTGATGGTTAGGCCAAACCCATTGCAGGCAGCCGCAATCCTGTCGATGAGTCTCTGCAGACACTCTTCAGTGTGAGATGTTAATGCAGCATCGTCAGCAAAGAGGAGTTCCCTGATGAGGACTTTCCATACTTTGGTCTTCACTCTTGGACGGGCAAGGTTGAACAACCTGCCACCTGATCTTCTGTGGAGGAAAATTCCTTCTTCTGAAAACTTGAACGCATGTGAGAGCAGCAGGGACAAGAAGAACCCCAACAGGTGCGAGAACACAGCCCTGTTTCACGACACTCAGGATAGGAAAGGGGTCTGATGAGACGCCACCATGCTGAATTGTGCCTTTCATATTGTCATGGAATGAGGTGATGATACTTAGTAGCTTTGGTGGACATCCGATCTTTTCTAACAGTCTGAAGAGACCACGTCTGCTGACGAGGTCAAAGGCTTTGGTGAGATCAATGAAAGCAACGCAGAGGGGCATCTGTTCTTCTCCTGGTATTTCTCCTGTCGCTAGCAAAGGGAGAACAGCATGTCAATGGTGGATCTCTTTCTGCTCGAAAGTCACACTGTGTCTCAGGGTAAACTAATAGAGCTTATAACATCTTCTTGCAACATGAAGGTACTCTGCGCACTGAGTGTAACAATATTTGCAGTGTACCACCATATAACATAGTTTTCTAGGTGTGGGAACAGGGTTTCGAATTTTCAAAACACTGAGGCAAACTCGCACTCCCCTCATCACTAATGTCAGTGTTTTTAATTAGCCCCGGGAGGAAGGTAAACCTTGAGACCGTCAATCAGTAATCAATGTCAGATTTGATCAATTATGAGGGATGAACCAATTTCATTGTTTAGAGAATATGCCATTAAATAGGGGTATGCGGGTTTCTTACAAGCCTGCATAAGGAAGTGCACCCTCTGACGTTGTGGTGTCACCAGAAGCAACCAACTTAACATGGCAAACTGATGCATCTGTAGTTTTACTGAGGTTCTGAGAGGGGACAGAGAAACAGGCATAGGCACACTCGCGCACACACTCACACACAGAAGCACACACACGCAGAAGCAAGCCCACCCACACACGCACACACACACAAACACACACACAAGCAAACACACACAGAAGCACACCCACCCACCCCACTTACACAAACAAACACACACACACACAGAAGCACACCCACCCACCCCACATGCACAAACAAACACACACACATACAGAAGCACACCCACACACCCCACATACACAAACAGACACACACACACACACACACAGAAGCACACCCACCCACCCCACATACACAAACAAGCACACACACACACAGAAGCACATGCACACACACACGCGCACACACACACGAGTTAACATCAATCTGCGTCTGCAGAAGAGAGTTCCAAACTAATATCGCCTTTTGCGTGTCGAAGTGTTGTCTAACTTAACTCCTGAAAGGTCTGGCTCTTTTGTTTTCAACTATGCTTACTGGACCCAGACTTCCCAACCTGCTGACATAGTTTCTCCAAAATTACCCCATCAGTTCCCCTTAATATTGTAACAAGTTCGATCAAATCACCCCGATCTTCCTAAATTCCAGGGAATACATCCACAGTTTGTGTAATATCATCTCGGATTTTAACCCTTGCAGTCCCGTTATTATTCTGGTAAATCTACGCTGCACTCAAATGGACATGGACATTCCCCCCACCCCCCTCCCACCCCCAAGTCTCTTTGGACCTTCACTGTTTCTAGTTTTTCACCATTTACAAAGTATTCTTCTGTCTTTTTTGCTGACATTGAAATCCATCCATCACAGTTTTTCCCATTCACTTAAGATATTAATATGTCTTTGCAATTTGATGCTGACAATGCTGTGTAATTTTGTGCCATTGACAAGCTTGGGTATGTGGAATTCCACCCCATCATCTTAAATCGTTAATAAATACAGTAAAATTGAGACACACAGGGCCTTTGCACGAGCAGACGGGGGTGAATCATTGTGTCTTAGATTTTTTTTCAATTCCAAATTTATGTTTTACTTTTTAGTCGGGACAGAATTCAAATTAACAACAGCCCAGTGTGAGATTTGAACTCTTTCTATTTCAATCATCAGCTCAGGCCTTCTGATTAAAACCCATAAAAAGAGATTCACATTCCTACTGCTATTGTCTGACTCTCTCAGGTTTTGTATATTGTACCGTTCATGTGGTGTTCTGTAAATACCTTCAATTCTCCCTATCTGCAAGGGACACAAATCAAATTTGTGTAGTGAGGTATTGGGGAAGGTAGCACTGTCGCAGAGGACAGATGGGCACGGAGAAGGGTTAAAGTGCGTATACTTCAACGCAAGAAGCATCAGGAATAAGGTGAGTGAATTGAAGGCGTGGATGGGCACTTGGGACTACGATGTTGTGGCCATCACTGAAACGTGGATAGGTGAGGGGGAGGAATGGTTTTTGGAGGTACCTGGTTATAGATGTTTTCATAAGATTAGGAATGGTGGTAAAAGAGGTGGGGGGGTGGCATTGTTAGTTAGAAATAGTGTAACAACTGCTGAAAGAATTTTCGAGGAGGATCTGCCGACTGAGGCACTGTGGGTTGAGGTCAGGAACAGGAAAGGAGCAGTCACCTTGATGGGAGTTTTCTATAGGCCCCCCAATAGCAGCAGGGAGGTGGAAGAGCAGATTGGGAAACAGATTTTGGAAAGGAGCAGAAGTCACAGGGTAGTAATTATGGGGGATTTCAACTTCCCAAATATTGATTGGCAACTCTTTAGATCGAATAGTTTGGATGGGGTAGTGTTTGTGCAGTATGTCCAGGAAGCTTTTCTGACTCAGTATGTAGACTGCCCGACCAGAGGGGAGGCAATATTGGATTTGGTACTAGGTAATGAACCAGGGCAAGTGATAGAGCTGTTGGTGGGCGAGCACTTTGGAGATAGTGATCACAATTCTGTAGCATTCACTGTGGTAATGGAGAGGGATAGGTATGTGCAACAGGGCAAGGTTTACAATTGGGGGAAGGGTAGATATGATGCTGTCAGGCAGGAACTGAGGAGCATAAGTTGGGAGCATATGCTGGCAGGGAAGGGCACGGTCGAAATGTGGAACTTTTTCAAGGAGCAGATAGTAGGGGCCATTGATAAGCATGTCCCTGTCAGACAGGGAAGGGATGGTCATGTGAGGGAACCGTGGTTGACAAGAGAGGTTGAGAGTCTTGTTAGGAAGAAGAAGGATGCGTATATAAAGTTGAGGAAAAAGGGCACAGGCATAGCTCTGGAGGGATACAAGATGGCCAGGAAGGATCTGAAGAAAGGGATTAGGAGAGCTAAGAGAGGGCATGAAAAATGCTTGGCGGGTAGGATAAAAGAAAACCCCAAGGCCTTTTACGCGTATGTCAGAAATATGAGGATGACTAGGGGGACCGTAGGTCCGGTCAAGGACAATAGCGGGAGACTGTGTGTTGAGCCGGAAGAGATAAGTGAGGTTTTGAATGAGTACTTCTCTTCGGTATTTACAAATGAGAAGGGGTGTATTACTGAAGAGGACGGTGGGAAGCAGACTGGTAAGCTCGAGGAAGTGCTCGTTAGGAGGGAAGATGTGTTGGGGTTTTTGAATAACTTGAAGATAGACAAGTCTCCCGGGCCTGACGGGGTATATCCAAGGATGTTATGGGAAGCAAGGGATGAAATTGCAGAGCCGCTGGCAATGATCTTTTCATCTTCTCTGCTGACGGGGGTGGTACCAGGTGATTGGAGGGTGGCGAATGTTGTGCCCCTGTTCAAGAAAGGGAATAGGAACAACCCTGGGAATTACAGGCCAGTTAGTCTTACTTCGGTGGTAGGCAAGTTGATGGAAAAGGTGCTGAGGGATAGGATTTCTGAGCATCTGGAAAGACACTGCTTGATTCGGGACAGTCAGCACGGTTTTGTGAGGGGTAGGTCTTGCCTCACAAGCCTGATTGAATTCTTTGAGCAGGTGACCAAGCAAGTGGATGAGGGTAAACCAGTGGATGTGGTGTACATGGATTTTAGTAAGGCATTTGATAAGGTCCCCCATGGTAGACTTATGGAGAAAGTCAGGAGGCATGGGATAGTGGGGAATGTGGCCAGTTGGATTAAGAATTGGCTAACTGATAGAAGGCAGAGAGTGGTCTTAGATGGTAAATACTCAGCCTGGAGCCCAGTTACCAGTGGCGTGCCGCAGGGATCAGTTCTGGGTCCTCTCCTGTTTGTGATTTTTATTAACGACTTGGATGAGGAAGTCGAAGGGTGGGTCAGTAAATTTGCAGATGATACAAAGGTTGGTGGAGTTGTGGATACCGAGGAGGGCTATTGTCGTCTGCAAAGGGACTTGGATAGGTTGCAGTGCTGGGCTGAAAAGTGGCAGATGGAGTTTAACCCTGAAAAGTGTGAGGTCGTCCATTTTGGAAGGACAAACATGAATGCAAAATACTGGGTTAACGGTAGGGTTCTTGGGCATGTGGAGGAGCAGAGAGACCTTGGGGTCTATGTGCATAGATCATTGAAAGTTGCAAGTCAAGTGGATAGGGCTGTGAAGAAGGCATATGGGGTGTTAGCGTTCATTAGCAGAGGGATTGAATTTAAGAGCCGTGAGGTGATGATGCAGCTGTACAGGACCTTGGTAAGGCCTCATTTGGAGTACTGTGTGCAGTTCTGGTCGCCTCATTTTAGGAAGGATGTGGAAGCCTTGGAGAGGGTGCAGAGGAGATTTACCAGGATGTTGCCTGGAATGGAGAATAAGTCTTACGAGGAAAGGCTGAACATTCTAGGCCTCTTCTCATTAGAAAGGAGAAGGATGAGGGGTGACATGATAGAGGTTTATAAGATGATCAGGGGAATAGATAGGGTAGACAGTCAGAAACTTTTTCCCCGGGTGGAGCAAAGCGTTACAAGGGGTCATAAATTTAAGGTGAAGGGTGGGAGATATAAGGGGGATGTCAGGGGAAGGTTCTTTACCCAGAGAGTGGTCGAGGCATGGAATGCCTTGCCCGGGGAAGTTGTTGAGTCAGAAACTTTAGGGACTTTCAAAAGGCTTTTGGATAGGTATATGGATAAAGGAGAATGATGGGGTATAGATTAAATTGTCCTTGACAGAGGACAAAGGATCGGCACAACATTGTGGGCCGAAGGGCCTGTTCTGTGCTGTATGTTCTATGTTCTATAAATTGTCACCTTATTCCATCAACCAAAACCTGCAAGTCCATTCAAACACATCTATTTACTATCTCGACAAATACTTCCACAATGCAGGAATGTCTGAATGGAAACAGCTTTTAACACATTTCCCAACCCATTTGCTCTCAATTTTCAAGCAGGAGATTCAGAACCTCAATGGATTCTTCAACAGATAAAAGGTAACACAGATATGAAATCCCAGGTCTCTCTGTCCCTTTAGTAATTTAAGCATCGTACCATTTAGTTGATATTGCTTCTTGTCAGCTTTCCTTCCAAAATGAATCACTTTACATCTCTCAGCTATGAAGTTAACCTGCCTTGAGACTGTCCATTTCACGAGACTGCCTCTATGCTCCTGAAGTCATAGAAACATTGAAACATAGAAAATAGGAGCAGGAGTAGGCCATTCGGCCCTTCGAGCCTGCTCCGCCATTCATTATGATCATGGCTGCTCATCCAACTCAGCAACCTTTCGCGCTTTTGCCCCATACCCTTTGATCCCTTTCGCTCCAACAGCTTTATCTAACTCCTTCTTGAAAACAT